>NC_060192.1:22827695-23175195 GCF_021184085.1 Oncorhynchus gorbuscha
ACGTCTGTGACAGATGTTGTGAAGAGTGTAGCGAACGCTGACAGTTAATAATTGGAATCACTGAATGCCAATCAGCCAAGACAGAAACTGAATTTCCATTGACTGAGTGTGGTAGTAAAGTTTAAAGTTTTGATCAATTTAGTCTGATTCCACCCTGATTAAAATGCAAGGCTGCATCTAACCAGAGCTTGTTCAGTAACCTCCTGTCGGTTTCCCTCTCTCCATCCATGTTGTTATTCAGTTATTCATGGTGGACAATGCAGCAGATGACTGGAGGATAGCCATGACCTACGAGCGCATCTTCTTCATCTGCCTGGAGATCCTGGTGTGCGCCATCCACCCCATCCCAGGGAACTACACCTTCACCTGGACAGCGCGCCTGGCCTTCTCCTACACCCCGTCCAAGACGGACGCAGACGTGGACATCATCCTGTCCATCCCCATGTTCTTGCGGCTGTATCTCATCGCCCGCGTCATGCTGCTCCACAGCAAGCTCTTCACAGACGCCTCGTCCCGCAGCATCGGGGCGCTCAACAAGATCAACTTCAACACACGCTTTGTCATGAAGACCCTGATGACCATCTGCCCTGGCACCGTGTTGCTGGTCTTTACCATCTCGTTGTGGATCATCGCTGCGTGGACCGTGAGGGCCTGCGAGAGGTCTGGACCTGCTGCCCTATCGCAGTCACGCGATGCTGCATAAAACACTGCATGAACCATAAATAAGGCTTCATGGTTTGCTGGGGAAACAGGTGTTAACTCGTTATGTGTCATACTTTAGGCTTCCATCCAGATGTAGTGCTCCATCCACACATTCCCAGCAATACCACCATTTTGCATTTCATTCTGATTCTCTGCATGGAAATGTCAAGAGATAGACAATCATGGCACATAGTTTACGTCTTGTTAGAAGATATGCGAATCTGTTTACACCTTATTTATATTGCCCATGAATTAGGCACAGATGTTTCTATAATGTATAAGATGTTGAAGTATTTGGCAAGCTGACTCCAGTGTGACACTTATCTGGAACCTTCCATTCCAGATACCATGACAACATGGACATAACCAGCAACTTTCTAGGAGCCATGTGGTTGATATCAATCACTTTTCTAACCATTGGATATGGGGATATGGTACCCAACACTTACTGTGGAAAAGGAGTCTGTCTCCTCACTGGTATTATGGTGAGCCTTACTGCAGAAATGATATTACATTCTCATGCCACAACTGTGCTCTCTTTTGCAGTGCTGCTTATGAGGTTGTATCTTTAAATCCAGCCCTTATGTGTCTTATTACTTTTTTTAAAACCTGCCAATATTTATTTTTTAAATCTCTGTTGGGGTGGCAGTGCGGATACATTCATATTCAGAGGATATCAGAAGTCAGAATCTGTGATTTCCTTTTTGTTTATAGCATAATTCCCTATTATTCCAATAAGGTTCAAAAAAACAAATGTAACTGACTAAATACAGGCAACGTGTAACAGTCTGTTTGTTCCTCCCAGGGAGCCGGCTGCACAGCCTTGGTAGTGGCTGTGGTTGCAAAGAAACTGGAGTTAACCAAAGCTGAAAAACATGTTCATAATTTTATGATGGACACCCAGCTGACAAAAAGAGTAAGGAAATACTTCACTTGCATGTCGTTTTAAGTGTAAACATTGGAAAGAATCATCTCAGCCCCCTCGTTTCTCCATTGTGTTCGATTTCAGGAAGACCAAGCATGGTTGAAAATGAGTACAGTATGTTTTCCATTACATGAGTAGTATTTTGTTTACCGGGAACAGTGTTTCTAACCGTGCTCTTTGTGTGCCAGGTGAAAAACACAGCTGCAAATGTACTGAGGGAGACCTGGCTCATCTACAAGAACACCAAACTTGTGAGGAAGATGGACCATGCCAGAGTCAGGAAGCACCAGAGGAAATTCCTCCAAGCCATTCATCAGTAGGTACCCTGTCTGAAACGCTGCTGGCAGTGTGGTAAATACTTATTACACACTGGTATCTGCAGTCCCACACTTTGTCATACAGTATCACAGATACTAATACAAACCTGACATCTGAATTGTTTGACACCTGTAGCCCAAATCTGTATTTACAATGTTGACCTTTCTTTCTTTTGTTGTTTCTCATTTCACTCCATTGTTTTGTAATATTGATAAGTTGGAATGGAGTCGGGAAGTATTTAGTCCCAAAAAGCTGTCAGTAGTGCCCTAACAGCTCTTGAGAAGGAATGAATTATAGTAGCAGTCATGCTAGCTGTATTAGTATTCACTAGAATGTCTAGAAACCAACCCTCATAGGTCAATTATTTAACATCAAAGTTGACTTGGTAGTAAGAGAATTCTGATACTAACTGTTAAATTCTATATTATAATATAATGGTGTCATAGTGGTGTCATAGTGGTGTCATAGTGGTGTTACTAGCTAAAATGTGGTAAGAATTGCAAAGTAGTCATTCAATCTTTTTATTGAAAGCAATTTACTTATTAGATCAGAAGAATGTAAAAGGACTGGGAGCTCTTTCTCAATTGCAGAAACTTATCGGCATTTAATTATTGGTTGTGCAATCCAGTATCTTCAAAACAACTCTAAACCATTTGAACCACAACCTAAACTAACCTGCCTTCTCAGTGTTGACAGGAGAACTTATCTCTGCCCACCCCCTATCTCATCCTGCATCACCATGATGTAAGGACCTGCCAGTTCGATTGCATGTCAACATGACTGTTGTGTATCTAAGATCGGAGTCAGATGTCATGCTGACCTCTGGGCCTACACGTCCCTGTGGTTCCTTTAGTCCTGTATGATCAGTCAGTTACTTGTCAGGTAGTCTCTGCTCTTTATCTCCAAAACCCTATTGATGTTAATGTTCTCTCTTTTTATAAACCTACGCCTACTTTTACCACTGCATTTCCCAAATTTTTAACTAAGCGACTGACTATCATATGAAACTCAATGAGATATTTCTTCTTTTTGAGGTCAGGTTTGGTTGAAATTATTATTATGATTAGGGTCAGATTATATTCATATGCTACAGTGGAACTGTTCTTTGTTTTGATATACTTTTCTGTGTTGTATGTTTTATCTGTGTTAACTGAACTGTGTGGTCTCCTGTGTGCAGCTTTTAATTTGCTCATGATGATTTTTTTATATTTGCATCGTATACAATGACGACATTAAAATATTTGATTCTTGAAAGGGAGTATTGGCTTCTGCAACCCCCATCCAAAATGCAGCTGTTTTATAGGCTTCTGTCATAGTTGCTCGGGCAGGGTTATTATGTCCTCGGGCTATTTGTGGTAATGACAGAATATCATGTCGACCTCCTCTTCTTTAGGACGAGCAAATAATAGGAAACCCTCAGGGTTTAGGCAGAATCTCCACAGCACCAGATTCAGCTGTAAAACGCCACTTCCACCACTTTGTTCAAGGGCATGTCCATCTCCCCTTTTGTACAGGCTCAGTAAGCCGTATGAAGAGGGAGTGGGTCTTAGCAGAGAAGTTGTGGTTCTGAGAGCACTTCCTGGTGTGTGCTAAGTCAAGTGATGCCTGTGGCCTCAGCTGCAGGGTTCAGCTCCAAGTGTGGCTTGCCGGGGTGAATGTACTCACACCGTGTGTTGGGATGAGTCAGTGGCCACATTCAGGGTCTGCCTGGGAGCATGCTCATCCCTCAAGTGGAGGGCTGGAGAGGGGTCAGTGACCTGTCTTGAGGCAATTGCGGTGGAAAAAGTATGAATAGTTCCTATGCCAGAGCTGGATCAATCACCCTGTGAGATCCTCCACCACTGTAGGGGAGGAGGTAACTTTGTTCTTCTGAAGTCAGGCTTTTTCAATGGTGTGATCCTGGGGAAAACCTAGGTAAATGTTAGCTAGACAACTTGTCAGCCTGCCACGGCTGCCTGTCTGGTCATTGGTTCTCTCAGTGAGGCTGGTCTTACATACAGTACTGCATGCCTGATAAACTTGGCCGGCTGGAGGGGAGGATTAGGACAGGACCTCAGGGAGTAGCTAGCAGGGGCCGGACCAGAATAATGTGACAGGACAATTGAAGTTGTAAACCCGATGCTCTGGATAAGAGCGTCTGCTAAATGACTTAAATGTAAATGTAATGATTCCATCTGTGATGGCCTGAGGTGAGGCATAGCTACAAGGTGCTGCTGATGGTGATGGTGATGACGGTATTAAGTTGATGTTAGTGTTGTGATCTGTATGTGTTGTTGTTATTCAAAAGGGCAGCAGTGGGATTGGGGTTGCAGTACCCAGGCCTGAGCAGGAGACCGATCCTGCCGTCTGGACACATTTATCTGATGTTGTAATAATTATTTTGTCTATTTTATGTTTCCTTTTTTCCCCATTTGTGTCGACACAATGCAATAGAGCTCGAAAGTAAGTCTTCGCCTAACATGTAGCTACAGATATGGTCTGTGCATGCAAATGAGAGCTTGTCTTTTTGACTCAATGATGTGACTAAAAATGTCACTCCCTCATTTGATAAGTGAAATTCACACCACAGCTACACATGTTGATTTCCCATCGAGCAATGACTGATTAGATCATGTCACATAATGTACATTTGTCTGTAACACTATATTTCAATTTATATAGCCAGTTACAACACCGTCAAGATTTTAATTTCTCTTTTAGATCATTAGCTGAACAGCATGATGATAAGGGCAAAATAAGTTAATCACGCACTAGCCTACAGAAACCCAGCATGGTCTCTTTAGAGAAAGCAAAGACCTCTTGATCAATTCTGCCCTACTTTTTATCTATCAAAGCATTACAGATCTGCCAATTAAGCATCAATGCCAACCCCTTCCCTCTGCACCTCATTAATGAGAAGACACATACACTGCTAATGTTTCCATGTCACTTTCCCTTGATGAATTTCAATTATCGGTGATGGAAGGTGTTTTTCTTTCCATTGTTGCATGAATGTGATGAGAATTTGATCTTTAATCAGAAATCCACTGATTAAACTCCAATAATCTGTGCTTTCATGAACCGAAGGATGACCGCTGGTGCTTGAGGAGAGGAGAGGCTTGCTGTAATAACTACAGAATAGAACACATCTGTCCAGGTTAATGCATACTCCCCCGTCAATCTGCCTTAGCTACATTAACCAGGGCTAAGGGTCATCTTTCGGCTTGTGAAACCATTGTGACGCCTGTAACATTTGCATTTCCTCCATTTTTCTCTTGGATGACTGGTAGCAATAAAGACAGTGGCCATTATGACCACCAGCAGAATTCACCGATTTTAGGAAGACGCATTTCACATGCATAGCTGCACTGAGCTATCCACACTCATTAGTCTATCGTAATGGCTCGTAACACTCTTAGTGGTGTGATGCATTTGCCTACAACTAGCATGATGCATGTACACAACCTGATGTCTTCCACTATGTTGGAGAAGATGAGAGGATTTTTTTCCGCAGGCACACAGATCTTCCTCTTTATAATGACACCACCCTTGCACTCTTAGAGGCAGGGAGGAAGGTAGGGGTACAGGAGGAAGCGGGACAGGAAGCAGCATGTGTCAGTTAGCTTGGTGACTCAGTGGGGGTGTGAAACAGGGACACGACCTGAGAGGCAAAGGTCGGGGTAAGCCTCCGAGAACTCCTCCTGCTTTAGAGACTCTGTGCTGTAACTGACACAGCGTGAGACTCTCCTCCTCAGCACAAATCCCAGTAGTAAGACAGGAAGGGCAGAGTCAGGCAGCAGAACGGCCTGCCCATTACACTGAAGACTAATTAGCATCAGTCTTCCTACAGCGAGGTAAACAGGTCAAGACAAAGATAGCAACCGCAACAAAAATATATGGTGCAGCACAGTTGATAATGCCTTAAAGGGGCCATCTGTGATTGCTACATCCATTTTTTAAACTTTTAAATGAACTAAATATTCCCATCGATTCTTGAAGAACATCAACTAATTCCATGAGGGATTGATAAATTAACTGTTGTACCCCATTAGAACCCAAAATATAAATTTGTTTTACTACAGATTTGCGCCATGTCATTTCAGCAAGCCATGATACCCACCACCTCAGATTGTTCTTGACAAACTTGACATCATTTCTCTAGTTAGAAACAGGTAAGATTAGCATTCCTGAAACACTATCTTGTTGAAATGTAATTTGATTGCAGAGCAATTAAGCAAATTGATTGCACCCAAATTGGCCATTTAAATGTATAGGATTCAGAGTGGCGAAGCGGTCTAAGGCACTGCATCAAATCCAGGCTGTATCACATCTGGATGGGATTGGGAGTCCCATAGGGCGGCGCACAATTGGCCCAGCGTCCTCCAGGTTTGGCCGGAGTAGGCCGTCATTGTAAATAACAATTTGTTCTTAACTGACTTGCCTTGTTAAATAAAGGTTCAATAAAAAAATATATACTTTTCAATAATAATAGTACGCAACATCCGATGTGGACCTAACTTCTACTAATGTGTAAGGCATGAGGAATCCCCCCAAAACGCCAAAAGCCACCCATTGACCCCCCACACCAATCCCACTCCAATGACCAGTGTACAATATCAGTTTTCAATGATTGACAAGTAGTATCACTCTGCAGCATGGAGTATTGCTTCTCCATACTATGTCATCTATTCATTGTGAATTTGGTCATGTTTTTCTCCTCTGTTCAGAGAAATGAGTTATTAAAGTCACTTGCGTCATTTCACATGAAGTAGTATGAAAGTATAGGGATTGGACCACGAGATGCTGTGGTTCCTGCTATCCCGCGAGATGCTGTGGTTCCTGCTATCCCGCCACACCCTTTTATCCATTTTGCTGGTCTCTTGTGTTTATTAATACTGTATATCACAACATTTCCTTTGCAACTTTGGGTAGAAAACCAATAGATTTGGCTTTTATGATGAAAATAAATTGCAGTCACAATTCAAGCCAGTCCTCCATGAAAACCATGCAGTTTATCCTTCTTTTACGCGTAATCTGTGTCCAGGAAATGGCCCCTTTGTATGTGGTTTATTCCCTTTGAAAGAATTCTGGCTTCGTTACTGTTTGACCATTCCTTGTGAACAAGCAAACCATTAGGCTACAGCATTTCTGATGGCTTCAATGTTATGGTCTCTAATGGTCTTCACGGGTAACAGTCCCAAACACACACTGTATAGTGTTTTGCAATGGTAATGGTATTGGGTTAAATGGCAATGTCACTAATCCCAATACATATAGATCTGTTTCCTGATAATTGTATTAATAAACATAAGACTGCCATGCAATGTATTATTTTATTAGGATTGTCACAACATTTTAGTCACAAGCCCATTTCTCCATCAAGGTTCTGGGCTTGTTGGAAAAGTCTTCATATGAGAATTGCGCCATACAGATAGTCCTCTCAGATAGATGCCACTTGTTGGACTATTCAAGGAGAGTTGGGTTGAAGCATTAGGTTGCAAAGAGAAGGACAAACTGAATTTCTTCAGAGGACTTGTGAGGTTGACCAGACAATTTATTTGCATAATGAGCCAAATACACTGCTCAAAAAAATAAAGGGAACACTAAAATAACACATCCTAGATCTGAATGAATGAAATATTCTTATTAAATACTTTTTTCTTTACGTAGTTGAATGTGCTGACAACAAAATCACACAAAAATTATCAATGGAAATCAAATTGATCAACCCATGGAGGTCTGGATTTGGAGTCACACTCAAACTTAATCCAACTTTGATGTAATGCCCTTAAAACAAGTCAAAATGAGGCTCAGTAGTGTGTGTGGCCTCCACGTGCCTGTATGACCTCCCTACAACACCTGGGCATGCTCCTGATGAAGTGGCGGATGGTCTCCTGAGGGATCGCATCCCAGACCTGGACTAAAGCATCCGCCAAATCCTGGACAGTCTGTGGTGCAACGTGGCGTTGGTGGATGGAGCGAGACATGATGTCCCAGATGTGCTCAATTGGATTCAGGTCTGGGGAACGGGCGGGCCAGTCCATAGCATCAATGCCTTCCTCTTGCAGGAACTGCTGACACACTCCAGCCACATGAGGTCTAGCATTGTCTTGCATTAGGAGGAACCCAGGGCCAACCGCACCAGCATATGGTCTCACAAGGAGTCTGAGGATCTCATCTCGGTACCTAATGGCAGTCAGGCTACCTCTGGCGAGCACATGGAGGGCTGTGCGGCCCCCAAAGAAATGCCACCCCTCACCATGACTGACCCACCGCCAAACCGGTCATGCTGGAGGATGTTGCAGGCAGCAGAACGTTCTTTACGGCGTCTCCAGACTGTCACATCTGTCACATGTGCTCAGTGTGAACCTGCTTTCATCTGTGAAGAGCACAGGGCGCCAGTGGAGAATTTGCCAATCTTGGTGTTCTCTGGCAAATGCCAAACGTCCTGCACGGTGTTGGGCTGTAAGCACAACCCCCACCTGTGGACGTCGGGCCCTCATTACCACCCTCATGGAGTCTGTTTCTGTCCGTTTGAGCAGACACATGCACATTTGTGGCCTGCTGGATGTAATTTTGCAGGGCTCTGGCAGTGCTCCTCCTTGCACAAAGGCAGATGTAGCGGTCCTGCTGCTGGGTTGTTGCCCTCCTACGGCCTCCTCCACATCTCCTGATGTACTCGCCTGTCTCCTGGTAGCGCCTCCATGCTCTGGACACTACGCTGACAGACACAGCAAACCTTCTTGCCACAGCTCGCATTGATGTGCCATCCTGGATGAGCTGCACTACCTGAGCCACTTGTGTGGGTTGTAGACTCAGTCTCATGCTACCACTAGAGTGAAAGCACCGGCAGCATTCAAAAGTGACCAAAACATCAGCCAGGAAGCATAGGAACTGAGAAGTGGTCACCACCTGCAGAGCCACTCCTTTATTGGGGGTGTCTTGCTAATTGCCTATAATTTCCACCTGTTGTCTATTCCATTTGCACAACAGCATGTGAAATTTATTGTCAATCAGTGTTGCTTCCTTAGTGGACAGTTTAATTTCACAGAAGTGTGATTTACTTGGAGTTACATTGTGTTCCCTTTATTTTTTTGAGCAGTGTATATAGGTTTTCCACCCAAGGTTTCAAAGGAAATGTGATCTATTTAATAAACACGAGCAGCAACATTGATGTGTGGTGGTATAACAGGTACAGTGGTATCTAATGGTCAAAGCCTAGTACTTTCCTATTACGTTATGGTAAATAATGCAAGCAACTTCAATAACTAATTTCTCTGAAAAGAGAACAAAAACATAAACCGTGAATACATTACATAGTATGGTAAAGTAATACTCCAAGCCACAGCTTCATGTTACAAGACAGTCTTTCTGCAATGCTAATCGTATATGTTACTAACTGCAGAAACTATTTCAGAACAATCTGAGTTGGTGGATGTGGAAATCCTCTTTCTTGTGCTTTGAGGTAGAACGGACCAACATTGTTTACAAACAATGTAATTGTAAGCCAACACTGTATAGCCTCAAAACTATAATTTTGAAATCATGGGTGGTCAGTGCTTGAATCCATAGCACTGTCTATGAATTTGAGTGGTTACATTTCTCCAACCCCATCCCTCAGCTTTTGAAACAGTGGAGGGGTCACACTTTGTTATTGTTTGAACAGCAGATTCTTCCTTTAAAGAATTCAAAGGGGTGTTGAAAAGCTTAGCATAGCCGTTTCCCCCCTGATGAATAGCAAAGCAAATAAGAAACTATTGAAAATTCAGGAGCTTTGAAATCACAGAAGGACATAGAATGTTGAGTATGAGGGGGTAGGATGCTTTTATATTCTGACCCCAGCTTCCTGCCTGCCTTGTTCATCAACACCATTTGACAGCTTTTGGTCATCCAACCGTGAAATTGAGAATTCTGACAAGTCTAACATCTCAGCTGCACAAACGTTTTAATGCTGATGTCTTTCACACTTTAGTACATTTTTTATTTTCAATTTGCCAGATTACTTGAACAATAAAAGTGCTGTTTTTGCAATAACATTGGCTACTCGTTTTAGAATGTGCTTCTTCTGGACCATACGGCTACCCTGTCACTAGCTGCTGAGGCATCGTCTTTTGCCTGTAGGATCCTTCAGTGGCACTTTTGGTGCCCCCTGTTGGTCTAACTTGTCATCCAGCTCCACACATCTTTGCCTGTGAACTGGAATGACTAACAATGATGCACCATTGCATGAGAATAGATTAATCTAGCAGTCACTACAGACCCCTCATATTCTTCCCCTTGATCTACTGTGCTGTACACCATCAAATTCACACAGTCCAATTAGACCCGCTAACTCAAAATCCTATCTCATCAGCTAGTCTGAGAGCATTGGGTTTTATCTGAAAGAAAAAGCTGACCACAAGGGCTATGTCACAGTCCTACCTCCAGCTCGCCCCGTGTGTTGGTCTCATTCTGATTTAGCATGCAGCACGGGTGGTTGCGGGAAAAAAAAGCTCTCCTGTTATCTTGAAAGATCGAGTGTGGTCCTGAGTACTGCACATTTGCTGTTTTCGACGTGCCAGTTAGTGTGGGTGGAAATCACTTGCTTAGTACCCTAATTAAACAGGAAATGTGAATTATTTAAGTCAGCTGTATGGATTAAAGAAAGTTACTAATTTTACTCTGGCTCTTGAAGAGGGGTATTTTATTAGATTTTTTTAACCTGTCTGCGTCACCAACACAGAAAAGCTTTATGTCAGCTGGATGAGTTTCCCATTATGTAACAATTCAGCACATCACTGTCAGTACTCGGTAACTAAGGTGATTTTACATAATATACCAGATGGATTTTCTCTTTTATCAATAACACACTCGCAGTCCAAAGATATAAGTAATATAATCTTGTTTTTTTGATCATTTAATTATATTTTACAATGCTGTATTTGTTTTTCAACTACTTTTAATTTAAAATGAATTTGTATCCCCTTTTATATAGAGTTTGGCTATCATGGCACTTCAGGTGGAATTGCTCTGATTGACAGTTTTGATTTTCAAAATAGAAAAACACTGTCACTTGAACAATCTGCAGCTTTTTGAGAGATTAAATAATTCACTAAAATGGAGAAACCTCCAAGTGTTTGGATTAAGCTTGTATTATTATAGTTTATATACACTACTTTAATCCTATATTTCAGCTAAATCCCATTGCAAGCGATTTTATCTCCCTAGTTGAGCCCTTGTATGTTACTTTGTTGTAGAGTTCAGGGGCTGAAGATTTACTGCAGTAATAGACATTCTCCTCTCTGGCAGCTTCTATACTCTGGTCTTCACTTGCATGCAGCTCAACCAATCAAACTGTCTTAAACCAATTCCTGCATTTTCTACACACATCCTGTGCATGTCCTAGGAGTGAGTGCTCTCTATGTGTATGCCTTCTGTGTGCACAGATCTGTTAAACCCATCTTTACCAAATAGATACATTTATTGGGTTCTGAATGGTCTTCTGTTCAGATTGAGAAGTGTTAAAATGGAGCAACGCAAGCTGAATGACCAAGCAAACTCACTAGTGGACCTTGCAAAGGTAAGCTGGACTGACAAACGTCACATATTCCAGTTTATTTTGGTTGTGAAGTTTGGTTGTGCATTTGGATTGATCTCTATCTAACCCACTTTTTGATTTGAAGGATTCCATTTGATACATGTGATATCAACGCATCGGGTGAATTAGTAACACCTTTTCATAGAAAACAAACAAAGTCTACAGGTGTCAAATAAACAGACTTTTTCATATGAATGTTAAGAGGAACCAGTAGTGTACGGTCATTGGAAGAAAATAAGACACAATATATTTCCACTTCTTGAACTGGGTGCAGGATAGCCCGGTCCCAGATCTGTTTGAGCTCTTGCCAACTCCATTGCTGTCATTGGCATGACAATGAGTGTCAAGGAGTTGGCAGGAGAGCACATTAAACAGACTGGCACTCAGGGTAGATGCAGGACTGTTGTTGATGGAAACATACAGTATCTTGGTTTCAAAGATGATAAGAAGATATGCATATTATACGGGGTGAAAAATGAGAAGAATCACTATGGGGAACACTCCAATGTAAAATCCTTGAATTGAGGATTTAAAGATGCACATTTATGCATGTCAAAGCGATCTCCGAGGGGGAACCCATTTTCCCCAGCATTTCCAACCCTGGTTGTTAGTGGAAACCTACAATATCTTGGTTTTAAAGATGATATAAAAGGTATGCATATTATTTTATGAGATCAGGATCCCCACCCTGCTAGGTAAGTAAAACTGTAATTTATATGTCATCAGTTTGTCAAATACCTTAAGGTTTGGTTTTCCAGACTGAGATTAAGCCTAGTCCTGGATTAAAATGCATGGTCAAGGAGAATCTTGAAAGGGCTTTTTAGTCCAGGAGTTATCTTAATCTGTGTCTGGGAAACCGCCCCTTGATGGTAATTAACACATTGCTATGTTTCAGCAAATCTCTCTATGGTGTTTATCCTTTGATGCACTAAACAGAAGTTGACAAACCTTTAGGGAAAGACCTGGCGCAGAGCCAGCCTGACGCAGCAAAAAAAATAACATTAAGGGAAGGGAAACATGCTGTGAGTGTGATGTGATGATTCAGCCAGAAATATATCAGGGAGAGAGTTGGAGAGCTTTGACATTAAAATATCCACCACGGTCAAATCAGTTTCATGCTACTATGCTACGAAAGACATTAGCTAGTTAATATTAGTCACCCAGGGCTATGAAACAAGTGGCTAGCGGTGAGTTAGAAAGGTGGTTGACATTTAGGAAGAAGATGACTCATACAGTCATCTTTAATCATTGTCATAAGTGGCTTTCGCCACCAGAGGGCAGCATAGCATTACAAATCACATACATGAGCTCCCTGTGGATCGATAGAGCTGTATAATGGAGCTTAAAATAACTTTGGAAGCTGCATAGCCTCTGCAAAGCTATGCGAAATCCCTCGCATAGCAGTGGTTTCCCTACAGTTGTAAAAAATAAAATACCTCTATTTGGGGCGTAACATAAAGCAGGCTATCATTTGAGTCAGAATATATTAATACCGTAGTAGGCCTACAGTTAAGAGAATCAAACTCCCTTTTCAGCATTTGTCCTCACCTTGAATAAGCCCACAATGCACAGTCGTGTAGGCTTACACAAGCGTTTTTGTGCCTTAACTGAATATACTTACAGTCCCAGTCTACTCTTGACAGAGTTCTGGTTTTATTTTATTAGTGCTGTATTATAAAGATTTAATTAATTTGCAGTTTAATTTTTCATGATTAACTGAGGCAAACTCGAGTCAGTTCATCGGTGTCTATCCAAAATTCACTTCTTACCTCCAGAAAATCTCAAATTTAGGCAGTTCTACATCTCATAATGTTGCATTTTGCTATTGCCTCAAGGTTCCATCCTTATTTTCATAAAGTTCCAAGATAAATGTAAAGACTCTAACCATGTCAATTCATCTGTGGAAATTGCCTTTTAAAATATCATAGGAAGTGATGAGTGGCTCTGGTAGTGATGCAACGTAGTGAAACCCTATCTGCCCACCCAAGTTGGAGCGCCAGGGTGGTGAAAAGCTGTCAGTGTTGTTTTGGCCCGAGGTGGATCGCTGTGATTCTAAACAAGCCACCCAGCCCATTATTCCTACCCCAAATGAGGAAAGGACAAGGTAAGTGATGGATGGATGGCATTGGCCACATGCTGGCAGCGATTGTTCTCATAGTGAACATTAGCTCAGTACACAGCAGCCCTCTCCCAATCTCCAGCCCCCCCCCGGGAACTGGATATCTCACTGTTTGGTAACATGCCATGTTTCGAGAGGAAGAAGATCAACTTCCTGGTCCAGACGTTAGTAAGTGTATACAGCAGAATTTCTCTGCAAGTTATCAAGTAATATTTTATTGGCTTATCTACAGCATCAGGTTTTGTTTGTTGTGATGGAGAACTGTGAAATTTGAATTGCCCGTATCCAAACACGTTTTATTATATTTCTTAACACTTTTTCAAGATGGTTGAAAAGACAGAGACAGTTGTCTTGTAGCACTGAGAATAGCTGCAGACTGAGTTCAATTCTGCCACGGAGGGCAGACTAATAATCTGAAAAAAATCAACATCTCCAGGGAACAGTTTAGTGTTGTAGTGGGAAACAGTGGCATGATTAGATACTTAGAATGATGCAACTGATAATCAAATTATTCACAAGCTGTTCCTTTTAAGAAGTATACATTTCATGCTGGTTCTTTTCAACTAAGGGGCAACTCATAACTTCAATTTCAGTCAAACTTTCACTTAGCCTTTTGACATCCATGACTAAGTGAAAATGTGACAAAATTAGGATTTGCCCCTCAAATGGCTCTGGACAGATTGCCATTGTAAATAAGAATTTGTTCTTATTTACTGACTTGCCTGTGTAAATAAATGTTATTAAAATATACAAAATAAGGTAAATAAAACAAATAATTTTACAATTGCCTGCAACTTCTAGCCTAAAACACCCCATGCTCTGGAAGGGTCTCACTCTCTTACTATGACTGAGTGTCTCTCCTCCTCCAGACTCAGAACATCATGTATGACCTGATCTCAGACCTGAACGAGAGAGGGGAGGACATGGAAAAGAGGATCGCCCTGCTGGAGACCAAGCTGGAGACTTTGCTGGGGAACCTGCAAGCCCTGCCAGGACTCATCAGCCAGGTCATCAGCCAGCAGCACAGGGACTTCCTGGAGGTGCAGCTCCAGCCGTACAACAAACACAGCCCTGAGCGATCGCAGTCTGTGTCCAGACGGAGGTCATCCTCCACTGCACCACCCACCTCCTCCGAGAGCAGCTAGAGTCCAAGGGGAACACCTACAGAGAAGACTTTTGCCATCATATGGCCAAGTTGCATTTATTGTAAAGCCTTATGGTTTCAATAAGTATTATCCAAATTCTGATGACAGAATCCGAGCTACTGGGACAATGGATTTTAAAAGGGATGCTGTTTATTTTTGTTACCTCAAAAGATGTTATCCTTGCTCTGGTGACATGACCATAGAAAATGATGCTTTCCTCAGTAAAAACTATTAGGCCTATCGATGGGGGGCTGTGATCAGAACTATACTCCATCTCTATGCAGAGGTAGCCAGTTTTAGGACAGTAAAGGTTACCGGCCGGGTGTGAAGATAATGCACTAAAATAGTGCTTCTTCTCACGGACTTTGTGCTTTTGCTGGCTTGATTCAGTTACCGTGTTCCTTAAAGCAAGCTGAGAAATCATGGGACCTATCAATCAGCAAGCATTACAGTAATACTTTTTATTGAGGAAAAAGTGCTATTTCATGGACATGACTGAAATGAAGACAGAGGGCAGCACAAGAATGCACCCACATACTGTCACTCAGAGGTACCATATAGAGCTTGAAATATATATTTTAGGTTAGAAACAGCATCAAACTATGGAGTTTTTTCTTTTGCAGAATGCCCCTGTAGAATGACTATTTTTGGGGCCAAACTGCAAACAATTGAATCCTCTTATCAAAATGAATGCATCTAAATCTGTACTTGCACTTACTTTTTAATCATTGCACTTCAATGCTGACTGACGTATGATATAAATCTGTGTTGCTCATTAAAATAAGAAAAATGTAGATGTTTGGGCATGGACTTATGGTCAATTGTCAATTCATTCATTTGTATTATTAGTGAAGAGGACTCAAGTCAAAGCCCTCATGCTATGTACCACAAAGGGACCTCAATTTAAAACTGATAGGCTACTGAAATGAAGACTTTCAATGATCACAAACACAGTTTGCTCTTTCCTCAACATATCTCAACCCTTGTCCTGGAAGCACTTAGTATTTATGCTGGTTTTTGCCTCAACTGAGCAACAATAGTTGGATGCAATGCAAACCAATAACTCTGTAGCCACTTTTGAAAGTAAATTCATATTTTTGTATTTTCATGAGGATAAGCACACCTCCGCACACCTCTTACAGCATACGTCTTCAACACAAATAATGACGGAGAGCTATGAACAGAATACATGATGTAAAACATTCATTGGTTGAGGTGAAATGCAGCATATTCAACATATCTTCCATTAAACCATCCAGGACCACGGTTAAGATACCTGGGAATACACATTGTTAATTCAAAAGGAATGTATAAAAGATGGTATAGCAACTTACTGTATTAGAGGGCTGGGCCTGGTCACTAAAATGTCAAAACCTAACTGCAAAAAAAAACTCTCTCTGACACATATAATTGTGCAAATATTGTAGGTGCTCAAGATTATAGAATTAGATTTCAACAAAGCTTTGTCCCTTTGTTTAAAACAGCAATAGCTTGGCCACTAGCCAGTCATAAAGGGAAATAAAGGTAAACTTCCACCAGTTATACACATTTTGGCAATATGCACCCTCCCTCTGCAAGGTTTTCAAAGTTAGATGAGTGTGCCATGATTATCCGATGGGCATTTATTTAGTCAACTTCCTGCAATGACATTGTCCAACCAACCAAAAGCTCAACCCCATCCTACAGTGTTGAATGTACTGTTGCTGGTTTTAGAGCTTTCAAACATTGGCAGTCAATCCAGAAATTTTAGCAACATAGAAACTTTTGAGAGATTATGTACTGTATGCAAACAAAATATGAAACAATAAAAAAAATGCATATTTACCAGATGTGTGTGCATTACTAATACTAAACCATTTGACTGGGGTGAGAGAGAGACCCGTTGCCACAAGAAAAAGTCAACCAGTAAAGAACAAAAACCATTGTAAATAAAACCTATATTTATGTTTATTTATTTTCCCTTTTGTACATTAACTATTTGCACATCATTACAACACTGTATATAAACAGATGACAGTTGAGATGTCTTTATTATTTTGGAACTTTTGTAAGTAATGTTTACTGTACATTTTGTATTGTTTATTATCTATTTCACTTACTTTGGCAATGTAAACATATGTTTCCCATGCCAATAAAGCCCCTTGAATTGAAATTGAATTGAGAGAGAGCATGCAGTAGCCTTTTAATGTGATTAGTTATTCAGTGTCAGATACATTCGTTTGATTTGTCAAATCCAAACCTGAAATGTGTTACATAATTTCTGCAAAGTGTATGTCATTGCTGTTACATGGAAAGTCAGCAAACCTACATAAACCTGCAAACAACTTAAGTCCGGTAGGTTGCGCCAACGGCGTGGCCGTTTTTTGAGTTATCAGTTTGCTATCGAGTTTCTTTGGTTTGCCGGCTGCCTCTTTCCTCCTAGCGAGAGCCGCAGGTTGAACACATGAGTGTTAGCTTTTGCTAGTTTGCCATTGTATGCTTGCGTGATTTAATCGTTATGTGATATCATCTAAGGACCAGCTACAAGATGAGTTTACTCGCCAAAATAGCAGAAATTGAGGCCGAGGTAAGTAGCGAATGCTAGCTGACGTTAGTTGTGATTCACGTTTTCGTTTGGCCACTTGACTAACGTTAAGGGAGCGAGCAACTATAGTTGGCTAAAGTTAACTTGGCCAATTGAGGATGTGGCGTTACAATGGACCCCCCCAATTTTTTATATATATATATTATATAACATAATATGATGGCAGACACCGAGTCTGCGCATAGCTGGTTGTTATTTTGCTAAGAATTCTCAACTCTACGTTAGTCTATGATTTTAACGTAGTTGGCTACAGTAGTTAACTTTAGCTGGTTATGTGTTATTATTGGCAGGGTAACTAGTTGTCTGAAGATACCAACCTTACCTTTACGCCACAGATGGAACAGTGAGCCAGATGTTTCACCGGATGTGTAAATCCGAAGCATTTGGTTGGCGTTTCCACTCACCACCAAATATGGTGACAAGAGGAAGTCCAGCTGTGGCCGGCAGTGGGAGATGATAGATTTTGACCGAAATTCTGCTCATTTTCTCATCGATGAAACATTTGATCTCAATCCAGTTTCCTGTTCCCAAACCCGTAAACTGTTATGGACAAAGTTTTTGTAGACTTTACCCTTTGCCATAGTTTTCATTTTTTGTTTCTTTTTGGACTGAAAGGGCAAATTGAGTTATTGCACACGTGCAAATATATGGGTCATTCCATGTCTTTTCAGCAAGCCATGACACCCACCATGTCAGATTGTTCTGAAATGGTTTCTTAAGTTAGAAACACAAGATTAGCTTTTGTGAAACGTCATTTTGTTCATTTAATTTGATCTGAGAAATTGAGAAAATTGATTTCACCCAAATTGGCCCTTTTAATTTATAGGATTCACATAATATTCCACAAATATAGTACCCAACATCCGATTAAATCCAAACTTATTCCTACCATTGAGTAAGACATGAGGAATCCAATAAAATAGTCAAAGGCCAGCTCCAGAACCCCCACCCGCCAATACCATCCCATCAACCAGTATACAGAATCGGTTTTCTATGTCTAACAACTGGTATGGAGATGCGGCTTGGAGTATTGCTTCTTTGTCCTTTGTAATGTATTTCATGTGAATCTGATGATCTTTAGTCCCCCCTGTTTAGATAAATTAACCATTGAAGTCCTTTTGCATTATTTACCATGAATTCATGTTAAAGTACCATGTTTTACCCGCTAGATGCCGCTTTTCCTGCTACTGTCGCCACACCCTTCTATCAATTTTTCTTGTCTTGTGTTTATTTAAGGGATCACAACATTTTCTTTGCAACTTTGTGTAGAAAACTATTATCTTTTGCGCCTGATGAAAATAAATGTGGTGGTCAACCCAACTCTCCTTGAAAAGTCCAACAAATAGCAGCTCTCTGAGAGGGCTATCTGTATGGTGCAATTCTCATATGAAGACTTTTCCTACAAACCCAAAACGTTGATGGAGAAATGGGATAGTGACTAAAATCTTGTCACAACCCTAATAAAATAATACAATTATAAACCTTTGCATTGTAAGTCATGTTTTTCAATACAATTATTAGAAAACATCTATATGTGTTTGGTGACCTTTTTATAATTTTATTGGATTCCTCATGTCTTACTAGTTGTTAGGAAGAATTATGGCCCAAATCAGATGCTGGGTACTATATTTATTGAAGATTATATGAAACCTATTATGGCACATTTGAGCGCAATCAATTAGCTTAATATTCAAACAAAATAATGTTTCAGGAATGCTAATCTTATCGGAGACAGTGTGTGTCAATCCTATTTATTTATTTATTTTTTAAATTGGAATGACTCACATGCTAGAACGTGCCAATAGGATCTCGCTAGCTTGCGCTTGGCTCTGCCCACCTTGCTTGTTCTGGAAATGACAGGCAGTGGTCTGTCTTTGGTTAGTTATAAAAAATCTTTGTTTACTTGTTCACACTGACCTGTGTCATGTAAAAATCTTCCCAGCCTGAAATTGTTCCCAATCGTTCTGATTGTAACGTTGTTGTAAAAATGTTCACAGTGTGAAATCATTTCTGTGTGGATGGCTAAACTGGTGCAGATGTTTCTCTCTGATTTAGCTAGCATAATTAGCTGTAAACTGGTCAAGATGGCTTGTTCTCAGAGGTGTGCTGTCTTAACTTGTATGTATAGCTAACGAACAAACAGGCACTGTCAATCGAAACCGTAGCTCCCAAGTCTTTGCAATCTATTTAAAAAATATATACACTGCTCAAAAAAATAAAGGGAACACTTAAACAACACAATGTAACTCCAAGTCAATCACACTTCTGTGAAATCAAACTGTCCACTTCGGAAGCAACACTGATTGACAATACATTTCACATGCTGTTGTGCAAATGGAATAGACAACAGGTGGAAATTATAGGAAATTAGCAAGACACCCCCAATAAAGGAGTGGTTCTGCAGGTGGTGACCACTTCTCAGTTCCTATGCTTCCTGGCTGATGTTTTGGTCACTTTTGAATGCTGGCGGTGCTTTCACTCTAGTGGTAGCATGAGACAGAGTCTACAACCCACACAAGTGGCTCAGGTAGTGCAGCTCATCCAGGATGGCACATCAATGCGAGCTGTGGCAAGAAGGTTTGCTGTGTCTGTCAGCGTAGTGTCCAGAGCATGGAGGCGCTACCAGGAGACAGGCCAGTACATCAGGAGATGTGGAGGAGGCCGTAGGAGGGCAACAACCCAGCAGCAGGACCGCTACCTCCGCCTTTGTGCAAGGAGGAGCACTGCCAGAGCCCTGCAAAATGACCTCCAGCAGGCCACAAATGTGCATGTGTCTGCTCAAACGGTCAGAAACAGACTCCATGAGGGTGGTATGAGGGCCCGACGTCCACAGGTGGGGGTTGCGCTTACAGCCCAACACCGTGCAGGACGTTTGGCATTTGCCAGAGAACACCAAGATTGGCAAATTTGCCACTGGCGCCCTGTGCTCTTCACAGATGAAAGCAGGTTCACACTGAGCACATGTGACAGTCTGGAGACGCTGTGGACGCAACATCCTCCAGCATGACCGGTTTGGCGGTGGGTCAGTCATGGTGTGGGGTGGCATTTCTTTGGGGGGCCACCCAGCCCTCCATGTGCTCGCCAGAGGTAGCCTGACTGCCATTAGGTACCGAGATGAGATCCTCAGACCCCTTGTGAGACCATATGCTGGTGCGGTTGGCCCTGGGTTCCTCCTAATGCAAGACAATGCTAGACCTCATGTGGCTGGAGTGTGTCAGCAGTTCCTGCAAGAGGAAGGCATTGATGCTATGGACTGGCCTGCCCGTTCCCCAGACCTGAATCCAATTGAGCATATCTGGGACATCATGTCTCGCTCCATCCACCAACGCCACGTTGCACCACAGACTGTCCAGGAGTTGGCGGATGCTTTAGTCCAGGTCTGGGAGTAGATCCCTCAGGAGACCATCCGCCACCTCATCAGGAGCATGCCCTGGCGTTGTAGGGAGGTCATACATTTATTTTAATTTTTATTTTAAATCTCTCCTCAAATCAACCCTCAGCACTTTGACGCGCAAGTCTGGGTATTTATATGCTGACCTCACACTTCACAAGCTTCTGATTGGTCAGAGTCAATACTCCTGGCCACCATTGATTGGCAGATGTGTGAAGCAAATGCGCGTGCCCACAGAACAGTTTTTCGTTGTTGAGGGACGATGTGAGAGAAACAAGCTCAGCCATCCACATAAAGAGATGCGCGTGCAATTATCGAAGGGGGGAAATGTTCACCCTGGGAGACATTTTACAGCATGATGTCACAATCAGAACGATTGAGAACTATTTCATGCTGGGAAGATTTTTACATGACAATCTGCACTGGGGTCGGAACGCAATCATGGTTACATTATTTGTGTGGTCAAGATATGGGTTGGAAAATGTACCTCAATGCAGGGATAGGACATGCCACTGTACTGCAAATTTCTTTCAATCTATTCAAATTTTATTGGTCACGTACACAGATTTGAAGATGTTGCAGGTGCAACAAAATGCTTGTGTTTCTAGCTCCAACAGTGCAGTGATACGCACATAATCCAAGAATGAGCAATGTCAGAGTCCGGAACATAAATAGATATACACTGAGTGTACAAAACATTAGCAACACCCTTTTTGTCCTCAGAACAGCCTCAATTTGTGATGGCATGGACACTGCAAGGTGTCAAAAGTGTTCCACAGGGATTCAGGCCCATGTTGACTCCAATGCTTCCCATGGTTGTGTCAAGTTGGCTGGATGTCCTTTGGGTGGTGGACCATTCTTGATACACACATGAAACTGTTGAGCGTAAAAACCCAGCAGCGTTGCAGTTCTTGATACACTCAAACCGGTGTGCCTGGCACCTACAGTACTTCCATACCCCGTTCAAAGGCACTTTAATCTTGTGTCTTGACCATTCACCAAATGGCACACATACACATGTCTCAATGCTTGAAAATCCTTCTTTAACCTGTCTCCTCCCCTCCATCTGCACTGATAGAAGTGGATTTCACACGTGACATCAATAAGGGATCATAGCTTTCTCCTGGTCAGTCTGTCATGGAAATAAAGGTGTTTGGAATGTTTTGTATACCGGCCAGTTTATTACTTACACCACCCCATTGTGGAGTGGCAGGTAGCCTAGTGGTTAGAGCATTGGACTAGTAACCGAAAGGTTGCAAGATCGAATCCCCAAGCTGACAAGGTAAGAAACTGTCATTCTGCCCCTGAACAAGGCAGTTAACCCACTGTTCCTAGGCTGTCATTGAAAATAAGAATTTGTCCTTCACTTACTTGCCTAGTTAAATAAAGGTTAAAAATATATATATATATATATATATTTAAAAAATCACGAAAATGAATCATGTGGCTTGTTATGTGAAGCAGGCAGAATCAGCAAAACGAGTGACCTAAGCGACTTTGAGTGTGGTATGATCGTCAGTGCCAAGCTTGCCAGATCCAGTATCTCAGAAATGGATGAGAGAGGTCGAAGGAGAATGGCAAAAATCATGCAAGCGAACAGGCGGCCACAAACAGACAAATAACAGCTTAGTACAATAGTGGTATACAGAACGCACAACTCGTTGAACCTTGTCACGGATGGGCTATTGCAGCAGATGACCACACCGGGTTCCACTCCTATCAGCTAAAAACACAAATTAGCGGCTCCAGTGGGCACGTGATCACCAACACTGGACAATTGAGAAGTGGAAAAACATTGCCTGGAACATGACAGGAAGTTTTGTTTACTTGAGTGGCCTGCACAGTCCCCAGACCTCAACCCAATAGAGCATCTTTGAGATGAGATGGAACCGGCTGATCGCAGCATGAATGTACCGCCGTCCAATCTGCAGCAACTGCGTGATGCCATTGCGTCAGCATGGACCAACATCCCTGTGGAACGTTTCCGACACCTTGTGGAATACCCTGAATAATTCAGTCTGTTCTGGAGGCAAGGGGATCGTATGTCCCGTTTGGCAAAAAAAAGTATTTAGTCAGCCACCAATTGTGCAAGTTCTCCCACTTAAAAAGATGAGAGGCCTGTAATTTTCATCATAGGGGCACATCAACTATGACAGACAAAATGAGAAAAAAAATCCAGAAAATCACATTGTAGGATTTTTTATGAATTTATTTGCAAATTATGGTGGAAAATAAATATTTGGTCAATAACAAAACTTTATCTCAATACTTTGTTATAAACCCTTTGTTGGCAATGACAGAGGTCAAACGTTTTCTGTAAGTCTTCACAAGGTTTTCACACACTGTTGCTGGTATTTTGGCCCATTCCTCCATGCAGATCTCCTCTAGAGCAGTGATGTTTTGGGGCTGTTGCTGGGCAACACGGACTTTCAACTCACTCCAAAGATTTTCTATGGGGTTGAGATCTGGAGACTGGCTAGGCCACTCCAGGACCTTGAAATGCTTCTTATGAAGCCACTCCTTTGTTGTCCGGGCGGTGTGTTTGGGATCTTTGTCATGCTGAAAGACTTGTTTCATCTTCAAGGTACTAAACGATATCATAACTGCCACCGATAAAAGACAGTACTGTGCAGCCGTCTTCATCGACCTGGCCAAGGCTTTCAACTCTGTCAATCACCATATTCTTATTGGCAGACTCAGTAGCCTCAGTTTTTCTAATGACTGCCAAATGACTGTCAAATCGGCATGTTGTCCGGTCCTCTGGCAGTCTATGGGGGTGCCACAGGGTTCAATTCTCGGGCCGACTCTTTTCTCTGTATATATCAATGATGTTGCTCTTGCTGCAGGTGATTCCCTGATCCACCTCTACGCAGACGACAACATTCTGTATACTTCTGGCCCTTCCTTGGACACTGTCCTATCTAACCTCCAAACGAGCTTCAATGCCATACAACACTCCTTCCGTGGCCTCCAACTGCTCTTAAACGCCAGTAAAAACCAAAAGTATGCTTTTCAACCGTTCGCTGCCTGCACCCGCACACCCGACTAGCATCACCAACCTGGATGGTTCCGACCTAGAATATGTGGACATCTATAAGTACCTAGGTGTCTGGCTAGACTGTAAACTCTCCTTCCAGACTCATATCAAACCAATCTAAAATCAAATCTAGAGTCGGCTTTCTATTCCGCAACAAAGCCTCCTTCACTCACGCCGCCAAACTTGCCCTAGTAAAACTGACTATCCTACCGATCCTCGACTTCGGCAATGTCATCTACAAAATAGCTTCCAATACTCTACTTTGTAAACTGGATGCAGTTTCACAGTGCCATCCATTTTGTTACTAAAGCACCTTATACCACCCACCACTGCAACCTGTATGATCTACTCGGCTGGCCCTCGCCACATATTCGTCACCAGACCCACTGGCTCCAGGTCATCTACAAGTCCATGCTAGGTAAAGCTCCGCCTTCTCAGTTTACTGGTCACGATGGCAACACCCACCCGTAGCACGCGCTCCAGCAAGTGTATCTCACTGATCATCCCTAAAGCCAACACCTCATTTGGCTGCCTTTCGTTCCAGTTCTCTGCTGCCTGTGACTGAAACTAATTGCAAAAATCGCTGAAGTTGGAGACTTATCTCCCTCACCAACTTTAAACATCTGCTATCTGAGCAGCTAACCGATCACTGCAGCTGTACATAGTCTATCGGTAAATAGCCCACCCAATTTACCTACCTCATCCCCATACTGTTTATATTTATGTACTTTTCTGCTCTTTTGCACACCAGTATCTCTACCTGTACATGACCATCTGATAATTTATCACTCCAGTGTTAATCTGCAAAATTGTAATTATTCGCCTACCTCCTCATGCCTTTTGCACACAATGTAAATATACTCTTTTTTTATTTTTCTGTGTTATTGACTTGTTAATTGTTTACTCCATGTGTAACTATGTTGTTTTCTGTTATCACTGCTATGCTTTATCTTGGCCAGGTCGCAGTTGTAAATGAGAACTTGTTCTCAACTAGCCTACCTGGTTAAATAAATTATGTTTCCACCCCCATGCTTCAAAGTAGGTATGGTGTTCTTTGGATGCAACTCAGCATTCTTTGTCCTCCAAACACAACGAGTTGAGTTTTTACCAAAAAGTTATATTTTGGTTTCATCTGACCATATAACATTCTCCCAATCTTCTTCTGGATCATCCAAATGCTCTCTAGCAAACTTCAGACGGGCCTCGACATGTACTGGCTTAAGCAGGGGGACACGTCTGGCACTGCAGGATTTGAGTCCCTGGCGGCGTAGTGCGTTACTGATGGTAGGCTTTGTTACTTTGGTCCCAGCTCTCTGCAGGTCATTCACTAGGTCCCCCCGTGTAGTTCTGGGATTTTTGCTCACAGTTCTTGTGATCATTTTGACCTCACAGGGTGAGATCTTGCGTGGAGCCCCAGACCGAGGGAGATTATCAGTGGTCTTGTATGTCTTCCATTTCCTAATAATTGCTCCCACAGTTGATTTCTTCAAACCAAGCTGCTTACCTATTGCTGATGCAGTCTTCCCAGCCTGGTGCAGGTCTACAATTTTGTTTCCGGTGTCCTTTGACAGCTCTTTGGTCTTGGCCATAGTGGAGTTTGGAGTGTGACTGTTTGAGGTTGTGGACAGGTGTCTTTTATACTGATAACGAGTTCAAACAGGTGCCATTAATACAGGTAACAAGTGGAGGACAGAGGAGCCTCTTAAAGAAGAAGTTACAGGTCTGTGAGAGCCAGAAATCTTGCTTGTTTGTAGGTGACAAAATACTTATTTTCCACCATAATTTGCAAATAAATTCATTAAAAATCCTACAATGTTATTTTCTGGATTTTTTTTCTTATTTTGTCTGTCATAGTTGAAGTCTACCTATGATGAAAATTACAGGCCTCTCATCTTTTTAAGTTGGAGAACTTGCACAATTGGTGGCTGACTAAATACTTTTTTGCCCCACTGTATGCATATATATATATATATATATATATATATATATATATATACAATGGTGTATTGACAGTATATGAATAGAAAAGGCATGTTTTTGGCACCCGAGTGGCGCAGCGGTCTAAGGCCGCTCGTAGTGGTATCTGGCTAGTATCAGTGATTAAGGTTCAGGGCAGGGTACTGGGCGGATGCCAGCTAATGGTGACTGTTTAACAGTCTGATGGGCTGGAGATGGAAGCTGTTTTTCAGTCTCTCTGTCCCATTTTTGATACACCTGCACTATCTCCACCTTCTCGATGGTAGCGGGGTGAACAGGCTGTGGCTCGGGTGGCTGAGGTCTTTGATCTTTTTGTTCTTGCTCAGACACCGGGTTGTGTAGATGTTCTGGGGGTCAAGCAGTGTGCCCCCAGTGATGCGATGGACTGATTGCACCACTCTTTGGAGAGCCCTGTGGTTGTGTAAGGTTCTGTATTTATTTTCTTAGTCAACCTTGTGTTCTGTTTCGTTGTGTCCTTGTACGTAGCCCTGTCTTTCATATTTGTTCATTGATTTCACCTGTGTTAGTTACTCACCTGGTCTCATCAGCTCCTTATTTAGTTCAGTTCATTCTGTTTATGCCTTTTGTTCTTTCTGACTCTACTAAGCCTTTTCCTAGCTCGTTTGTGAGAACCAGTTATAGCCTTCAGTCCTAGTTTTGATTCACCTGCCTGTTTTTGACCATTGCCTGCCTGTGACCACGGTTCCTACCTTCTGCGAAGGCTAAATAAACACCTGCCGCCCCCTGCGTTTTTTTTCCCTTTTTCTCCCTATTCATTACAATTTGCCTCATGCAGCGCGACACATCTCCTTCACATAGAGCTGATCAGGCTGTTGATTGTGGCCTGTGGAATGTTGTCCCACTCAACTTCAATAGCTGTGGGAAGATTGTGGATATTAGCCGGAACTGGAACACACTGTTGTGCAGAGCATCCCAAACTTGCTCAATGCGTGACATGTCTGGTAAGTATGCCGGCCATGGAAGAACTGGGACATTTTTAGCTTCCAGGAACTGTGTACAGCTCCTTGCAAAATGGGGCCATGCATTTTTTTTAACCTTTATTTATGTAGGCAAGTCAGTTAAGAACAAATTCTTATTTTCAATGACGGCCTAGGAACAGGGCCTTGTTCAGGGGCAGAACGACAGAATTGTACCGTGTCAGCTCAGGGATTTGAACTTGCAACCTTTCGGTTACTAGCCCAACGCTCTAAACACTGGGCTCCCCTGGCACGACAATAGACCTCAGGATCTTGTCACACTATCTACGTGCATTCAAATTGCCATCGATAAAATGCAATTGTGTTTGTTGTCCGTAGTCTATGCATGCCTATACCATAACCCCACTGCAACCATGTGGCATTCTGTTCACAACGTTGACATTAGCAAACCGCTCGTCCACACACGTGCCATTGGAACACAGGAGTGATGGCTGCTGATAATGGGCCTCTGTACGCCTATGTAGATATTCCATTAAAAAAGTCAGCTGTTTCCAGCTACAATAGTCATTTACAACATTAACAATGTCTACACTGTATTTCTGATACATTCTATGTTATTTAAATGGACAAAAAATTTATTTACTTTTCTTTCAAAAACAAGGAAATTTCAAAGTGACCCCAAACTTTTGAACGGTTGTGTGTTTGTGTGTATGTATGTATGTGTGTGTATATGTGTATGTATATATATATATATATATATAATGGTAGTACTTAAATCTTCTAAATGGAGCATTGTGGATAAAGGTCAAATTTGCACTACAGTGGCATATCCCATCCCTGCATTGAGGTACGTTTTTCGACCCATGTATCGCGCCGGCACAACGGTGTCTTAATGCAACCATGATTACGTTCCGACCTCAGTGCAGCTCAGTATAAACAAGTGTAATGGTAGTGTTGGTGTCATGATGACAATATGTTTTCTTTATTAGTGATCAGTCGAAATCCAGCCATCACACAACTTGGCTCTGAACAAGTAGGCCTAGCTAATATTCTAGTCCCGATTGTTGTATTGTGTAGAATATGAATGGATTAAAGCATCCTTTCTGTGTTGGGTAGATGGCTCGGACTCAGAAGAACAAAGCCACATCTAACCACTTGGGGCTGCTCAAAGCTCGCCTGGCCAAGATGAGGAGAGAACTTATCACACCAAAGGGAGGCAGTGGAGGAGGCACAGGGGAAGGTGAGTCCTGACTCCTGATCATCGTTCACTTTTAGAATGTGTCCCTTTGCTACACAACAGTGCAGTGGAGATGTAAGCAAGTTGAGATTTACAAGCTCATGTCACATTGTAATGAATACTAATGTGTCGCTCTGTTGTATAGGCTTTGATGTGGCAAAAACAGGTGACGCCCGTATCGGGTTTGTAGGCTTCCCCTCAGTGGGCAAGTCTACTTTACTAAGTAACCTGGCAGGGGTGTACTCAGAGGTGGCGGCCTATGAGTTTACCACCCTCACCACAGTACCAGGAGTGATCCGCTACAAGGGTGCCAAAATACAGGTACTTTACATGCATGTGGCTCTGTAGCTCTGTAGCTCAGTTGGTAGAGCATGGCGCTTGTAACGCCAGGGTAGTGGGTTCGATCCCCGGGACCACCCATACGTAGAATGTATGCACACATGACTGTAAGTCGCTTTGGATAAAAGCGTCTGCTAAATGGCATATATTATTATTATATATTATTATATTATTATTATTATTATTATATTATTATTATATTATTATATTACCTTAAGGCCAACCGAGGCCAATCTGTAACAATTGTGTTTATTTTTCTATTTAAGATGTTTTAGTATTAGGATGCGTCTTCTACTTTTGTGTCTCCAAGCTCCTGGATCTTCCAGGTATCATCGAGGGGGCCAAAGATGGCAAGGGCAGAGGACGACAGGTCATCGCAGGTGATAAGCATCAGAACCATACACAAACTACATGTGATAGTTTAGAGCACACATGTGCCACACTCTCATACCTTGAAGGTAGTTTGTTACTGTGGTCTTTCTCTTCCCAGTGGCTCGGACCTGCAACCTGATCCTCATAGTGTTGGATGTTCTGAAGCCTCTGGGCCACAAGAAGCTGATTGAACACGAGCTGGAGGGTTTCGGAATCCGCCTCAACAAGCAGCCGCCCAACATCGGCTTCAAGAAGAAGGACAAAGGAGGCATCAACTTCACCGTCACAGTACGTGTGTTTCACACAAAGGTTTCACGTCCAGCTCAATCTGTCCCCATTTCTCTCTGTGTCTCTGTCTCTTTTTAGAGCTGGCTTACTCTGGTGTTATTCCTGTCTCTCTCCTTCTCTCCAGTGTCCACAGAGTGAGCTGGACGGTGACGCAGTGAAGAGCATCCTGGCCGAGTACAAGATCCACAACGCTGACATCACCCTGCGCAGCGACTCCACTGCCGATGACCTCATCGACGTGGTGGAGGGAAACCGGTAAGCAGTTGAGCACTTTACAAACTCAGGGATGTAATCTTCCTGATTAAGCAGGAATTAATGTTTTTCTGACATAATCCTCCATTCATCTAGAATTGGGTCTGACCTATACCCCTTAGCCAAAAAGACTTCTATACCCCATTCCAAAGTATGGTCAACGTTCCCCTACAGACCTGCTGACATACATGCTCTGTTTAATCTCACCAGAGTGTACATCCCCTGTATTTATGTGCTCAACAAAATCGACCAGATCTCCATTGAAGAGCTGGACATCATCTACAAGGTACCCCACTGCGTGCCCATCTCTGCCCATTCCCGCTGGAACTTTGATGACCTACTGGAGAAGATGTGGGACTACCTGCACCTAGTGCGCATGTAAGGAGGCGCTCTCTCAACCTAACAGCCCCTAGAAGAGACATATAGGGTTATTGGAATCCATATTACACTGCTTGGATAAATGTGTGGTTTGTGTCTAAATTAATAAATTATTTGAATGTGTTGTCCCCCAGATACACCAAACCCAAAGGCCAGCTTCCTGACTACACATCTCCAGTCGTTCTACCTACTGAACATACTGCAGTGGAGGACTTCTGTCTGAAGATTCATAAAAGCCTCCTCAAAGAATTAAAATAGTGAGTACTATACTATTAGCTAATGGCTTTTGTGCTGATGTTTTGGAAAAGACTGAGGTATACCCACCCCAGTATTTAACCGATTAAAGCAACAATCCGTAAGAAATAATGTCCTTAAAACATTTAAAAATCACCAAATGCACTTAGCTGCCACTAGGTGTCCAATGATAACGGTAGAATTAACCTACAAGGGAGAGCACAGCACACAGACACATATGACACAATGTTGCACCTGCCTGGCATTTTTCTAACACTCTGTCTTCCTGTCCTTTCAGTGCTCTGGTATGGGGTGCTTCAGTGAAACACAACCCCCAGAAGGTGGGAAAAGACCATGTCATGGAAGATGAGGATGTAATCCAGCTGGTGAAAAAGTAAAAGTCTCCTGACTCTCTGCATCATGAACCCCCCCCCAAGCATATCCACGAGAACATTTGTCTTTGTTGTTCTCAATTTTATATTGGAATTTTCAAACTGAAAATAAAAATGATATGAATGTCAATGTTACATTTCCCTCCCTCATTTACGCCCGTATGTGATCCATCGAAGAGGCCTTGAATCAAAAAAATTATATCAAATAAACACCATAAAAATGACTGACCTTTTTAATATGGAGTCATCGTCTTTTCTTTTAGATCATTATAAAGGTCATTGGGTTTATGTCTGGAAAGATGCAATGTTATTCATGTTGAACAAATCTGAATTTACATAACTTCATAACATTCACATTTTCCTTCATATGAAATGCATCCAAATCCTGTCCAAGTGACATGGGTGTGTCCTGCTCCATCTGTCTATACTTTCACTGGCGAGACAGTTATTATGAAATACATCCTAAAACACAGTGGGTGTATTCTATCTCCATCTCCTCTGGAAGTCAAGCCATACCTCTTTACCCAGACACCGTCTCACGGTGTCCAATACAACGGCTTTCAAGTCCTGTCGGCCACTGATTTATATAACATTGATGATACAGTCAGTCAGGCTGGCATCCAACCCCCTCTCCAGCACGGACAGTCTCTAAGGTTAATCAGTTCATTCACTCAGATGCAGTCTGGGGACATTCTACCCCAGCTGTTCAGAAACACCGATAACCCACAGTAGTGAATAGCGTTGCATCAGATCTTGAAGCACTTTGGTGTGTATGGATGATTTAACGCCGATGTGTAGTAACCCAGCTGTATGAGATGGATCAGCCATTTTGTGTCAGGAAGTTGCCACGTTAGCATTTTTGGGGAGGGGGGTTAGATGGATAGCATGATAGGGTCAGGTGCTCAGGACACTCAAAGTGCTGCCATGTGTTAATGATCATAGAACGTTTCACAGGACAGGACACATCTGATCAAATTTGATTTCAAAATAGCTTTTTATAACCTAATTTAGGTTCTAGCATTTTATCTGAACCTATAAGCATACGATATCTGTCTATGATGTAGGGTGGTATGGGCATGGTATAGCCTGCTCAGCAACCGGTAATTGTGAATTTTGAATTGATCACTGCCTTTTTTTAAATTTGGCCAGAGTAAAGTCTTAACTGAACACCATTATTATCAAGGCATACATACATTATGACACACACCATTTTTGCTCACACAAAATATTTACTTTTTAAATTTGAAATGTTTCCACGTTTGATTATTGTTTAGCGTTTTTTTTATAACAATGTGTTCACTCCACAGTAGCATTTCTAAAAATGAAAGCAATCAATATATTGCTTTAACTGAATTTTTATAGCAGGGGACTGAACACATCCAATGATAACAGATCTAACCAATAACACCTGCTTGATCAATGTTTTTGTGGAATTAGGGTGTATTTGCAAGAAAGTATTATTTTCAATTTGACTAATGTTCAGGTGAAGGACAAATCTGCCACATAAAGGGAAACCTGGCATTTGTCCTCAACACTTCCTGAAACCATTCTAATGGCTTGAATATTTATCTACAGTGTATTCGATGTTGGACTCTCCAATATTTTTTGAGACAGAATGGCCACTTTCTGCAGAGGTTTAGACAGCAGTGGCTGGCTGAAGCGGCAGGAGCGCTGTTTCTCAGGACAACGCCCCTCCCCCACCCCATTCCCCCTTTAAATTATAGCAGCACTTTAGCTAATGAAAGAGTTGAAGACCGGGCACTAATAAAAGCCATTAAGTGAATAAAGCACTTCCCCCTCAAACGAAATTAAAGAATCTGCCCCTTCGGAGAGGGGCGGACTCTGTATTAATATTTATGAAATGCGGAAACATGCCCCCCCCCCCCCTCATACCACATTCAATCCCACCCTGCCCGGGTCCTTCTCGCCAGTCCACCTATCCCAGGAGAAAATCCCTAACCCCTCCTAACTTGAAGGAGGGGCCGGAGGTATGGGCTTGGGGGGTGTTGGAGGAGATGTAGTCAAGACAGTCTGTCTCCAGTTGAGCTTGGTGGTACTAGAGGCGAGACAACCAGCTCAGAGGAGCACCCGCTCTTCCTCACGACCCTCAACTACCCCACCAAGCTGGGCGTCCCACCATCGGCTATGGGGCGAGAGGATTCATGGACAGACCAGTTTGGAGGGAGTGACTTTCCAGTGACAGCAGTCGGAATGCTTCAAAGAAGGCTGAGCTATAATGGATGGGTGAAGTATAACAGGTGAGGTTTATTGAAATTCAGAATGTTTTAGTTTTATATTTGCCGAATTGTCTTGATATCCTCTAAGTTGACTTCCTGAATCGTGGTCCACAGTACCCCTGGGTTGACAGCTATTTGAGATTTCTGTCATGCCTTCAATGGAAGAGGACAAAGATGATAGTTCATGCAAGTCCTATGAACGGAGGGAGACAAATGAAACTTTCTCCTATCTCTTATACAGTGTATTCTCTAAATGGTGAGGTTTCAGCTTACTTTGAAAGACCTTAGTTTAGGACACAGATACATTGACATTATTAAAACAAACAAAGATCCACCAAATGAAGGTAAGATAGCATGTATAAATCAAATGTCCATGGATAATAACCATAACACCATCCCACCGACCATGATACCATCCCGCCACCTTTGTCCATCTGAAACATCATCAAATACCTGCAAGGACACCTCTGTTTTTGTAGGGACGTTTTCCCTGCATAGACAATCTTTCCCTATATTTTCACGACTAGTCTGTTGACCAAACCCCATTGCTCATCGCTCTATACACTAGTTGTCAGTCACTCTCCCATGCACACATATCTATTCTCATTTCATCACACAAAGTGGTTCAGTTGTCAGAGCTTAACTTCATTATCACTGAAACTCTTCCAATTTCAATAATGGGAAATGGAAAGGATGGAAGTAACAAGATTTCCAAACCCACTGATGGGACTTGTCCTCACAGGTCTTTCAGAGAAATCATTCGTTATCCATCTGTGGAGGTCATTATTTCTTACTGACTGACCGTTGACTTTGAGTCCAGGTGACAAATAACCAGGTTTGGACCATCATTTCAAAAGCAGTTGAGTCTCAGGTCTGATGAGTTAGCACATTTCTACTGATGGACATCGGTGAGTCTCAGGTCTGATGAGTCCGGTGATATGGCTGTATCTGCTGTTCCCGAGCTGTTCCATCTGCCCTTGGACGTTTAGACTATTCTTTGTCCATGGAAGACCTAAGAGCTGGTCCTCTTTAGGAGATATTGATGTTCTTTAACAAGATGACCATCTTTCTTCCAAACTCTGTTTTCATTGATTCCCCCGTAACACAGTAGTAATTTCATTCATTTACAAACTCTTCTTGTTGGCCTGTTTTTATTCATATTATTTAAATGTTCTAATCTTTCACCATTTGAACTGTGTAATTGTATGTGTTTTATGTTTTGTTTTTTTGTACGAAGGTATCTGATGGGGTGGGGTGCGAAGGATGGGAGGGCGGAGTTTTGTCGCAGTTTATGCGCAGGAAGGGCGGTGCCCGCTTTTCACCGCAGTGAGAGTGTGACCTATGACTAATTCTTTTTTGTAATTTTGCAGATAGCCGCACTATATAACGAACACTGCCCTCATGTCTCAATAGTATGTAAGGCGGTGCCATTTCGGTCCATCCCTCCCCAGGTCTGCATCCCTCCCCAGGTCTGCAACCCTCCCCAGGTCTGCAACCCTCCCTGATGCCAGTGGACACCCACCACTTCTCCTCCTGGGCTATCAATGCCGTAGAGCTTTGGTGTTGTCCTTGAATCACAAATGGAGTTGGAAGACCAAAGGATCAAGAAATAGCATATTCTGGTGGCACAGTCTTCCTTTCATGATTTTAGAGCTGATTACCATATTTTCCATGATTTTGGGGGGGGATTCTTTTTTTTTTTTTACAGGATTCTAATTGTGTAGTTAAGATAATTGATCTCTACCATCCCATCTAAATCGACCAGATTGATCCTGGTCCAACATAACCTCCAATGGCTGTATATCTCTGCCCAGGACCCCATTGTGCTTGATCTAACCATGCAGTACTTCTCCTGTCCATGGTGGTGCCAAGCACTTTGGAGGCTTGTGAGCACTCTCCACACTGCATCCTTAATTGGATGTAAAAGATCCCTACATGTAGTGCCTTCGGAAAGTATTCAGACCCATTGACTTTTTCCACATTTTGTTACGTTACATCTTTATTCTAAAATTGATTACATTACATTTTTCCCCTCATCAATCTACACACAATAGCCCATAATGACAAAGCAACAACGTGTTTTACGATTTTGTCATAATTTATATAAAATAATAAAATTAAATATCGCATTTACATAAGAATCCAGATCCTTTACTCAGTTCTTTGTTGAATCACCTTTGGCAGCAATTACAGCATCAAGTCTTCTTGGATATGACGCTACAAGCTTGACACACCTGTATTTGGGGAGTTTCTCCCATTCTTCTCTGCAAATCCTCTAAAGCTTTGTCAGGTTGGATGGGGAGTGTTGCTGCACAGCTATTTTCAGGTCTTTCCAGAGATGTTCGATCGGGTTCAAGTCCAGGCTCTGGCTGGACTTGTTCCGAAGCCACTCCTGCATTGTCTTGGCTGTGTGCTTAGGGTCGTTGTCCTGTTGGAAGGTGAACCTTCACCCCTGTCTGTGGTCCGGAGCGCTCTGCAGCAGGTTTTCTTCAATGATCTCTCTGGACTTTGATCCGTTCATCTTTCCCCCGATCCTGACTAGTCTCCCAGTCCCTGCCGCTGAAAAACATCCCCACAGCATGATACTGCCACCAGGCTTCACCGTAGGGATGGGGCCAGGTTTCCTCCAGAAGTGACGCTTGGCATTCAGGTCAAAGAATTCAATCTTGGTTATCAGACCAGAGAATCTTCTTTCTCATGCTACGAAAGTCCTTTAGGTGCCTTTTGACAAACTCTACGGGGGCTGTCATCTGCCTTTTCCTGAGGAGTGGCTTCCGTCTGGCCACTCTACCATAAAGGCCTGATTGGCGGAGTGCTGCAGAGATGGTTGACCTTCTGGAAGGATTTCTCATCTCCACAGAGGAACTCTGGACCTCTGTCAGAGTGATCCTCAGGCTCTTGGTCACCTCCTTGACCAAGGCCCTTCTCCTCCGATTGCTCTGACATGCACAGTCAACTGTGGGATCTTATATAGACAGGTGTGTGCCTTTTGAAATAGTTACCAATCAATTGAATTTACCACAGGTTTACTCCAATCAAGTTGTAGAAACATCTCAAGGATGATCAATGGAAACAGGATGCACCTGAGCTCAAGTTCGAGTCTCATAGCAAAGGGTCTGAATAATTATGTAAATAAGGTATTTCTGTTTTTTTATTTTGAATAAATTTGCAAACATTTCAAAAATCTGTTTTCGCTTTGTCATTATGGGGTATTGTGTGTAGAATGCTTAGGATTTAAAAAAAATATTTTATTCCATTTTAAACTAAGGCTGTAACGTTACAAATGTGGAAAGGTCCAGGGGTCTGAATAGTTTCCGAAGACACTGTATTTATCTATAGTTATCACAGAGCTTTGCCCAATTCTGATTCTCACCCCTTTTCCCTGAGGTGTGCACTCGTTCACCCCTCCTCATCGATTTAAAAGGATTGGACTGGTGTCGAGTCAGAGTTTCATGTTTCTCACACCCATTGGATGTTTTTGAGTCCTTGAGGGGAAACGAGTGCAAACTTTAAAGAGAAGGAGAATTGTAATTGGGCTCCGTTGATGCTCCAGTCTAGTGTTAGGTCAAAGGTCACAACTGCCCATTCTCCTTTTGGTAAGATCTCGGTACATATTTGATGATTTGATGATTCCAAGGCCATTTTTTTCACTTCCTCTTCTGACTAGTACAGTGATTCTGGGCGTCCAAATAAATGTTTCTAAAAGACTGTAAATCTTTTAAATGTATTTGACAACTTCATTGTTGTATAGGCCGGGATTCGATGAGAGTAAAGACAAAAGGAGCAGGAGAAAAATGATTGTGCATGAAGCAGTTTTGTGGTTTCCCACAAGCTGGCTGCAACGTGACAGATTTATGGCCACAATCAATTAGTGTAAGTGCTCCCCGCATTTGACTGAGGCACTTAATCGCCACCAGTAGATGTCAGATGTTACAGAATCTAAGTACTCAATTAAGACTGTGGACATATTGGCTCTAAAAATCATACTGCTGAGACATTAATTTACCACATGAAATCAGGCACAATGTTGCTTTCACCATCAAGTTTTCAATCCCACCCAGAGATAATGGGCATATAGGCTACCTTCAAATATGTATTTTACACTTGCTTTTGATCCTGAATTCACAATGGATGGCATTTATTACAGTCTCTGGGTGGTGCAATTACATTCTCTAGATCACATTCACTAAATCAAATACATTGACCCAGATATGCTTGAATAGTATTGTCAGCCTCTGATGTTAAATGGTCAAAGGAGTTCTAATCTAAAGGATACATGTGTGTACATATGTGGATAGATGGTAGCATTTGCGCAAAACGAACCACCGTATTTAACCACTGCAAGTTGACTGGGAATATGGTCGAATACAAACAGTGTAGTTATTCCCTCTGTAAGGCAATCAATCAGACAAAACGTCAGTACAGAGACAAAGTGGAGTAGCAATTCAATGGCTCAGAAATGAGACGGGGTCTACAGACAATCACGGATTACAAAGATCAAATCAGCCACGTCACAGACACCGACGTCTTGCTCCTGGACAAGCTAAACATCTTCTTTGTTGCTTTGAGGATGAGACAGTGCCACGACATCCCTAGCAGTGTCCTCAGAGTATGCGCAGACCAGCTGTCTAGAGTGTTTACGGACAGATTTAATCTCTCCCTATTCCAGTCTGCTGTCTCCACTTGCTTCAAGATGTCCACCATTGTTCCTGTGCCCAAGAAAGCGAAGGTAACTGAACTAAATTACTATCGCCCCGTAGCACTCACTGCTGTCATCATAAAGTGCTTTGAAAGGCTAGTTAAGGATCATATCACCTCCACCTAGACCCACTTCAATTTGCATACCGACCCAATAGATCCACAGAATGTATTCTCAATCGCACTGCCCTTGACAAGAGGAATACCTATGTAGGAATGTTGTTAATTGACTATATAATAATAATAATAATATATGCCATTTAGCAGACGCTTTTATCCAAAGCGACTTACAGTCATGTGTGCTGAAATGGTCCACCCACACAGACAGTGTAGTGAAGAAGGCGCATCAGCGCCTCTTCAACCTCAGGGGGCTGAAGAAATTTGACTTGGCCCCTAAGAACCTCACAAACTTTTACAGAGGCACAATTGAAAGCATCCAGTCGGGCTGTATCGCCACTTGGTACGGCAACTGCATCGCCCGCAACCGCAGGGCTCTCCAGAGGGTGCTGCGGTATACCCAACACATCACCGGGGGCACACTGCCTGCCCTCCAGGACACCTACAGCACCCGATATCACAGCAAGGCCAAAAAGATAATCAAGAAAATCAACCACCCGAGACACGGCCTGTTCACCCCGCTATCATCCAAAAGGTGAGATCAGTACAGGTGCATCAAAGCTGGGACCGACAGACTGAAAAACAGCTTATATCTTAAGGCCATCAGACTGTTAAATAGCCACCACTAGCTGGCCACCACCTGGTTACTCAACCTTGCACCTTAGAGGCTGCTGTCCTATGTACATAGACATGGAATCACTTGTCACTTTAATAATGTTCACATACTGCTTTACTCATTTCATATCTATATACTGTATTCTATTGTACTGAATTTTAGTCAATGCCATTCCGACATTGCTCATCCTAATATTTATAGATTTCTTAATTCCATTATTTTACTTTTAGGTGTATATGTTGTTGTGAATTGTTAGATACTACTGCGCTGTTGGAGCTAGGAACACAAGCATTATGCTACACCCGCAATAACATCTATTAAATATGTGTATGTGACCAATAAAATTTGATTTGATCATGTTCTTCAGACTTTTAGGATATTGGTTTCCCCCTCCAAAAACAGTACTGAACACAGTACTGTCAGACAGGGAATGTTTTACTCACCCACTAAACCACCATGCCATGAAAACCAAACCTTGTTTTCTTTGTCTGGGAAATATGACCTTGTAAGCAAATGTGATCTGAACATGTGTTTCCGTTTGAATAGCAAGCTGTGCTCTTTTCAGTAGGTCACGGATGCCATACATCATCGCACTGCAAATCTACTGTGGCTGGCATGATGTGGCATTTGTACCGTTCAACATACTGTACCTGCTTCAGCCACCTGTTTCCATATGATATACTTTATATGTGACATACTGTGATTTCATAAGAGAGGACAATAGTGGGAGATTTCCATAACGATCGTTCATTTTGCCAGATAAGTACATTTGTGTCCTGATAAGATTTAAATATTGGGTCATCTGTTATATGGGGCAAGGTTAGTGTTTGGACATAGACAGACACACTGACCAGGTTACACATCCACACTCCATTCCCCCAGGAGGCAGCAGCAACCTTGTCCAAGTGCTTAGCCTGCTTGATAAGCACATCAGATGCTGCCAGTTAGGGCGATCGTCTGTCAGTGTCCAAGCTTCCAGGCAGTGAGGCTGCTGGTTTGTTTGGTACCCTCCAAGATCATCATTAAGCTCGGGGCCCTTGATCTGAACTCCACCCTGTGCAACTTGGTCCTTGACATCCTGATTGGCTGCCACCAGGTGGTGAAGGTAGGAAACAGCACCTCCACAATGCAGAACCTCAACACAGGGCCACCACATGGGTGCGTGCTCAGCCCCCTCCTGTCCTCCCTGTTCACCCATGACTGCGTGGCCATGCAAACCTCCAATTCAATCAAGTTTGCAGACGACACAACAGTAGTAGGCCTGATTACCAACAATGATGAGACAGCCTATAGGGATGAGGAAATTCATTCGAATTTGACAAATGATGTCTGTGTGCAAAGCTTCTAAAAATGAATCTTTCATTCAGCTCTTCACGTGCGCACAGGCATAAAAATGTCAAATTTAAATGACACAAAATTATACTGAAGTGAGACTTTGTCCTTTTTTTTTCTTGGCCATTTACATTATTTTGTTCACAAGCTGGGTCAATCTCACAGGCACAAACATGACCCGAGTCGCATTACCACGGTTACCTTAAAAAGTGGCAGGTGAACATTGGGTCTCTTTTGTGCTATTTTGGTAATGAAATTAACAGTATACCACATTACTACTAGTAATGTTTTTGCCTTTAAAGAATCTGAGTGACTAGTGGATCAAACAGTACATTTTATGTCCTGGTTCATAACCCATCAGTTGTTTTTCAGGGGGCGTTAAAGCCATTGTACAAAACCAAAATAAACACATCCAGGAAGGAGCAGCTTGGTATTGAAAGAGTAAAAACCACACAACTTACAGGGATGACTCCTGGGTCAAATTCCTGTTATGCAGGCCCAAAACAGGATGCTCAGGTGGTATTTGATGAAGACATTGGCACTACACTTGCTAAAGCAGGTGAACTAGATAATGACCCATTATAAACTATTTTAAAATACTTTTTCACTACTTATAGTGTAACCAAAGATTAAGGCAACATACAGTATATTTCAAATTGGTTTATTGAATCATATTAGTTGCTCAATTTCAACATGGAATCATACAATGACAACTAAATTCTTGCCAGGTTCCATATGTTTCCCCAATTCTTTTCAATCAATATATTTTACACAATTTCTAAAGGAATCAACTTCTGGAAATCATATCCAAGGTGGTAAACTGCACTTTGAAAAAAATATATAAACAGTATATTGAACACACAACTGTACTCTAGAAAGGGATAGCACACCAAAGCGTTACAATCGCCAGATTTACCTTCTCAAACATTGCATACAGTAGTTCAATATAGAAACCAAAGTTTTATTCTCTGCATACACATAGCTCTGACCATCACTAAACAAACGCTCAACTAGAGGGAATTCATTTCCTCTCACATGTACACAATAGATCAAAACACACCATATGCTGACAATCATATACTGCGGACAGTAAAACAATTTCTTCACCTGTGTGTTTATCACAAAGATAAGAGTAGGTAAACAATCTTTTGTTATTTCAGACTTCATGGGAGTAAGTTATCTTAAAGGCCCAGTGGAGTCAAAAGTGTGTTTTATAGCATACAGTACAGCAGCTGATGAAACTAGCAAATGTAAAAACATTAAAACATGAGTTATTTCCTGATAGTTGCTGGTTGAAAATACAATCTACACGGGGCCTTCTAATCAGGTTTGCATGAGCGGGAGTGTCAGCTTTCCTTAGTGAGATCACCATGCGGTAAATTGGTTAGGAACTCTTGTTATGCATGTGTCTGCCAATAGCAGCTAGACCACTCCCAGATAGTACTACCTAAATTCTGAGGTTTTTTTTGCCCATTTTAAAATAATCTATTATAGTAAGGTACAGTTGTTACCCAGAAATGATTTGATGTGTGGGACCCAAGGAATTACAAAAGTGCCCCTTGGCATTTGAATGCATTGAACTATGGTATCTTTTCAATGCAACTTCAATTAATGTTTACATTCCTATATCAGTATTTGTGACCTACCAACAATCCGTTTTCATGGAACTGTAGTCATGCATGTATACTGGTACCATAAATGAATGAAACTTGGCCTGGGAAATTCTGTTTATACCAATATTAGTAACAGGGGGAAAAAATGACATGCAGAAACAGGTGCTGCTTCAATTGTACCAGATAGTCAGGCTGAGCAGAGAATTCACACATGCCCCTTACCCCAGTGAGTCAAACAGTTAATAAGATTAGGTCTGAGTAGTTTGCAGAACCATTTACATATCAAGACTGGGAAAAAAAAAGTATAAAATGCAATAAAGATAACACATACACGCATGATTTTACTAAACCCTTGCCTTCCAAAGCTCATCAGTAATAGAACAATTGATGCACTACTTTCACTGTTAAGGTACAGTAAGAGTTTAGCAAACAAACATATTCCTCTGTAGCGCAATCTAGCGAGCAGTCGGTTTTAATCAGGTCTGTTCCATAACTTTGAACTTAGTTCTCAGTAAGAAACAGTATTTCAGTCATATCCATTCAATTGAAATACAGATAGTTTGGTGGCACAAGAAAACACACGCTTTTTTAGATTTATTACATATCGTTTTTTTGATAAGGGCATTTTAACATGGACGGGAACTGCAATGCAAGTGAAATAAAAAAACACCAAGCATTTGTACCAGTTACTGAGGACTTTTGCAGTTACCATAAGACACCTTGTGGACAGGAAGACACTGGTAATCTTCAGAAGGCTGTTAGAAGTGTCGTGACCTGGCAGTTTAAAACACAGACGAGGCGTGACAGACAAAGAAAGGGTAGAACCTCAGTTCTGCAGAGAGCAAAACATCAATCCCAAAATGTGAAAGACCACAAGAGCCCTTAAATCCACTTGTCTGTGGAAGTCAATATGCCAGGGCATTCAGCTCCAAAGCGTGTTCCTCGTGTTCCTGATATCACAGCGGGTTTAATTATTGATGTTCTTCTTTCTCTGTTGTATGAAATAACAATAGGTATGTATTTATGTAGCGAAGCCTTTACAGTGAGATATTTAGGTGCTGATGTGACCAGATAAGGGATCCAAACAAAGTGGCTGGAAGAAACTAGTACACATGGTGGATGGAGGGAGAAAATGCTTTGGCAACATCTCTATAGGGGTAGTATTTTTTTTTAGCTGTCTCAGTAGTTGGTGAAGCAGCTAGTTAGCAAAATGAGGCGTGAGGATGTTGGCTGTCTAGTACAAGTGTAGCAAAGGCAGGAAGTCCCAGTGAAAATCCTCCTGGCAGCAAAAGCGGAGTCCTTTCTCCGAAGGGCTCAACTGCTTGTTGGTACAGTCCATGCTGTTCATTACAATTCTGTTATCAATAACCAGTCTGTGGAACAAGTACTGAACATCTTCAACAAAAGTATATTCCAGTTTCATTATATCCCATCCACCCTTGTGTCCAAAAGCTTGTGAGTTTGGAGGGTTGCTGTATGTGAGCAGGTGCAGGTTAAATCAAACTCCCCACCACTGCTAAAAAGACATGGTCCCTTAAGCGTAGATTTGCCCAGGGCGAGTGTTGTCCCCAAGGCGGTCCTGGCTGGGCTGGTGCTTGGTGTCATTGGACTTTATGACACTGGCATAGTCGTAGATCCCTACCTCCAGGTTCTTAGCCCTAAGGGCTGCAGTATGCAGTTTCTCCAGAAAGTCAGGCATACCTATGAGGGAGGAGGGCGACAGTTGATAACCAGGACTGAGGATAACATACAACCACATGGAAAACCCCCATCATCTGATAAGAGACTGTAGACCATAATGACCTATTTATACATTTTTTTTAAAGAAAAAAAGGGTTTTATTGAAAAGGCCCCAAGGTGACTTTCCATCTAGATAAAAGTAAATCAGACCAAGAAACAAAGCACTGAGCTACAATACCAGCAGATTCAGCTTGTTGGGCATGTTGAATCCGCCAATTACTGTACCCCAGCTACCTCAAGCTAAAAATAAAATGATCCCTGGCCCATTGAGTTAGGTCTCAATAATTGTGCAGTCAGTGGCTGCATTTGATGGGAAGATCAGGATTTTACTTACTTTTGTGCCCTACTGCCCTTCAGTGAAGCAATTTTATGTCTCTTCAGATACATTTTTATTTTTATTGTTGATATTCCAACAATGACTACATCCAGTTTACACCTGGGGATAATCATTAAGCTCCATGAAAAGAAAAGAGAGCTCACCACTAGACACCATCCAGCTCACACAGTAGCGGGGAAAGGCGGTCTGAGGGTCATCGCTGTAGGTCAGAAGGTAGTCAAAGCCATTCTGTGGGACAGGACGACATAAGGTCAGATACTGTAATTCAACATGCACACACAACTAAATATTGCCCAATTATGACATTATCTATGTTTTATGATAAACTCTTTTCACCTCATCAAAGGTCTTGTGAGGTCGGATGACCATCTTGGACTGGTATAAGTGGACTCTGACGTAGTCCTGAGTTTCCGGGACTCCAGGATGTTGAACCGCTCTAAAAATGGCACAAAAAAAGGACGGAAGATAAATAAATAGTATTCCAAGCATTAAAAAAATCTAATTTATACAAAAAGTAGTGCTGGGCTATATGGCCAAAATATATCATGGTATTTTTATTATTATTATTATTATTTATTTATATATATTTTTTATTTATTATATTTTTCAAATTTGACAGCATTTTGTTTTTGAAAAATTAAAAGTTCTACATTTGCTTTAGGAGTAGTTTGTGACCCTATGGTTGCAACATACCATCAAAGTGAGTTCAATGAGTCTTTCTCCATTCTGATTGTTTTATACTGTTCAGTTCAACCCAAAATAACAACAGGTACCGGCCTTAATGTGAAATGCTTACTTACCAGCACTTAACCTGTTGAGTGTAGGGGGCAGTATTTTGATGTTGAAATGAAAAATGTACCCAAATGAAACTGCCTATTTCTCAGGCCCAGAATATGCATATAATTGTCAGATTAGGATCGAAAACACTAAAGTTTCCAAAATGGTCAAAATATTGTCTGTGAATATAACAGAACTGATATTGCAGGTGAAAACCTGAGGAAAATCCAACCTGGAAGTGCTGTTTTTCCTGAAAGCTCTCTGTTCCATAGCCTGCCTTCGCTCCATTTAAAGGGATATCAACCAGATTACTTTTCCTATAGCTTCCCCATGGTGTGAACAGTCTTTATATGGTATAAAGGGATAGTTCAGGATTTTGTCAATGAAGCCCTTTATATTCTTCCCCAGACTCCGATGAACTCGTGGATACCATTTTTATGTCTCTGCGTGCAGTTCAAATGAAGTTACTAATGTTTGTGCAATTGCTAACTAGCATTAGCACAATGACTGGAAGTCTATAGTAACTGCTAGTAGATGCCACAGACTGTCACTGCGCTAACGCTAGTTAGCATTGGCTCACAAACTACCTCACTACCTTCATACTGGATGCACAGATAAAAATGAGTTAATCGGACTGTGGGGAAAATGGCTTCATTGCCAAAATCCTGAACTATCCCTTTAACTAGCTCGCTACTTCTGTGCAAATGTTTTTTCTTGTTATCTAAAGAAACACTTGGGAATGTGTTTGTGGTTGAAATTTCTGTACGTTTTCCAAGCTAACCAAATGAGAAAATGTAGAATGCCATCGCTGAATGCCTCTAGATTCTACTCAATTTCACACAGATTTTAAAATCAGAACAGAACTTCCATTCCATTTAGCGACTGTTTTTGTTATAGTTCTCAGGTCAAAAGATTTAAGCAAATTATCCCCATTCGCTAGTAGGTAGAAGCTTGACTAGTTCATTTTGAAGAACAGATGAGAAGAAGCCTAGGCTAAATTTAATAGCTAGCTGAATGCTATGATACATTAACCTGGCTGATGTTACTGGAGTTTTCCTCCCTTCTAATCAAAATATATTATACCTACAACCCAATATGGTTTAAAATGGAAACATCTTTAATTAGTGTCATATTTGAACAATCACAAATGTGATTAATCTTAGTTACCAACAGAAAACCATACGATTAACTTAAATATTTGTATTGCTTTTGACAGCCTTCATTTCAATAGAACTACTTGACATGAAGTCACTCACCTGGAGATCAGGACCATCAGATTATTCTCCACATCAACATCATAGCGACGCACATAAACATAGTCTCGTGAGTACATGGGATACTGTGGGAAGACAACACAACAAATCCAAAATCCAAAATGTAGGATAACTTATTGTCGTCATCTGTGGACTATGACACAGCCCTTATTTCAGGGAAACATTGTTTTCTTCCATAAAATACAACACTGTATGCTTGCATATCTGTAATAATCAAATCGAGAACACATGAACAAGGCAAAAACATGCAGAACTCAGTCTAGAAATGTTACAATGTAACAGAGAAACCACTGAGGAAATGAAAGCATATCGCAAGGGCATGACTTTGATAAGCACGAGTTCTGCATTTCTAGTGTGTGAGTTGGCAGGGGGAACTTACAGGGAAATGCGTTGCCCAGTGTACAACCTCTGAGCCTGTGTTGACGTCCCTGTCCACCACCTCCAGCTTAAGAACTAGAGCGTCCCACTTTTTCCTGTACTCAGTGTCCAACTGTGGCAAAGGGCAGTGCGTGAGACGAGAGGAACAGAGGCTTAAATTTAGCACACACATACAACACGTAGAGCTACATATCTCCACACAAACCTTACACTCCAACAAGGGCATTTAGGTAGACCGACACGTATGGCAATAAGCACACAGACACACAAAGGGAGTGTTTGAACATACAGGACTTCAGGTGCTGAATGTACACACAAGCCACCTGCACATTTTCTACTGAATCATTTCTTAACAGGTTCATTAGCTAGGTTTCCATCCAATTGGCGACAGACTTTCATGTGAATATTCTAAAATCCGCATAACAATATAAACGTTTTCCCCACAGAGATGCTTTTCCGTTAAATTGACTTGTTGGGGATAAAACGCTGTGTGTGTCATAGCGCACATAAATACCCTTTTCACTTTTCACTTCCATGAATAATACATATTAAATTAGTTTCCATTGCCTTTAACACTGATGGTTTGCTCACACATTCTTTTTTGCGTTATATAGGGAGTTCTGTTATTGGCACATGGACTCTAGCCAAAAGCTCGCAGATACAGTGAGATTATTATGGACAAAAGAGCAATATTATTTCTATTTGTCAAATGACAGCCAAGCATCAATGATCCTGTCACCAGAATAAGACCATTCATATTTATTGGAAAGAAGCATCAAGCTCATAACCTTGATCTTTCACCACCCTGTGAAGTTCATAACTTATTTAATCTGTACCCTACTAAACCACATTCTTTCCTGACAAGTTGTAGTGAGAGGACCACATTACATGTCACCAAGTTCACTTCGATATGGTTATTAGATCAATATTGGCACATAAAAGCATTTCTCGCATAATATGTATTTTACAGACATCAAAAGTATCCCACCTTGTCTAGCGTACTTTGTATTGTCGACATTTGGAAAGTTTACCGACAAATGTTCTGTTTTCGTCAGGCGCGTCATTACATTTTTTAAATACGACATATACTACACTCGCATAAAAAGTTGCGATGGAAACTTGGTTAGTGAAGGTACAAGTTCTCTTGCACACATTTTTTAAACATTAAAAATTAAACTATTATACCAAGTCAAGACAGTTTGCATAAAATAAACCTGCTTAGTACCTGAACATTGAAGAACTGTCTGGGGGTGACATCGTTGTAAGAACCCAAAACTGTGAAAAGATTAGAGGGAAAAGGGTGTTGAGTGTTAATAATGACACTCAGACATGTAGATGATGATCATGGCAATAAGACGAAGGAAAATGCCAGATAGAAAAGGTACCGGGCATTCGGAAAGTATTCAGACCCCTTGACTTCACATTTTGTTAAGCTAAAGCCTCATTCTAAAATGTATTATATTGTTTCTTAATCTACACACAATAGCCCATAATGACAAAGCAATAAGAAGTTTAGAATTTTTTGCGAACATATATATTTAAAAAAATCTAATTTACCCAAGTATTCAGACCCTTTACTCAGTACTTTGTTGAAACACCTATGCCAGCGATTACAGCATCGAGTCTTCTTTGGTATGACGCTACAACGCTTGGCTCACCTGTATTTGGGTTTCTCCCATTCTCTCTGCAGATCCTCTCAAGCTCGGTCAGGTTGGATGGGGAGTGTCGCTGCACAGGTATTTTCATGTCTCTCTAGAGATGTTCGATCGGGTTCAAGTCCGGCTCTGGCTGGGCCACTCAAGGACATTGAGACTTGTACCGAAGCCCCTCCTGTGTTGTCTAGGCTGTTTGCTTAGGGTCGTTGTCCTGTTGGAAGGTGAACCTTCATCTTGAGTGCTCTGCAGCAGATTATCATCAAGGATCTCTGTACTTTGCCTCGATCCTGACTAGTCTCCCATCCTTGCCGCTGAAAGACATCCCCACAACATGATGCTGCCACCACCATGCTTCACTGTAGGGATGGTGCCAGGTTCCCACCAGACGTGACGCTTGGCATTAAGGCCAAAGAATTCATTCTTGGTTTCATCAGACCAGAGAACCTTGATTCTCATGGTCTAAGAGTTTCTAGGTGTCTTTTGACAAACTTCAAGCGGGCTGTCGTGTCTTTTACTGAGGAGTGGCTTCCTTCTGCCCACTCTACCATAAAGGCCTGATTGGTGGAGTGCTGCAGTCTCCCATCTCCACAGAGGAACTCTGGCACTCTACGGACAATTCCTTCAACCTCATGGCTTGGTTTTTGCTCTGACATGCACTGTCAACTGTGGGACCTTATTGACAGGTGTGTGTCTTTCCAAATCATGTCCAAATCAATTGAAACAGGATGCCCTTGAGCTCAATTTGGAGACTCATAGCAAAGGGTCTGAATACTTTTGTAAAGTTTTTTTTATTTATTAGCAAAAATGTCTAAAAACCTGTCATTATGTTGTATTGTGTGTAGATTGGATTAAATAAACATTTCCTCATTTTAGATTAAGGCTGTAACAAAATGTGTAAAAAGTGAAGGGGTCTGAATACTCATTCTAAGTGTCAACAATCAATTACATGTATTTATAAAGCCCTTCTTACATCAGCTGATGTCACTACAGAAACCCAGCTTAAAACCCCAAACAGCAAGCAATGCAGGTGTAGAAGCACAACAAAGCTATAAGTGACAATGCAGGCTGACCTCTGTATTCCCACAAGTGGCTTCCCTCGATGGGCCGCCTCCACACTTTGAAGTTATTCTTCTCCATGACAACCTCCCAGCCGGTCTCCACCTGCCCTGCAGCCTTCTCCTTTTCTGAAGATGCACTCAGATTCTTCACATTCTCCAAAGCTTGGAGCTCTAGTCCACATCTGGGGAAGTGTGTAGTGATAGAGATCTTAACACGGTAATATCACAGTACAAAAATGTCATGATACCAACATTTTGGAATACCGTAGCACCATTTCATATGATACTGACTTTTTCCAGCTCTAGCGATCTAAAAAACCTGTTACAAAATGTTTATAAATTCAGTTGAATTGAAGCAACAGCCACTAGTCTCTGATATGCACAGGTCCAATCATATTCACTTCCATGCTCACATCACTCGTAGCAGCTGTAATCAGCCAACATAACCCTCTACCAACCCTCCGTCACATGCTTCTCTCCTTCTGCTCATCTTCAGTCAGTTAAAACAAAATATATACATTTAGCAGTGATGCAGACCCTGATGAGTCCGTTAGATTTGTACATTTGTTACATTGGAGCAGCGCACAAAGCGAGCAATGTTGATACATTGTATGATTTCAAATAGCCTGTTTTAACCAAGAGCACAGACCAGTCGGAGTTTGAAGTTCACTGTCATGCAGCCTCAGTGTCAGAGGGGTAAAATGGAGCACTGCTTGGCGACAGGCCTGCTTGCAGCTTCACAGCAAAGAAAATGGCTTGTCTCGAGCCTATATGGTTTTAAAAAATGTGACCCATATTACTGGAGATACCTATTTTAAACATCTCTGTAGACCTGAAAATAGCTGTGCAGCGACACTCCCCATCCAACCTGACAGAGCCCGAGGGGATCTGCAGAGGGGAATGGGAGAAACTCCCCAAATACAGGTGTGCCAAGTTTGTAGCATCATATTCAAGAATACTCAAGGCTGTAATCGCTGCCAAAGGCACTGCAACAAAGTACTGAGTAAAGGGTCTGAATTCTTAGGTGAATGTGATATTTTAGTTTATCTTTCATAAATTTGCAAGTCCCAGACCCGTTTTTGCTGGACCCCCGACGCTGACAGGGCATTCATGGATGCTCAAGGAACGTTTCACCTCTGGACCTATTCTCGTTCATCCTGATCCAACTCTTCCCTTTGTGATGGTGGACACCTCGGACACCGGAGTGGTCCTTTCACAGCGGAACGAGGACAACAAGAAAACTGCACCCATGTGCCTTTCAAGGGTTTTTATTAATTTTTACTATTTACCATCAAAACAAGAACACAAATGGAATAATTTAGTAACCAAAAGTGTTAAATCAACAACAACAAAAAATCATGAAACTGGTTGAGAGAATGCCAAAAGTGTGCAAGCTGTCATCAAGGCAAAGGATGGTTACTTTCAAGAAGCTCAAATATAAAATATATTTTGATTAGTTTAACACTTTTTTGGTTACTACATGATTCCATATGTGTTATTTCATAGTTTTGATGTCTTCACTAGTATACTACAATGTAGAAAATAGTCAAAATAAAGAATAACCTGGAATGAGTAGGTGTGCACAAACTTTTGACTGGTACTGTATGCATGCATGCGACTATAGCTCAATCTAGAACAAGATTATCTATTTTGGATGCAATTTCAATGGAGTTGATGGAGCGATAGGAAGATTGCGAGAGAGTGCTTGCATGTGCACTTATTTAAAGCAACGATATTCTTATAGGCTGTTTAATTTAAAAAATATTTTACAATTTGTTTAAAAACAAGGTGACCTCCAAAAGCCAGATGGAGATGTGTAAATTAGAAGCGCATTCAGTCTTTATATTACTGTAATATAGGCTATGCTGCAGCAAATGTAGGCCTACCAGTCACAATAAATAAAAATTAACATGAGATAGGTCTACATGCAATGTGAACTGAGCTCCATACTGGGATGGGCGGTCTGTGCCCACCCTTCATCATGCAGAGGCCGTAGAGAAGCCAGAATTATATTATCGCATAAAATTTAACAGTTCCATTTCACACCATAATGTTCATATAAATAATGAATTAAAATTGACTGGTTTCTCACAGTTATTTATCCGGGGAACAGGGAGTGGTTTGGAGCAGTACATCTCAGTAACCAGGTTCCCACCCTTCAACCTTAGTATAAACTTAGAAAATACATTTATTGAAAACATTTACATTTTTTTATTAATAAGTTTAACGGTACTGAAAAACTATCCTGTGGCTATTTCCAAATACCCCGATATACAGCATAAGGCATACTGCCCAAGCCTAGCTGGTAGGCTTGATCACCAATAATGAGAAATCCTATAGGGAGGTCAGAGGCCTGGCAGTGTGGTGCAAAAACAAAAACCTCTCCCTCAATCTCAAAAAAATACAAAAGATTGTGGCGAATAGGAGGGCCGAGCATGCCCCCCATTCACATCGACGGGGCTGTAGTGGAGCGGGTCAAGAGCTTAACCTCTTCAACCTATGGGGGCGCTATGTCATTATTGGATTTAAAAAACGTGCCCGTTTTAAGCGCAATATTTTGTCACAAAAAGATGCTCGACTATGCATATAATTGCCAGCTTTGGAAAGAAAACACTCTGACGTTTTCAAAACTGCAAAGATATTATCTGTGAGTGCCCCAGAACTGATTTTACAGGCAAAACCAAGACGAAACTTCAAACAGGATATGAGCAGGATTTTTGATGCCCCGTTTTACTCTGGTCTCCTTATATGGCTGTGAATATGCTGTGAACGAGCTTATGCGCTCTGCCGTTCGTCCAAGATGTCTGCAGCATTGTGACGTATTTGTAGGCATATCATTGGAAGATTGGCCATAAGAGACTACATTTGCCAGGGGGCCGTCCGGTGTCCTTTGTCTAATTTGGTGCGTAATTCCCAGTGGCAATTATTTTACCATGTGATACAGAAGGAGACTCATACTTCCAGGAACGATACATCATTGAAGAGATATGTGAAAAACACCTTGAGGATTGATTCTAAACAACGTTTGCCATGTTTCAGTCGATATTATGGAGTTCATTTGGAAAAAAGTTTGGCGTTTCGATAACTGAATATTCGTTTGTTTTTGGTAGCCAAACGTGACGCACCAAACGGACCGATTTCTCCAGCCCATAAAATCTTTCAGGAAAAACTGGACATTTGCTATCTAACTGAGAGTCTCCTCATTGAAAACATCTGAAGTTCTTCAAAAAGGTAAATTATTTATTGAATGTTTTTGCGAAAATGTTGTCTGCTAATGCTAATGTTAAATGCTAATGCTAACGCTAAATGCTAGTTTGCTATGGTAGAGAAGCATATTTTTGAAAATCTAAGATGACAGTGTTGTTAACAAAAGGCTAAGCATGAGAGCTAGCATATTGATTTCATTTCATTTGCGATTTTCATGAATAGTTAACGTTGTGTTATGGTAATGGGCTTGAGGCTGTAGTCATGATACCGGATCCGGGTTGGCTCGACGCAAGAAGTTAAGGTTTCTCGGTGTCCGCATCAATAAGGACCTATCATGTTCCAAAACACACCAACACAGTCGTGAAGAGGGCACGACAACACCTCTACTCCCTCAGCAGGCTAAAAAGATTTGACATGGACTTTTTGAGGATCTGAGGGTCCAACAGCTGCACCACTGTGAGCAGCTTGACTGGCTGCATCCCAGATTGGTATTGCAATTGCTTAGCATCGACCGCCAGGCGCTACAGAGGGTAATATGTACGGACTAGTTAATCACAGGGTCAAGTTCCCTGACATCCAGGATGTCTATACCAGGCGGTGACAGAGGAAGGCCCTAAAGTGTGTCACACTCCAGCCACCCAAGTCATAAGCTGTGTTCGAATACTCATACTAAACCGCACTAACCTTACTATTTCTGACGTGAATTTAGTATGTAGTATGCTTATTGGTCATAGTTAGTATGCCAAATGTTCCCATATGTTGTACTAAATTAGCCAAAATACAAATAATACAAGCAGTGGACAATATTTCCTTGCTTTTAGGGCAAGTAATGCAATTCAGAAAATGGGCGTGGCTTCACAACGGTTCCAGATTTTAAGAAAATAGTGGAAAATATGCAGCCGAAGTCCGACGAGAGCGTATACAAAAACTCATTGTTTTATGACAAATGTTAAGGAAATGTTGAGCAATGTATAGTCGTTGTGCGTCCACAATGGACATGGTAAATTCTGGCTATCTACTCCGATTTCAGAGAGAGCCAGAGCGCAGAATACCTGATGAATTTATAAACGCTAAAAACCCCATTGAATATACGGCCGGTGTCAATAAACATCTGCAAAAAAAGTGGAATTAAATTGTTGCCAGCAGCACAGTTACAATCACAAATGCTCTGGATAACATGAAAACAGCCTAACCAGCTCTGCTAGGGCAATTAAAATGGTCAGATTGAGGCCTTCTCTCATTTGTGTCAGGAATTAGCTAGCAAGCTAGCCAACTAAGCTGTTAGCTTGGGTGCTTGACTGCAGAACGCTCGGCTCAACTCGACTCCTCGGCCAGAGCGTCCAGTGACGCTCTCCGAGAGCGAAACTCTGAATTTATGAACGGAAAATCTGACAAACAACGGTCTGCAATTACGAACGCCTAGAGCGCACCCTGGCACTCTAGATTGAATTTACGAATACACCCCAAATCGTAAAATGTCTAGCTAGTCATTTGTTACGCTAACAAGCTAGCAAGAAGTTGCATAGCAACAGCATCAACTTCCGGTAGACAGCCGAAGCGCTAGTATGCTCAACTGAAAGGATACCATTTGTTTACAGTATACTAAAATGAACTAATAGTATGTAGTATATACTCATTAACAACACAGCTATAGACAGTAATCTCTGCTACCGCATGTTAAGCGGTGCCCAAGCACCAAGTCTGGGATCAAAAGGCTCCTGAACAGTTTCTACCCCCAAACCATAAACCTAACTGTCAGTAATCAAATGGCTACCCTGACTATTTGAATTGACCCCCTTTCTTATTTGCACTGACGCTTGCACTGGCTCTATGAACAGACTGGAATCTACCCATACATACTACACCAACACTCCAACACACACCTTTCAGAAAGTATTCACACCCCTTTACTTTTTCCACATTGTTGGAAAAGCCTGAATTTAAAAAATGTATTAAATGAAAAAAATATTGTCAATGGCCTACACACAATACTTCCATCAATTAATCAACCCCTTTGTTATGGCAAGACTAAATATGTTTAGGAGTAAACATTTGCTTAACAAGTCACGATAAGCTGCATGGACTGTGTGTAATAAGTGTTTAACATGATTTTTGAATGACTACCTCATCTCTATACCCCACAGACACAATTATCTATAAGGTCAAATTTCAAATACAGATTCAACCACAAGATCAGGGAGGATTTCCTATGCCTTGCAAAGGGCACCTATTGCTAAATGGGTAAAAAATAATTATATATACAGTGAGGAGAACAAGTATTTGATGCACTGCTTATTTTGGAGGTTTTCCTACTTACAAAGCATGTAGAGGTCTGTCATTTTTATCATAGGTACATTTCAACTGTGAGAGACGGAGTCTAAAACAAAAATCCAGAAAATCACATTGTATGGTTTTTAAGCAATTAATTTGCATTTTATTGCATGACATAAGTATTTGATACATCAGAAAAGCAGAACTTAATATTTTGGTACAGAAACCTTTGTTTGCAATTATAGAGATCATACATTTTCTGTCGTTCTTGACTAGGTTTGCACACACTGCAGCAGGGATTTTGGCCCACTCCTCCATACAGACCTTATCCAGATCCTTCAGGTTTCGGGGCTGTCGCTGGGCAATACGGACTTTCAGCTCCCTCCAAAGATGTTCTATTGGGTTCAGGCCTGGAGACTGGCTAGGCCACTCCAGGACCTTGAGATGCTTCTTATGGAGCCACTCCTTAGTTGCCCTGGCTGTGTGTTTCGGGTCGTTGTCATGCTGGAAGACCCAGCCACGACCCATCTTCAATGCTCTTACTGAGGGAAGGAGGTTGTTGGCCAAGATCTCGCGATACGCGGCCCCATCCATCCTCACCTCAATACGGTGCAGTCATCCTGTCCCCTTTGCAGAAAAGCATCCCCAAAGAATGATGTTTCCACCTCCATGCTTCACGGTTGGGAGGGTGTTCTTGGGGTTGTACTCAACCTTCTTCCTCCAAACACAGCGAGTGGAGTTTAGACCAAAAAAGCTCTATTTTTTATAGTGTGTTACTAATGGTTTTCTTTGAGTCTGTGGTCCCAGCTCTCTTCGGGTCATTGATCAGGTCCTGCCGTGTAGTTCTGGGCTGATCCCTTACCTTCCTCATGATCATTGATGCCCCACGAGGTGAGATTTTGCATGGAGCCCCAGACCGAGGGTGATTGACCGTCATCTTGAACTTCTTTCATTTTCTAATAATTGCGCCAACAGTTGTTGCCTTCTCACCAAGCTGCTTGCCTATTGTTCTGTAGCCCATCCCAGCCTTGTGCAGGTCTACAATTTAACCCTGATGTCCTTACACAGCTCCCTGGTCTTGGCCATTGTGGAGAATTTGGAGTCTGTTTGATTGTTTGATTTTGTGTGGACAGGTTCTTTTATACAGGTAACAGGTTCAAACAGGTGCAGTTAATACAGGTAATGAGTGGAGAACAGGAGAGCTTCTTAAAGAAAAACTAACAGGTCTGTGAGAGACGGAATTCTTACTGGTTGGTAGGTGATCAAATACTTATGTCATGCAATAAAATGCTAATTAATTACTTACAAATCATACAATGTGGTTTTCTGGATTTCTGTTTTAGATTCAGTCTCTCACAGTTGAAGTGTACCTATGATAAAAATGACAGACCTCTTACATGCTTTGTAAGTGGGGAAAACCTGAAAAAAATCGTCAGGGTATCAAATACTTGTTCTCCCCACTGTGGGTGTGAAGAGATATATATATATATATATACACATATAAAAAACAGTTTTACGTTGGTAACCAACGAAGGAAACTGCTCAGAGATTTCACCATGAGGCCAATAGTAACTTTAAAACAGTTAAGAGTTTAATGGCTGTGATAGGAGAAAACTGAAGATGGATCAACATTGTAGTTACTCCACAATACTAATCTAATTGACAAAGTGAAAAGAAGATAGCCGGTACTCAAAAAAAAGACTCCAAAACATGCATTCTGTTTGCAATAAAAGCACTAAAGTAATACTGAAAGAAAAATGTGGCAAAGCAATTTACTTGTTGTGTTCGGGGCAAAACCAATACAACATATCACCGAGTACCACTCTCCATATTTTCAAGCATTGTCGTGGCTGCATCATGTTATGGGCATGCTTGTAATTGTTAAAGGAGTGGGCAGTTTTTCAGGATAAAAAAAAATATTACAGAATGGAGCTAAGAACAGGCATTATCCTTGAGGAAAACCTTGCTCAGTCTGCTTTCCACCAGACACTGGGAGATGAATTCACCTTTCAGCAGGACAATAACCTAAAACAGGCCAAATCCACTGCAGTTACTTACCAAGAAGCGAGTGAATGTTCCTGAGCGTCTCATTTACAGATTTGACTTAAATCTACTTGAAAATCTATAGCAACACCTGAAAATGGTTGTCTAGCAATTATCAACAATCAATTTGACAGTGCTTTTAGAAATTTGAAAATAAAAAAAACTGCCAAATGTTGCACAATCCAGGTGTGGAAAGCACTTAGAGACTTACTCAGAAAGACACAGCTGTAATCAGTGCCAAAGGTGCTTATACAAAGTATTGACTCAGGGGTGTGAATACTTATGTAATATATAATAATAATAAATGCCATTTAGCAGACGCTTTTATCCAAAGCGACTTACAGTCATGTGTGCATATAAATTAGATCTGTATTTAATATTCAATGTTTTCACTTTGTCATTATGGAGTATTGTGTGTAGATGGGTGAGAAAACAATTGTATTTAATCCATTTTGAATTCCGGTTGTAACAAAATGTGGAATGAATCAAAAGGGTATGAATACTTTCAAGGTACTGTAAACTACATATGCTCACACATACACGCATATTGACGCCATCACACGCTGCCCCTACGCTGTTTATTATACGTTGACAGTACAGTAAGGACACAATGTTCACATGATAAACTGGGTGGTTCGAGCCCTGAATGTTAGTTGCCAGACTGCCGCAGGGGTATGACAAAACATGTATTTTTACGTTGGTAACAAGTTTATAATAGCAATAAGGCCCTTCGGGGGTTTGTGGTATATCGCCAATATACCACGGCTAAGGTCTGTATCCAGGTACTCCGCGTTGCGTCGCCTTTAAGAGCTGCCCTTGCAGTGATATATTGTCCATATATCACACCCCCTTTGGCCTTATTGCTTAGTTTTAAGTAACAGCATGTACCTGTGTAGTTCGTCATCTCGAACCTTCTCGTCCTCCCACATAAATACACCAGCCAGTGCAGCCATAAGCTTCCCCGTGGAGGCGTGCTTGCTCTGGAGTCGACGCCATATGCTTCCTACCAGAGTCCACCTGGTACGCTCAGAGTACAGGTTTGAGTAGAGCTCTCCAATCTGATGAGCGCGTCGAAGCCTCTGGCCGGTCACAAAGCTACAATGGTTGGCAAAAATTGACAGCAGGCCTTGCTTCTTCTTGTCAGATCTCGCCTTTTCACTCGTGCCCATCCCTGATCTCTGGAGCCATGACAACAACAGGCCAATGCGTCGTCCCATCCATGAGGTGGTTACGGATTTGCCCTTGCCAATTCCATGTCCCAGTGCATTACTGCTTTGAAACCTAACAGCACATACAGTGATTTCACATAACGCTATAGGCCGCCGTTGTATAGACTGAAACATGCTGCCGGTTGTGCAAGTTTAAACAACTAGAAGTGGCCGCTAATTAAAGCAAGTGGTTTAATTTGGAACACTCGTTACCGACAATGTCACGTTTTGACACTGTCAATATTGACTGCAAACTACGAATAATTTACATAACTATAAGAAGCAAACCACACTGCCAAATATGCAGCTTGTGCCAACGTTAGTTGGTTATACAGCTAGGTTGTTCCTTTACAGGCCTAACAACGTATCAAGGTCCCATGCTCTTAGTAAACTTATGACGTTTGTCTAGCTAACGTAAACTGCACGAGCCAAGCACTATCTACCATGGAACCGATTACCTTTGCATAGCGGGCAGATTACGTACAGTTTTTTGAATAGTTGTATAAACCACTATTACTTTTAAATGTGCGCAATTCGGTTAAATTACTAGCTCACCAATTTCACGTTTCACTTGCACATCGCAGTCAGTCGACCTGATCCCGACCTTCCACGCCCCTCGAGAGGACCCTCCTTATTTGGACAACACAATTATTATTGGTCATTCGTCGTTGGGGTGCAATTTTCATTGGTAGTAGTTGGTGTCAATATTTTGATTAGCAACTAGCACGTTAAGTTGTGATCCTGACGTCATTCTGCCTTGAAGGACCACGATAAAGGTGAAAAGGAGTCTATGCAAATGCACAGTTGCATTAGCAAAGTAATCAGAAATAATACTAAACGAAAAAAATAATACAGTTGAATCATTAAACAAATACGGTCAATGAAAGCGAAATGTAATATGGACAGCAATTATATTTGCAGTCAACGATAGATCAAATTGAAACGACAGCCATTGTCCGCCAGGTGGAGCAGTAGATTTCACGCTACTGCTCTTATGCAATGATGTACAGGGCTTTGTCCATACTGAAGATTCGCCTCTCCTCTCCTGACATTCAAAAGAGAATACGTATAGGTTTCCGTTAATTGTATACCTCAGTGCTAGGTTCTTATATCATACTTTCATACTTAGTGAAAAGGGATGAACAGCTATCCTTGAGATGGAAAGTAGCTAAACCACACTACAAAGGAAAGTAGCTGACCACTTTGAAACTACTTAGGTGGCTAAGCATAATAATTGTTCAGTTTTTAATAAAAGCACCAAATGTGGCACAGATAGATTTGTGTATAATGAAGAGATTTAGATGTAAACAGGATAGTTCACCCAAATTCCAAAAGGACATATTGGTTTCCTTACCCTGTAAGCAGTCTATGGACAAAGTATTGTAATGAAACAGGCAGTAAGCAGGCCTCGAACCCTCAACCTTCTAGCCCAAAGTCTAGCACGCTATCGACTGTGCCCCAAACGCATGCTCGAGCAGCAGAGTCTATATCTGTGCTTATAAACCCAGGGTCGTTACATTACTCCCTCCTTTCAAAGAGCTTGTCCTCCTACTAGCTTGCGACTCAACGTCCTATCGGAACACGCTCACTGGCCAAGCACACGCACTGTAATGGACGCAAGGTCCGATCCCACTTCTGACACCAATGTAATGAAACGGGCAGGGAGTGTAGTAGGATGTCCCTTGGGGGTATCCGGACCTATGTAGGACATGCGAGGGTTAGGTTAATAAACAGTCTGGAGCTAGAACATCCTTATTTTAGATCATACTACATGGTGTCAGAAGTGGTTTTAAAATTCACATAAACGTGAAGGAAGTACCAAGTAAATCATACATTCAGGCTGTTTCAAAGCAGGGAGGGCACAGTGTTGGAGATAAAACAACGCATATCATTATTTTGCTAGCTAACGAGCAAGGACTAAGTTACTGCTAAGCAACATGTTGCAAGAGGAAGAAGCTGGCGGGATTTCAGGGTTTGCGACTCCGAGTTCAACGGGCTCTGGCTCAAACACGGACAGGACAGTGGCTAGTGTTGACGGATTTCGCATTAGTCCCCCGGATAATTTTGTTTGTATGGACATTCAAAATTGGCCGAAATGGATCAGGCGCTTTGAAAGGTACAGGGTAGCATCAGGCTTAAACGTGAAAAATTAGGCATTTCAAGTTAATACACTGATCTACTCTATGGGTGATGAAGCCGAGGATATATTAAATGCTTCAACGTTGACCGAGGAAGAGAAACTTAACTACAGTGCCATTAAAGACTGTTTTGAAACGCATTTTGTAGGGAGACACAACATTATTTTTGAGAGAGCTAGGTTTAATATGCGCAAACAGGAGCAGGGTGAAACCACCCACAGTTTTATCACAGCTGTTCACAAACTAGCAGAACATTGTCAGTTTGGCGCAGGGAAAAGCTGATCCGAGATTGGATTGTAGTCGGAATAAGAAATGTATCACTTCCTGAAAAGTTACAGTTGGATTCCCAGTTTACCTTGTCCAAAGCTGTAAACCAGGTTAGGCAGTGTGAGACAGTAAAAAGACAGCAGACGATACTGCGCGACAGCAGCTCCTTGCAGAACGAAGACAGTGGGGAAATACATGCATTTTCATACAGAGCTAAAAAAAACAGAGGGGAACACAGAACAGAGACAGGCGTGGAGAAAACAATCACAGACAGCACCAGTAAGCTAATTCAAGTGTTTGTCTCAAATGTGGGAAATCCCCTTTCCACAGATGGAAAGATTGCCCAGCAAAAGATGCGGAATGCAGGAAATGTCACAGGAGAAGACACTTTTCAGCTGTCTGTCGATTAAAGCAAATGCATGAGGCTTCAGAGGAGGTACAACAGGACAGCATCTTTCTGCGAGAAGTAAAGGGAAACAATACTGGCTGGCATTCAGACATTAAACTCAATGGGGAGGTTGTGTCATTTAAACTAGACACTGGGGCAGCAGTGACAGCTATCCCAACTAGGCTGTATAGCTATAGCAGAGATGGCCCTTTGCTCTCTACAAAAAAAAAAACTGTACGGGCCCAGTAATAAGATTTTACCAGTGGTAGGGCACTTGGTGATTAAACTGGAGAGTAAAGACAAAAGTGCCATCCAGCCTGTCTTCGTCATTGACTCTCTAGCCAGACCGTTGCTGGGGCTGCCAGCAATTGAAGCATTGCAACTCATTGAGAGAGTGAGCGAACTGGAGGACCCAGGTGAGGTTTTCAAAATGAAATTCCCAAAAGTGTGTTCTGGTCTCGGAAGGATAGAAGGTGACTACAAAATCCACCTGAAAGAGGATGCTGTCCCCTATGCCCTTACCACCCCCCCGCCGGGTGCCTTTCCCTTTATTGGTCAGAGTAAAGGAAGAGTTGGGGAGGATGGAAGAAATTGGGGCAGTGTCTAAAATAGAGAGTCCCACAGACTGGTGTGCAGGCATGGTGGTGGTCCCAAAAGCCAATGGGGAAATAAGGATCTGTGTGGACATGACTAAATTGAATGAGGCACTCTGCAGAGAGAGACACATCTTACCATCAGTGGAGCAGTCACTGGCTCATTTGGATGGCTCACAAGTCTTCATAAAGCTGGATGCCCGCTCAGGTTTCTGGCAGATACCACTGTCATCAGAGAGTAGGGCACTCACAACGTTTATAACACCGTTTGGCCATTACTGTTTTAATGTTTTGCCATTTTGAATCACTTCCGGTCCTGAGCATTTCCAAAGACGCATGTCCCAGCTGTTGGATGGGCTGAGTGGCGTCATAGTCCACGTGGACGATGTGCTCATGTGCAGAAGGGACAGAGCAGAACATGATTTAAGGCTCACAGCAGTTCTGAACCGCCTCCAGGAGACTGGCCTGACACTCAATGAAAAATGCACTTTTGCACAATCAGAGGTCTTGTTCTTGGGACACAAAATCAGTGCAGCTGGAATAGAGCCGGACCCAGAGAAGATCAGCGCCATCACAGATATGCCCAGACCCCAGAATGTGGCTGAAGTCAGGACCTTCTTAGGCATGGCCACATATGTGGGTAAGTTCCTCCCACAGTTCTCAGATACAACCAAACCTCTGAGAGACTTACTAGCCAAAGAGAATGACTGGTCATGGGGTCACATGCAACAGGGAGCGTTTGACAAAATCAAAGGAGATCTGGCCTCACAGAGAGTGCTGGCCCAGTACCGTCCCCACGCTAAGACAAAAGTATCAGCAGATGCATCATCCTTTGGGCTAGGGGTGATCCTCACACAGATGCAGGATAACATGGAGTGGCGACAATAGCATACATCTCCCGAAGCTTATCCGACACAGAGCAAAGATATGCTCAAGTGGAGAAGGAGTTGTTGGCTATCACATGGGCATGTGAAAAGCTCAGCCAATACCTTATTGGCCTGCAGTTTACAGCAGAGACTGACCACAAACCACTGTTGGCTCTGTTAGGGACAAAAGCACTGGACGACTTGCCTCCCAGAGTTCTGCGCTTCCGCCTCAGATTACTGAGGTTCACTTACAAGATGGTGTATGTGCCAGGGAAGGCACTGATCACAGCAGATGCACTCTCCAGGGCCCCAATTAAACGTCCATTATCAGAGGAGGAGCAATGTTTAGAGGGTGAGTTACAGGTGTCCATTAATGCAATAAGGGACAGTCTACCTGCATCTCAGACCAAACTGCAGCAGATTGCAGAGGAGCAACAACGAGACCACATCTGCTAACAGATAGTGCAGCAATGCAAAAAGGGATGGCCCAGGCAGGAAGAACTGCCTCAACTGCTGAAGCACTATTGGGTGCACCAAAGTGACTTCCACTGTAATGGAGACCTTCTCATGAAAGGACAACGGATAGTTATCCCAGAGACTCTACAACCAGAAATGCTAGACAGAGTGCATGATGGACACATGGGGATAACCAAATGCAGACTGAGGGCTCAACAGTCAGTGTGGTGGCTTGGTCTGAGTACTCAGATTGCCAAGCTAGTGGCCCAGTGTGAGGTCTGTACAAAATGTCAACCTTGTCATCCGGAGCCAATGATGGCAACGGAGCTGCCAAAACGGCCATGGCAAAAGGTAGGGGCGGATATGTTCGATTGGAAAAATGACACTTATCTGCTAGTGGTAGATTACTACTCAAGATACATTGAAATATCAAAGACACCCATAACCACATCAGCTGGTGTTATCAATGGATTAAAGTCTAGTTTTTCCAGGCAAGGGGTCGCTGAGGTCCTGGTTACAGATAACGCTCCCCAGTTCTCTGCGAGCTCCTTTTCTGCTTTTGCCGCAGAATATGACTTCATACATGTGACCAGTAGCCCCTACCATGCACAGAGTAATGGTGAGGCAGAGAGAGCTGTGAAAACAGTCACGGGACTGCTGAAAAAGAACAAGGATCTATACAGGGCTCTGTTAGCTTACAGAGTTACACCACTGCATCATGGGCCGGCGCCTGCCGAGCTCCTGATGGGCAGGAGGCTGCGTTCCCCATTGCCTGTCTCGCTGGCTCAGCTTAAACCCCGATGGCCTACCTGGAAGGCCTTCGCTGAGAGGGACAAACGTCTGAAACAAACGCAAACTGGAGACTTTAATCGGAGACACCGTGCTAAGGAGAGGCCAGAGCAGACCGAAGGTCAACATCTGTGGATTACAAACTCAAAGACACCAGCAATAGTGCTGAGGAAAGCGGATGCCCCACGCTCCTATGTGGTGGACACAGGCTCAGAAGAGGTACGAAGGAACAAAACACACCTCAGAGCTCTTCCAGATCTACCAGCCACACAGACTGAGGCTACAGAAAATGCACAAAAAGAGGGTGAAGGAAAGAGAATGCTCACAGAGCCACAAGCGCGCCCAAAAAGGGATGTGAAGCCACCAGAGTGGCTGATAGACTATGTTACGTGAAGAGAAAACATACTGTTGGGGACCATACCCAGCAAATAATACTGGTTTCCAAATTTCATTTCAGTTATGCTTCAGTGGTTATGCATGTTGAGTTCTTGTTCATGGGAGAGGGGAAGATGTAGTAGGATGTCCCGTGGGGGTATCCGTACCTATGTAGGACATGCGAGGGTTAGATTAATAAACAGGCTGGAGCTAGAACCTCGTTGTCGCGCGTCCTTATTTTAGATTATACTTCAGGGAGCAGGTCTCGAACCCTTGACCATCTGGCCATAAGTCGACTGTGCCCCAAAAGCATGCTTGAGATATCTGTGCTTATAAACCCAGGGTTGTTACACTATGTTTACAAAAACCCTGCCATTGTTCTGCTGAGCGAGAGAGAGCTGATGGGTAAATGATGTGTTAGTTGTTGCTCAGAGTTTTTTTGTTAAGTATTGTGTAGCCGCTACTTCTGAGGTATGCGTGTGCCAATAGGATGCAGTGTTTTTGATTCTTGAAACTGATTACTTACGTTTGTATTATTCTGTTTAATTTGTTCCCAGGGGGGAAGGGGAAGGCACCTAGGGAGTGCATAGGCAAGAGGCCTGCAGGCATACATAACTCGTAGTAGTTTGCTGTCTATGCACACTAGGTAAGACCTGGGCGGACCACATCCTGTATTTTGGTTAGTGCACCAGGTGGTGCTAGTTAGGTAAGTAGTGGGTAGGCAGGTAAGTTAGGAGAGAGGGCTTTGACATTTACTTTCTTTGCTTTGGTTCCGTCCAGGCCCTTTTCCCCAAATTTACCGTGTGAAGGAATACATTCTCTGCCTTTGTCATCCTTACTCGCACCTACAGTCCCATACCTCTTTCACTCCACGGGGAGTTGAGTTGTAGCAGGGTGTTCCGTTCCCTCTTCCTAGAGGTGTACGTAACAGTGTCTGTATAGAGCAAATGTATGTAATGTTATTTGTTATAACTGCAGACACTCAAGGTCTTTTTCATAACCTTTATGGTGTTATTTTCTGTCCATGTGCTTATGAACATTCCTCCTCTATTTCTGTGTAACTTGTATGCCAATATAGCTTTGGAGAATTGGCAATCGTACTGTTGGTCCATTTTGAGACACTGTAGCCAGTCTCAAACGTCCTCAAAATAGTCACAATTAGTCTAAGATAACTCAAGAAATCAGTCATTAATTTTTACGTTTTTGCAGAGGCAATATTAGTCGCTCAATTTTACAGCTAAGATGTTTGGTGCTGTATTTCTCAATGAATAAAATGTGTATGAAAACGAGTCGTCTCTCGTTGAATGACGACAGACTTTATTGAAGAATCCCTATTGTTGACCAATCACCAACAAAGGGACATAGATTTCGGCTCCTGAACTTGAGAAACTTGCTGGCCTTGAGAAAAAAAATGTTTGCACGAACAGCTGACAAAACCCTTAACGAAGTCCAAAACTAACAGAAACATCACAAAATGTCATAATATATGCACAAACTCTTCCGAACTGTTTCGGCTGGGAAGCATATGGACTATAGGTCAACCGATTAATTGGAATGGCAGATTAATTAGGGCCGATTTCAAGTTTTCATAGCAATCGGTAATGGGCATTTTTGGACGCCGATTATGGCCGATTACATTGCACTCCACGAGGAAACTGCGTGGTAGGCTGACTACCTGTTACGCGAGTGCAGCAAGGAGCCAAGGTAAGTTATTAGCTATCATTAAACTGATCTTATAAAAAACAATCAATCTTAACATAATCACTAGTTAACTACACATAGTTGACATTACTAGCTTATCCAGCTTGTCCTGCGTTGCATATAATTGATACAGTGCCTGTTAATTTATCAACGAATCACAGCCTTTTCGCCAAATGGGTGATGATTTAACAAGCACATTTGCGAAAAAAGCACTGTCGTTGCACCATAAACATCAATGCCTTTTTTAAAATCAATACACAAATGCCTGCTGATATGAATTTCTTTTAACTAGGGAAATTGTGTCACAGAGTCAGTATATGCAGCAGTTTGGGCTGCCTGGCTCGTTGCGAACTGTGTGAATTCCATTTCTTCCTAACAAAGACAATAATTAATTTTCTAGAATTTTACATAATTATGACATAACATTGAAGGTTGTGAAATGTAACAGCAATATTTTGACTTATGGATGTCACCTGATAGATAAAATACGGAACGGTTCCGTATTTCACTGAAAGAATAAACATTTTGTTTTCAAAATGATAATTTCCGGATTTGACCATATTAATAACCTAAGGCTCGTATTCCTGTATGTTATTATGTTATAATTAAGTCTATGATTTGATATGTGATAGAGCAGTCTGACTGAGCGGTGGTAGGCAGCAGCAGGCTCGTAAGCATTCATTCAAACAGCACTTTCCTACATTTGCCAGCAGCTCTTTGCTGTGCTTCAAGCATTGTGCTGTTTATGACTTCAAGCCTATCAACTCCCGAGATTAGGCTGTCAATACTATAGTGCCTATAAGAACATCCAATAGTCAAAGGTATATGAAATACAAATGGTATAGAGAGAAATAGACCTATAATTCCTATAATAACTACAACCTAAAACTTCTTACCTGGGAATATTGAAGACTCATGTTAAAAGGAACCACCAGCTTTCATATGTTCTCATGTTCTGAGCAAGGAACTTAAACGTTAGCTTTTTTTACATGGAAAATATTGCACTTTTACTTTCTTCTCCAACACTTTGTTTTTGCATTGTTTAAACCACATTGAACATGTTTCATTGTTTATTTGAGACTAAATTGATTTTATTGATGTATTATATTAAGTTGAAGTAAACGTGGTCATTCAGTGTTGTTGTAATTGTAATTATTACAAATATATATAAAAAATCGGCCGATTAATCGTTAGCAGCTTTTTTTTTTTTGGGGGGGGGGGGGGGTCCTCCAATAATCGGTATCGGCATTGAAAAATCATAATCGGTCGACCTCTAACATGGACACCTTTTTGGCCTCTTGCTTAAAGCCTTAGGCCTGTTCATTCTAAAGCTATACTCTACTATTCTTATGGCAGTTATTATTTTGCATTATTGTAATGTTGTTTTATTGTTATATCAAGATATTTTGTTGTAATTACTAATCATTCCTCTTTATTCTGTACTTTCAGAAACCATACACTTATGGTGTTCAACATAATTTGCCATTAAACATCATAAGTTTTGTATGACAAGCAACATACAGTGAATGCACACTCCTTTACAGTATGACAGCAATCCAAGCATGGATTGCCGTCATACCTTGTCCATAGATTGCTTACAGGGTAAGGAAACCAATGTAATTTTGTAATTTGGGTGAACTATCCCTTTATTAATAATTATAAAAAATTATGCAAACTCCCACAACAGTTGTTTAGATTTTCTAAATGTCAGACTGTTCTGATAAAATGTCACTAGAGTCAGACTGGGAAGGCAGGAGAACCATGTTTACACAGGAAAGCAGTAGCGGTGGCACAGATTTTTCTGGACATCCCTCTCTGGGAACGCAGAGGGGAACAGTCATGAAAAAAGCATTAATTTGTCATACTTGAGTAAAAGTAAAGATACCTTAATAGAAAATTACTTAAATAAAAGTGAAAGTCACCCAGGAAAATTCTACTCGAGTAGAAGTCCAAAAGTATTTGGTTTTATATCAAAAGTAAATGTAAGTGCTCAAATATACCTAAGTATCAAAAGTATGTAAGTATGAATCATTTCAAATTCCTTATATTAAGCAAACCAGATGGCACCAACTATTTGAATTTCAAAAAAATGTACGGATAGCCAGGGGCACACTCCAACACTGAGACATAATTTACAAAGGCAGTAGGGATGACCAGCAATGTTCTCTTGATAAGTGTGTGAATTGGACCATTTTCCTGTCCTGGTAAGCATTCAAATGTAACTAGTACATGTCAGGGAAATGTATGTAGTAAAAAGTACATTATTTTCTTCATGAATGTATCCAGGCTATATCACAACCGGCCGTGATTGGGAGTCCCATAGGGCGGCGCAAAATTGGCTCAGCGTCGTCTGGATTTGGCCGGTGTGGGCCGTCATTGTAAATAAGAATTTGTTCTTAATTTACATGCCTAGTTAAATCAAGTTTCAATCAAAAAAATTGTAAAAGTTGTCAAATATAAATAGTAACGTACCCTAAAAACGACTTAAGTACTACTTTAAAGTATTTTCACTGAAGTACTTTACACCACTGTTGGAGAAAATTTGGCAATGCACAATATTTGCAGCAAGTGCTGTTGAACTGCATTTATGCCCACATGCTTTAGCTAGTGCAGTGCCAATGTCTGGCGCTCACTATGAATGAAGTAACGCTTCCTATATTTTCAATTCATTTTCCACGATTGGTGAGTAAATGTTTGCGCAAAAATAAAAAAAAGTTGTATAAACAGTGTTTACATTTGTTTATCCAGTATACCACGGATCAGAACATCCCCTCCCTTGTTTTGGGCCCACATAATAAAGGTTGAATAAAAATGAATACATAATGGAAGGGGCATATTAACCTTGATGCAACATTTGGTGCTTTTATCATCAAATGAACGGTCATTATGGAAATTTCTGTTTAGCCACCCCACTATACTGTACACTTAATGACAAATACTGTAAGATTTGAATAAATATTAGTCAGAGCTTAAATATAGATCAACCCAGAGGAAAATAGTTTATTTAATTTTTAAAAACACAACACAATTTATTGAGAATTCATAACAACATCAGCATATCAATCCGCAGTCACGGGAAATAATGCATTGTTTACTCAGAATCAAACAAAAAAAATCTTGGGATGCAGCTTTGAAAAAGATACTCCACTCACTGCAAGATGAAATTAGTTCAACTTGGCCTACCACATGCTACTGGAAAATGTGCTGCTTGCCTGTTTTTGAGTTTTTACAATCTATGACATTACATTTTGTGTGGGAATGTGCCATGAAGAGCCACACACAACCAAGTAGTGAAAATTGTCATCAATGAATAATAAGGATACGTTGTAGCTCGATGATTGACAGGTATATCCAGTATGGGCATAAAGGGTGTAACCAAAGCGCCACCCTCTGATTCTCCATAAAGACAAGCACCGGCTCGTGACTCAATCAAAACTAGCTTTTACCGGAACTATCAAGAGCTGATGCGCCTGGTTTTTACGCGGAATTTATAGGAATATAACTGAACGGAAAGAGTAGCTACGTTCATATGGTTATTTAGCTTTCCAAAGCTAGCTAAATTTGTTGAAGTTCAAACGAATCGTTTCCAGTGACTGTATATTTCATGATCCCGCGCACTGGTTCTATATTTGTTAGTCTTCCTTTTCATCATTGACTACTTTTGCGACGTGTGGTAAGTTAAACTTGTCATTATTTTCAAATTCACAAATTGTTATTTGTTACGTTTGTAAAACAGTGCGGTTTCAATGTGTAACTAACGTTTGCTCGTATTAAGTACTTTGACTGACTTATTACTAGGTAACTTACTAGTTAGTACATGATAAACATCCCTATAACTAACGTTAACAAAATGTCTAAGTTACTATGGGAATATTTCCATCACATCGACAGTACGTTGGTTAACGTTACATCGTGATGATTATGAAATCAGATAGCAAGCGCTGACTAGCTGTTAGCCGTAACGTTACTCGCTTGGCTAACAAAGCTAATATCATTCATTAGAATAATTAACGCAGCGACGTTAACAATTATATAGCGATTACGAAACATGGCTTGTTAATATGGCTAGCTAGCATGACTTATTGAGTATTACATGTGTGAACTAGCGCATAGACACATCAATGTGGATGGCTAGCTAACGTTAGACATGGGTCGTGTTGCTAGTGCAAGTCAAGATTGAATGAATGACACGTGATGTGCGTCGTTTAACGTTAGATTTCTCGGTAGCTGGCAAACTTTGGATGACTGTTAACCATGTTAAATGTATATCTAGCGAACTTGTGTGTGTGTGTGTGTATTGCATCGTCGTATATCAATGTTCTGCTACGTTACGTTGGCAATTTCTGTTATGTGATCTCGCTAAAGTTAGCTTTGGTGATTTCTCTTCCTACGAGTGCATCCCCAAAATGGCTTCCTTTATTGGCTTATCTTGTCAGGCAAGCCAGTCTGTACGGTAACCATTGTCATTGCACAGCGAGACATGATAATAGGAAGGAAGTTGGCTCAGTGTCGTAAAGTAGCTAATACAAAAGGTGAAACACAGGCAGCTCATAGTTTGCTAACTAGGTAGTTGTATTTATGCTTGACAGAGCAAAGGTTGATGTAAAAAAAAAAAAAAAATGTTTTCATACTGATTCTTATTTATTGCCCATAATTAAATGGCCTGGCCACCCTTTTTTAATTTATATAAAAGGGAGGACATGGTCAGACTGCTATTTTGAGTAGTTTTGCTAAAGTTTTAACCAAGCGTGGAGTGGTGTTGTTATGTTATGCTTTTTTTCACGAGTTGAACCCTAGTTGCCGTTGTAGGATTCGACTAACATAAATTGACCAGCAGCAGGTCTCTGACTCCTATTGTATAGTCATGAATGGATGTGTTCTGAGGCACACTGATGTGCTGAAGTTGGAAGAACTAATTTTGTTTTCGATTGGAAGTGTTTACATAACTAAGACTTTCTCCAACTGTTGTCTTTCAGGATGTTCTGCCATTCACCTACATTGACTGTTGAACAATGGGTGACCGTTTAGTCCGCATGATAGCCCAGAGCCAAAGAAACCCTAACAAAGATAGTAAAATTACAGGATAGCAATACGCCCACACTTTACTTCACCATAATTTATTTCTGTTCAGTCAGGGACAACTCATAGGCTACACCCAGTGAGTTTAGTTAACCCTCAAACCCCTACTGGTTAGGGTCTTGAAGAGAAGTTACTGTATACACACATTGATACCTCATTTAATTTTGCTGTTTGTGAACATCACATCTATTTTCATATACATTCCCTTATATTGTGAAGCAAATCAATCTTTAGAGAAATCAATCACGCACAATGGTTTCGACAACTCTCGCCACCCTCACCCTGACGGGCACCACACTAGGGATAATGGCCCAGGTCACTGGTGGACCACTGACAGACTACATGTGGCTCCTCATAGTTGGCTTTATCATCGCCTTCATCCTAGCCTTTTCTGTGGGGGCCAATGACGTGGCGAACTCGTTTGGCACGGCAGTGGGCTCTGGAGTGGTCACCTTGCGGCAGGCCTGCATCCTGGCCACTATCTTTGAGACCGTTGGCTCTGTGCTTCTGGGAGCCAAGGTCAGCGAGACCATCCGCAAGGGCATCATCGACGTTGGCATGTACAACGGCTCTGAGCACGTGCTGATGGCTGGCTCTGTCAGTGCCATGTTTGGTGAGTGTTACAAAAAGGGTCTTGTAATACATTTGTATGTAAGAACATGGGTTTTATGCCATCTGGATTTCTTGTAAAATGTTTTTACTTGTATGTAATGTTGAAACAATGCTTTGTCGCTCCCTGTTCAAGTTATGATTTTGGCCTTTTATGCTGATTCTCAGGTTCTGCGGTATGGCAGTTGGTGGCCTCTTTTCTCAAGCTGCCGATCTCAGGTACCCACTGCATTGTGGGTGCTACCATTGGCTTCTCTCTGGTGGCCAGAGGTCAACAGGGGGTCAGGTGGCTGGAACTCCTCCGGATTGGTGAGTCCGTAGCTTCCGTTATCCACAGCTTACTTTGACGTTATCATCATTGTCTAAGTAAAATAGACTGCTGCGTTATGTTGCATGTTTTCCAGTCAGACATGTTGTTTGTACAAGTAATGCCAGTGTCTGGTTGTGCTAAGCGATGAACCAAAATGTAGTTTTGTTTCAGTTAAATAATTGACCAAGTCCATTTTTTTATTTAGTTTTTTGTGAGCCCAAGGTGCCGTTTCTCAATAAAGAAATCAAATCCTTCACGAAAGAAGTCAAGAACTATGTTGGACAGTGGGCTGAGGGAGTTGTAGTTTTCACTAAGCAAATATTGTACCTATTTCAGCACAGAAACGTGATCATTTACGACAATGACCATTGTGCACCTGTTCTTTCTGGCTCAGAGGCGCCTGCTACGTTAGGTTGGATACACACAGAACACATGAGAGAGGAATGTACACAATGATGAGAGGTGGATAGACAGTTCGCAAAGTATGCCGTATAAATTTTTAAGAACTAGTCAAATGAATGTCAGACTGCTCTGCAGCATACTTAGTCAGGCTAGCCTTGCTAAATAGGATGACTAAAGTCCATATCGTATGTGGAGCAGAGATGACGTTGTCTTGCTGGTTGCTCCAGCCTAAGCTGAGAACTTTAATTAAGGAATGAACATGTGTATTAGTGTGCCATTTTACAGTGAAATGCTTGCTTATGAACCTTCTCAACAATGCAGTTTAAAAAATGTAATAGTAACAAACACGAGGAATAAAATAACGTACACAAGAATGGAGCTATATAAACAGTACCAGTTAAAAATGAAATAATTACAAGCAACATTGTTATTTCATAGTAATATTTTTATTGCTGTCTACCTAATGTGGACCTGACAGATAATGGAATATTTTCTATGTTATAGCAATTGAATGTTCACTCTTTTGGGTCTGGAATTCCCTTTAAAAATCTATTTTTAGTTTCATAATGCATTTAACGTTTAAAACACTAATCGCTCGGTGCTAGTGTCTGGTGTTCTTCCTGAGAGCACGGTGCAATGCTAATTGTTCTAATCTCCGCAGTTGTCTCCTGGTTCCTCTCCCCCCTTCTGTCTGGCATCATGTCAGGTGTCCTTTTCTACTTTGTACGCATGTTCATCTTGCACAAGGTAAGCTGAGTAAAATTCACTTATCTAAGTCTAGATGTCCTTACAAATTGTATGAAGCTTCCTGTTGGAAATTGTTGTTGGCTATGTGCCAGACCTTAAATGATGTCCCAAGCAAGGTCATTAGAATAAAGCCATTCCTTGTTCTTTGGAAAGAAGTGTCACTGTCCATGTAATCTCACGGGCCATCAATTCATATCAAATTTACCTACAACCCTTTTCTGCCATCAAATGTAACCTGACAGTACAACAGAGAGTATAGTGTTTCTGACTGTTCTGTTTGTCTCCTTGCAGAAAGACCCCGTGCCCAACGGTCTGAAGGCCCTGCCTGTCTTCTATGCTGTCACCATGATGATCAACCTGTTCTCCATCATCTTCACTGGAGCTCCAAGTGAGTATCGTTGGCACACTCTGCCTTCACCTTGCATGCCTGCAGCCACGGACTAAAATAAACTGCTCCCTCAACCAGCCAACCGGATCCCCACACTTTTTCCAAACTGTTTACTGTTCTCAGAGAAGGCCTGTTTATTTTAACCTGTTGTGTTTTGGCACTTTTCTTGAGTGTGGTGTGGGTCATAACAGAATGAAATTGCAGAGAGGAGCACTGCACAACAGAGCTGGAAATAGGTTTCTCTTACTTCAATGTCTGTCCCTTTCCCACACGGAGGAGGAAAAATGGAAGTTAACTTGGCCATTGGCAGTCTTTTGATTCTCAATAGTGTCATTGAGAGCACTGCAAATGTTTAGGTCTGCTATATTGTTCACTTTTTAGGTTTTGCAACTCTTATTAAATGAGCAACCTTTGCTCCTTTTTGTTTTCTTCTACCTACAGGACCGAACAGTTCAAGAAGTCAACTGGCCTGGGCCATTAAATGAAGGCTATAGGCCAGAGTATGCACTGTGTATTAATGCACACTCAGAGGAGATCACATGCAATCAGTCACATACTGTACTGTTATGTCAGTCACACCTACGTGTGAGTCTCCTGTACGTGGGGACATTTTAGTCTGGGGTACCTCACATGAAGTTCCATACAGCGATTGCATTCCAGGAATCCTGCTGTTCAATGAATTCCCACACAACTGAGAAGAGATCAGAGAGTGATTTAATAGTAGATCCAGATATTACATACTGACATGTTGGCCTACTGTAATCGCACACACTGAGGAGGACGTGTATCCTTACACGTACTGGCACACTTTTAGACTCTGGCCACTGCCTGTAACTGGAGCCAGCTTATTACGAGGCTAATCCTGATCTTTAGCCACACCTGGTCAGTCACTTCCTCATGTTATACAATGCATTCGGAAAGTATTCAGATCCATTCAATTTTCCACATTTTGTTACGTTACAGCCTTATTCTAAAAGGGTTTCAATTGTTTTTGCCCCCTCACCAATCTACACACAATCCCTCATAATGACAAAGCAAAAATGTTTTTTGTTTTTTAGAAATGTTAGCTGATTTATTGATTAAATTTTTTTTTTTTTAAAGATACCTTATTTACATAAGTATTCAGACCCTTTGCTATGACTTGAAATGGAGCTCAGGTGCATCCTGTTTCCATTGGTCATCCTTGATGTGTTTCTGCAACTTGGAGTCCACCTGTGGTAAATTCAATTGATTGGACATGATTTGGAAAGGCACACAGCTGTCCATATAAGGTCCCACAGTTGACAGAGCATGTCAGAGCAAAAACCAAGCCATGATGTTGAAGGTATTGGCTGTAGAGCTCCGAGACAGGATTGTGTCGGCACAGATCTGGGGAAGGATACCAAAACATTTCTGCAGCATTGAAGGTCTCTAAGAACACAATCGCTGCCATCATTCTTAAATGGAATAAGTTTGGAACCACCAAGACTCTTCCTAGAGCTGGCCGCCCGGCCAAACTGAGCGATCGGATGGGGGGGTGGGTTTGGTTAGGGAGGTAACCAAAAATACTATGGTCAATCTGACAGAGCTCCAGGGTTCCTCTGGAGATGGTTGTTCTACTGGAGGGTTCTCCCCATCTCTGCAGCACTCCACCAATTAGGCCTTTATGATAAAGTGGCCAGATTGAAACCACTCCTCAGTAAAAGGCACATGACAGCCCGCTTGTAGTTTGCCAAACGGTGCCTAAAGGACTGACCATGTGAAACAAGATTCTCTGGTCTGTTGAAAGCCTGAATGCCAAGCGTCACGTCTGGAGGAAGGCTGGCACCATCCCTATGGTGAAGCCTGGTGGCAGCATCATGCTGTGGGGATGTTTTTCAGCAGCAGGGAATGGGAGACTAGTCCGGGTCAAGGGAAAGGTGAACGGATCAAAGTACAGAGAGAGCCTTGATGACAACCTGCTCATGACCTCCGACTGGGGCGAAGGTTCACCTTCCAACAGGACAACGACCCTAAGCACACAGCCAAGACAATGCAGGAGTTGCTTCGGGACAAGTCTCAATGTCCATGAGTGGCCCAGCCAGACTCTAACCCCATCGAACATCTGGCGAGACCTGAAAAGAGCTGTGCAACGACGCTCCTCTTTCATCCTGACAGAGCTTGAGAGGATCTCCAGAGAGGAATGGGAGAAAAATACAGGGGTGCCAAGCTTGTAGCGTCATACACAAAAAGACTCCAGTCTAATCGGTGTCAAAGGTGCTTCAACAATGCACTGAGTAAAGGTTCTGAATACTTATGTAAATGTGTTATTTCAGAATTAAAAAATAATAATTTATGCAACAATTTCTAAACCTGTTTTTGCTTTGTCATTAATGGGGTGCTGTGTCGATTGATGGGAAGTGAAACTACAGTTTAATCCATTTTAGATTTAAGGCTGTAATGTAACATTGTGGAAAGTCAAGGGGTCTGAATACTTTAAAATGCCAGTGGCTGAATTTAAGAATTCAAAATGAGACCGGAGTCCATGATTAGTCTCTTCCCCCATTTTTATTTTTTGCACAGATCATTCCGGTGCAATGTATCTAAGTGGGTTATACTATTTCAGAACACATTTCAGCTGTGTGCTCTCATTAAATATTTTGTCCTTGGGGGAACCACTGTAATCGCAGAATAAGTCATGGTTAACACCAAAAATATATTTTTTTTTGCTGCATTTCTACCCCAAGTTGTAAAACCGTGTAGTGGTGACTAATCTGCTAGTCTAATACAGCCCGTGTTAAATTCAATGGGTGATTGAGGGGGGTGGAGTCAAAACAGAACTGTACATTTTGCCTCCTGTTTTAGAACCACATGTTCCTCTGGTTTTACTTTAACATGGAGGTGTAAAAGCACAAACAATGTAACATGACTTTCCTATACACAATATAGCCAATCCTAGTGCCAGAGACCCCAGTTGGAACTAGTGAAAAGTGATTAACTCTGGCAATAGGTCAAGAGGATCATTTTGAGGAGAGACCTTAATCACCCTGACTCTTCATTTTAGCGAAGTTCTAGTCAGTCATTCAGAAGCTGTGCTGTAACGCAAGGTTTCCCAACTTGCGATCCGTCCCGTGGATAACTTATTTGTGCCCCATGTTTTCTGTGCAAAATTTGTGTATTTGGCATGTGTGTATTTTTGTACAATAGACTTTAAAAAACCCACATCAGCTACAAGTGACTTGGATTTTGGAAATCTGTTCTGAAGTATAACCATGCATAATAGCGGCGTGTGATCGTATACAAACCTGAGGAAGGTTTTTAAAGTGTTTTAGTCAAATGATCTGTTTGGGCTTCTTGCGATCAATTTGTAGTCTGCTAATTAGAGTGCGGCTGAATCTAGTTGATCCCTGTAGAAGGGCCATAGATTGAAACGCTTCGCCAACAGAAGAAAAGTCAAAGTCCTCAATGTATATGACCATGTCAACATTGACTACATTTGATTTTTGGAACCAAGCAAATACTGGTCTTGTTACAGAAATCTAATTTATTTCTTCACTTACATAACCTGCCTGACTTTCACTACCAACTGTGTACTTTCAAACAACATCCATCCATCCATCCATTCAAAAAAAAAAAGAGGGATCCAGTGGACACCCCCCATGTCCCTGCATTTCAGTATGCGTTAGCTGGAATGTACATTTTCTGCTTCGGTTCCCCTTTGAAAAACAAATGGCTGGTGGCTTGGTTGCTTAGGGGACACACAGAAATCAGTAAAATAGAAATGCGGATAACAGTGGAGAAGCAGAGAAGGGGTTTATTAAACTGACCTGTGATTCAGAATACATGTGTGTATGGTACTTCAAATTACTAATTATAAACTGGGTGGTTTGAGCCCTGAATGCTGATTGGCTGAAAGTTGTGCTGTATCAGACATATCAGGGGTATGACATTTTATTTTTTACTCTTCTAATTACGTTTTTAACCAGTTTATATTAGCAATAAGGCACCTTGGGGATTTGTGGTATATGCCCAGTATACCACACCCTCTCAGGCCTTGTAGCTTAATTAGACCCTAATAGGCAAGCAACAGTAAGTTAGTGCCGCTGAAATAGTTTGAGTAGCCAACTTTATCTTCGTACAGTTAGGAAAAGCTGAGTGCAAAACCTTTAACAAACGTATCTTCATTGTTACTTTTTTCAGTCTGTCAACATTTGGTTTATTCAACTAGTTTGTAGGAGTGACACAGACGGGGACAATGAAGAGGATAATTGGCCAAAGCCACCAGCCTAAATATACAATGAGTCATAAATGGTTATTTAACTGTTGCTGCCATGAGGGATGGGGCTGAACCGCTGCTGGAAAATGACAACAAACCATGTTATTGTGTAAAGTAGGCCACGGGATGCAGAGGTTACACGGGAGGGGTTTGGAACGCAGACGTGGTTAAATTCCACTTCCTGAGCCCTAATTCATCCAACTGCGTAAGCTGTGGTGTAGACGCCCCTTTGTGTGGCTCAGTTTTAAAATGACTGGGTTGGTGCTTTTAAAAATAAATAAATAAAGTCTCTGGAGATGTGATTCACAAAAGGCCATCAACATGGAAATGTTCTTTTGCACATACTGAATAATACAGACTCCATTCTCTCCTCTTTGGGGGCCACTTTTTGCCCACTCTTAATTTGGCACCAGCCCCCCCCCCCAACAAATGTCTACCGGCCGCACCTGTTTTGGGCTGTCCCACAGCCAGCCATTCGAGACTAGTCTAATGAAAGAAGCCTCAGCCGTTCGTGAAAGATAAATTATATCACCCCCTTCTCATTCCCTCTTCCTGGAGGCGGGTGAGTTTGTTGCGTAACTAAATACACATTGCTAATGTGCCACGGCCTGTAGTCTTCTCTCACCGAATGTGAGGGTGAGTCAGTAGACTACACAGGAGAGCGCATGGCACACTCTGCCCTGTAACCAACACAAACTCACTGTTGTCTCTGGGCCTTGGCCTTCATTTCCTTTTGTTTGTTCAAATCCCAGTCTAGAGTTATTTATTTATATTACGCGTGGTCAAGGTCAACTTGAATTTTCACGCAGCACTTGTTGTTTTTTTTACTCTGACCATGTTGCTAACTCTCCAAAATGTCGCTGGCGGCTGTTCCCCAAGGGGGATCTGTAATGGTCCTCCCTGCCAACAGCATGCACAAGACTACGTTGACAACCTCACACACACTACTGCAGGCTTGGCACCCGATGCCCTTAATGCTTCAGCGGACACTGTTAAAGTAAATTTGAAGGCCTCTTTTTTTAAAATTTTTATCTCCTCCCCAAGTCCTCTAGCCTTCTAAGGCAATCACTCACTGTCCATGTGCAGTTGGAGGCAGGGGTCCATTTGGGTCGCTGTGACATCCCTTGTCATTCACATGCTCTCCTCCATGCGGCATTGCGTAACTGCTGTGGCTCATCCTTGTAGCTAGTGGTGGTGTATGTGTTTGAGGTCGTACTTAATTTTTCCCTGGAAATATGACCATGTGCAATTAATCGAAGAATTTGCTTCCAATTGATCATTCTATCATTTTACCGTCTACATTTAAATGTTTTTTTTCTCTGTACTCAACATATAATTTAGAAACATTTTGTAATGTAAATATAAGAACAGGCTTTTGTAGTTCTACCACTTAGACACAATGCCAACTGTTTTCTTATTCTTTAGGAAGGTAGTGCCTGCTGACTTGTTTTTCAAAACTATCTTTCCTCTCTCCGTTTCCCCTTCTGTTACTCCAGTGCTTGGATTTGACAAGGTCCCATGGTGGGGCACACTGCTCATCTCTTTGACCTGTGGTGTGCTTACCGCCCTGTTGGTCTGGTTCATTGTTTGCCCACGTCTCAAGAAGAAGATTGAACGTAAGTCTCAATTTAGTTTTTCTTTTGTTTTGGCACCCTTGTTATAAATTGTTTTATTTTGGTAAATAAGTTTTGAGTGTAGTTAGATTGCTGCATTGCATTAGGCACTGAACAAGTGTCAGGGATTCAAGGGAAATTTCACAATTTTTCAACTACATTTTCATCTCCAGGGTGACCCCAACATTAACTTATACTGTGTGTGAAAATGGCTTGTTTTTTTAGTTAAAAGAAAATATGGTGGAATAAAAGTTAGATATTTAACCAATTATGGGTAGGCATTGCCTACTAATGATCTAATTGCTTGATGTCATTGGAAACTCTTACCTTTCTGTCCTTTTTATACAAAACATGTGATATTTACACATGTTGGGGTGGTGCTGGAGATTAAGTAGACAAACTGAAATGTTCATTTTAATACTGCACGTGTCTGGCCTCTCATTTATGCCTATTGTTTGATCCAGCAAATTCATTCAGGGCAGCAGATATTTTTCTTTTACACATTAATTCTGTGGTGATTAGTCTTCGAACCCAAAAATGACAACTTCTAAGGTCAGACTGTTTTCTACTAATCTGCTTTAAATTGATATTGAGCTTAAAATGCAGGCGGATAGTTGTGCTGGTCAAAAGTAGACCCTTCTGATAATAGTGCAAGTCAATCGCGTCACATGATGTTCTGAAAGCCAGGATTTTAAGTTAAAAACCCTTTCTTAAATAGCCTCCCTTTATCTTAACTTTACTATAAATGGCCAATGGTGCATCTTGTGAAAGGGGAAATGCATGGGATGCTGAGGTCAATCTGGCTGACCATGAATGAACTGTCTGGGATGGTTCTAGTCCATCAGACAGAGGCAGCCTAATTGGATCATAGCGATCCACTAATGGGCCTTTACCTCCTTGACTAGAATAGCCATGGGTTGACTTAAGGCATTGACGCGATGTTAGCACTGCATCACAGGGTTAAGACTGTGCGGGTGACTCGACTGATGTGGCTCTAGTCAAATAAACGACTAGTGTCTCTGGGAAAGTTTTGCTGATGCAATCAGGTCAACTGGCTAGGTAGCAGACAAATGATCAGATGACCACGCAGTGGCCATATGTTTGCATTGAGTATCTGATTTGGTCTGAAGCAATAAAGTAATGCATGATACATAATGCATGGGGCGGCAGGGTAGCCTAGTGGTTAGAGCGTTGGACTAGTAACCGAAAGGTTGCAAGTTGCAAGTTCAAATCCCCGAGCTGACAAGGTACAAATCTGTCGTTCTGCCCCTGAACAGGCAGTTAACCCACTGTTCCTAGGCCGTCATTGAAAATAAGAATTTGTTCTTAACTGACTTGCCTAGTAAAATAAAATACATCTCAGACCATGTTAGGCCTGCCTGTGAAGGTTTTAGTCGGTAGCACAATGTAAATATAAACACGTCATTGTCAAATTTTATTGGTCATATACACCTATTTAGCAGATGTTATTGCAGGTGTAGTGAAATTAGCCCTGGTTATGCAATTCCTATGTGAACCTTAAATGCTGAGGCGTATAAGAGCCATACGTGCATACGTGCTCTTTAGGGATGTAACGGTGCGCATTGGTCCTCGGTTCAAAACTTTTAAGATACAACTGCATCAGTCCGTGGACCCCAAACCGTTCCAAATGTAGCACGCATCGGTCAGAAAATGTATACACAAGTTACAATTCACATTTTGTTGCTCATATTACTCTTTCGAAAATAACTAATATTTTGTGACAACTGGTGCATCCTCTCCTTTGGTGACGAGCTAAGCATGTAACTGTGTTGACAGTCATTGATCGACAAATCATTTTGCATGCCGAACAACCCTAGGGACCATCAGTAGCCTAGTCAGACTGCGCCCAGCTTCGCACGCTTACTAATGCAAGGTAGGCAGCCTGTTCCTGGTATTCCACATGTGCATGTCACCTTCAGCATTCAAACACTAAAATGGCCTGTGTGACATTGAGCTTTATTAGTTGAGTGGCAATTTTTTTTGTTATCTATGCGCTGTTGAATTGTTTTACTGGAATAGAAGTACGCTACCGGAGACTACTCATCGGGCTATACCTGCTTACAATAGATTTAATTTTATTGTTCAGGTTCACAATCGGCAATAATTTTTGTAGTTTGTGTAAATCCAATCTGTGCATATGGTGTTTTGTTTTTTTAATATACAGGGGGAAATTGATAATTTCATGGTGCTGAGGGAAACATGTTAATTTTTTATAATCAATGTCTGTTCACTCACTTGAATTCCATTTAGTTTGTTTTTGTGAGCCCAACGTGCCCGTTTCTCCAGAGAAATCAAATAGTTCTTGACTCATGAATTATGTTGTACGCTGGGTTGAAGAGTTGTAGTTTTCATTAAACAAATATTCAACCTAGTTCACCGCGTAAATGTGGTAATTAACAACAATGACCATAATCACTGCGCCTGTTTTTTCCAGCTCGGACACTGTTTATATGCATAGTCACTTTAACCATACCTACATGTATATTAAACCTCAATTTGCCTGACTAACCAGTGCCTGTACATGGCCTCGCTACTGTTATTTTTCACTGTCTTTTTACTGTTTTTATTTCTTTACTTATCAAATGTTCACCTAATACTTTTTTTCTTTCTTTAAAAAAAAACTTAACTTAAAATCGCACTGTTGGTTAGGGCCTGTAAGTAAGCTTTTCACTGTAAGGTGAAAAGTATTCGGTGTATGTGACGGGTAACTTTGATTTGGTCTGAGTGGATGTTGCGAGAGGTTTCGCTCTTGACAAAATCAGTCCAAAACGATTGTTTAAAATGTACCAATCCTGTATCGGAGCCCATGTATCAAATCGTCTTGAAAGGGGAAGATGCACATCCCTAGTCCCATCTCATGTTCCCTTACTGTACTGTATTTGTGTTTGGACTTGGCCCAGGCAGTCTAATTCCATCTTGTTCCCCTCCAGGAAAAATCAAGTCTTCCAGCCCCTCTGAGAGTCCACTGATGGATAAGAGGGAGCTGAGGGAGGAACCTGTACCCTGTACCATCCTGAAACCTGTCCCTGAGGAGCCCCCTTCACCCCCTTCCCCCGTTGACCCAGACTCCCCCTCCCAGCTTCCCCAAGAGGATCGCAGGGTAACCTTTGACATTGGAGATTCTGATGATGGCGACAATAAGGAAGGCAAGGAGTCTGAGAATGGTAAGTGTGAGTCATGGGGAGGTTATGGCTGCCTTGGTAAAGTGAGAAAATTGGATAAAAAATAAAATAAATCTGTAAATATTAAGTAATTCATTTTCCATGACTCACTGACTACAGAGCTTGCTTGCACTGTTACTGACTTTTACATATTTTTATTCAGTCCAAAAAGTGCAGTTCAGTAATGATGTGCAGTTCAGTAACGGCCCAGCCCACGTCCCCAGCAATGGTTACAGCCAGTACCACACTGTGCACAAGGACTCTGGCCTCTACAAGGACCTGCTGCACAAGCTCCACCTTGCCAAGGTAGGTGACTGCATGGGCGAGACTGGCGACAGACCCATCCGCCGCAACAACAGCTACACCTCTTACACCATGGCCATCATCGGCATGCACGGGGACTTCCGGCCCAAAGAGGGCGAGTTCCACGCCAGCGAGGACAAGGGTACAGAAGAGAAGAAGAAGCGTGTACGCATGGACAGCTACACCAGCTACTGCAATGCTGTGGCTGAGCACGGGGCTCCTGAGGGCATGGGGGAAGCAGAGGTGACTCTGGAGATGGGAGAGGAGGATGCTGGCAGCAGCCGCAGCTCTCTGGAGGAGGATAGGCAGGACCGGGACCGCCCTGAGGTCTCTGAACTTTTCAGGTTTCTCCAGATCCTCACTGCCTGCTTTGGCTCCTTTGCCCATGGAGGCAACGACGTCAGGTAGGGAGATGTTCTATCTTGGATGAATAGTAATCTATATATATTTTTTATATTTCTGGACTAGCAATAGGGTTAGTGTGTTCATGTAGGGGGGCTTTTTGTACCTGATTTAATATTTTAGTAACCCAGTCTCTTTTCTCCTGCAGCAATGCCATTGGTCCTTTGGTAGCTCTGTGGTTGGTTTACAATAGTGGTTCAGTTAACTCCAGCGCCCCGACACCCATCTGGCTGCTGTTGTACGGAGGAGTTGGCATCTGCCTCGGTCTCTGGGTGTGGGGTCGCAGGGTTATCCAGACCATGGGCAAGGACCTCACCCCCATCACTCCCTCCAGGTATGTGCCAGACATCACAGAACTGACTAAATCAAACATTCAAATGGGCACCCATATAGCATAACATTCCCCACAGACATGAGACTTCACACGATCTGTGAAATTAGAGACATACATTGGCAGGACCATCTGGTGACTCAAGCCTGGTTTTCTTTCCCTTCAGTGGTTTCAGCATTGAACTTGCCTCAGCCCTGACCGTTGTGGTTGCCTCCAATATTGGCTTGCCTGTCTCCACCACCCACTGTAAGGTAAGCTGTTCAGACTCAGACACTGTGGTCTGATGCAGAGACATGAAGGGGAGTATGCCTTAGTAATGTGGGAGGCAGGGAGCAGTAAACAGGATGTCTGAATTTGGTGGTTCAAACTGGTTCTAATTTCCACTTTGTTCTTCTTTTTTTACACTCAAACCAAGATTAAAAACTGAATCCAGTCTGCTACTGTCAGGGGAGTGTTGACCATTTCTTCTTAATGGGTCATGGATTCTAATTGGTTAACAAAGGTCTGTGTGTTGCCAGGTGGGCTCTGTGGTAGCGGTTGGCTGGCTGCGCTCCAGGAAGGGTGTGGACTGGCGTCTGTTCCGGAACATCTTTTTGGCCTGGTTTGTTACTGTGCCCATTTCAGGCCTGATCAGCGCTGCCATCATGGCCCTCTTCACCTACGTCATCCTGTGAGCCTAGGGCTGCCTGCACCCCATAACAGGGGAGGAGAGAACAAGTGCCCACTCGTGATGGGGGGGGGGAGAAGGGGTTGGAAGGTGGATGTAGCCTGCTAACCCCATGCCAACATACCGAAGGAGGGGAATACATCAAAGGAAAAAAACGGACGTTGTGATATGGGCCTGTGGTTCTTGGCTGCATAATTTCCAACCTTAAGTTATGATTGTGTTCGTTAATGCGCCAGATCACTTCCAATGGGAACATTTTTGTTTTCTTTGTCATTGTTTTTTTCCCTGACTTGGCAGAATTTCTTTTTCAATGCTCATGATCTTGTAAAAAATAGCTAATCAAATCAACAGTAAAAAAAAAATCCTATACTCCACTACTTTTTTTTTTTACTGTGTAATTATGTACATATACCATGTTCCTGTTTTTATAATCTTATTTTACAAGTTTGGATGACAAAACAACAATTACAACGCAGTATTAGCCTTTAGTGACGCTTCTATTTCGCCTGTCATACATAACACATGCTCAGAGTAACTTAGAATAAACAGTATATTTTTAGGTTGAAAGTGAGGTTATTGGTGTTCTTTCTCTACCTTTTTAAATGCCATTGTCAAGAGAATGTGTTTGTCTTGTCACTAAACAATTTTAAGAATTGTGTGTACTTGGAACTGGTTGCCTTGTTTTTCCTTATGTGCATGGGAGTTTCAGTTTTCCCCTTGCCATTTGCTGAATGAACTGAGTTTGACTGTTGTTACTCAGCCATTCTACAAAGCCCTTGGTCTGTAGATAAGTACAGGAAATGATGTGCACGCCCCTCAGAGCTAATTCTCTCAGCTTCTCCTCTGCTTTCTCAACTTGTTACAATGATCCCTCAGGTTTTCTGTACTTTCACTATATGATTCTTGTGAAAGTTATTCTAAAGAAATTACACATTTTATGCAGTGTCAGGCAACCTCATTTAACTGAAACCTGCTCAACAAGAAACCAGACTGAGTAGAGGCTGCATTTGACAGGCAAATCTATCCCTTCCTCATTGTAGGTCAACAACACAACACCCGGTTGTGGATTAGACCCCTTTGTCTATCCAGTTACCATAATGCTTTTGTTTTGAGCATAGATGGTGATACTAGGCGACCTGACCTCTCACCTTACAAAGTTGAGCTCCCACCACCCTGGCTTTTGGGACATCATTATTTAATTGGGAAAATGGCTAAAATGTCTTCACGACATGTTTATAAATTGTCTGAAACAGTACAGTCTATTTTTAATCTGGCAGGTTGATAAAGACAATTGTTTTTTAATGGGATCATTGTAAAAAGTTTAATTTCTCAACCTTTTCCCAATTGTTTTGTTTTGCTGCAAGAAAAATATCTAGTACCATAAGTATCTATTCTGGGTCTGCTTTGGTATTATTGATGGTGATGGCAGACCTTTTACCTGAAAACAAGGTAAATCTGAATAAATGGAATGTTGGTAAATGTGGGGAGAGAGACACTTAAATGAGGTCCTTAGATTTCCTGTTTAAACTTGATTGCATCAAACTAGATGGTGTAATGCGTTAGTTCTGCTCAAGCCTTCTGTAGTCTGTTTCGCAATTTAGCTGCAGAATTGTAATTTGCCTGTACTGTTGGTCTGAGGAATGTGTACTTGCCAACACATCAGGTTGCTCTTGCCACCATCTCACAGCTATGTTTTATGTGTGGTTGATGAGGTTAGTGTGAGAGACATCAGGTTACTACCCTGAACCTGGTGGATGTTTTTGACTGTGTGTGTGTGGACCTTGCCCAGATGCTCTGTTGGAAAGAGGGGGGCATGCATTGCTGCTGTGATGCCACCAAGAGTTGCGGTACTGAGCTGCTGCACTACTAAACTCATTTAGAGTTATAGTTGCCTTAATAGTTTTTTTTTTTTTTTTAAGGCACCAAAGAAAATACTGGTTTGTTATGCACAGACAGAATACATTTGGAGGAAAAAATAAATAAAAATGGAAAGCTATCATGTTTTTGTATTTTATGTATTCAAGATGTTTGAAAGACTCACTTTTCTAACCATTACATTCTAAATAAACCTCAATGGCCTATTGCATAAGGACAGAGGCACACAGCAGTGAAATAGAATGGGGAGAGATATTTCTCTTTATTAACGGTTAACAGTTTCGCTGCACAATGTTCTTCGGGTTCTGTAATAGAAGATGGGGGTAGGTCTGCAAGTGCTGCCTCCTCACATGATGCCTCCGGCAGGCTCACTCTACCTCAGCTGTGACGCAGAAAAAGTGAGAATTGATTCCTTTGTTTTTATGAGAATTACACACACACACACACACACACAAGTATCCTACTCCCCACAGGAGTCTCAAAACCATTCTAGCACAGAGTTGCTTAGGCTGTGAAAACCATTGATTCAATAACACAAGGAACCCTTTTATGCCCAGTGAAGTGTATTTCTCAGGTTAACCCAGTGATCTAGAAACTAGTTGTAAATTATTACACAACATAATATTAATTTGTTTTCAGGGTTCAAGATCCTGAGCCTTAAGAAGATGAAGTGCTGAACATGCAGATAAGGACCTTCATTATTGACCTTGGTCCTACAGTTTGTCAAAAATGTGCCTGCCTTGACTCACGCCGTTCCTTTCCTAGCCTGTATCTCCGGTCCAGAAATAACTCAGGACACAGCAGATGATACAGAATAAATCAAGCACAGATAAGCATTTGGGGACAGGTGTCTTGGAGTGCCCTAGATGTCTGTCCTAGATACACTAAAAGCAAGGGTGCCAGCATTCAAACAATCAATCACGTTGCCACTGTCCTGTTCAACTAGTTTGACATCAGTGACTCCATGGTCTGGGTCAGTCTCTCCATGGAGTGCTTTGGTTATGAGGTCAAGTCAATAATGTCTAGCTCTATGATGTGATTTTCCTCATCAACTCAAAAATAACTATTGACCTTGAACATGTGTATAACATTCATATTTTTATGCGGACTCCGACTGACATAGTTCATAAAATGTGTTTTTGCTGTCTGTCCATAAAAATTAGCTTGTTAATAACTATAAAACGATTAATAAACATGTTATGTTGATATGCTCACTACAAAGCATAGTTTTTGGAACAACAAAGATGTCATTACTTGTTCGCATGAGTGTAATAAAAACATGTTTTTACTGCCAGGATGTGCCTGGCTGCTGTTATACAGCTGTGGTAAAGGAAGTTATGTGTTTATTGTGTATTGTAAGATTCCCGTTTTATCAGATGGAAATGTTGAGGGGAAAGCCCTGATGAAGCCCTTTCCTTTACATTTGATATCATCCCACTTGGGACACTGTCTGAACCTGACCCTTTACATTTTATGAGTAATGGAAAATGTTCAACATTTTCAACAACAGCTAGAGCAAACACATTTTTATGGAAGATGGAGACGAGCCAGGTAAAATTAAGAAATGTTCACTGTTTTTGGCTATGTCCTCGAGCTCATTTGTGAAGAGAAAAAAAGGGGGGATATTATATAACGTAGTGTATCTACTACCAGAGTCAACAAGACCATTGTCAGTTGTTCAAAAATATTTACTAACAAGTAGATATTCATATCCTACCGAGATTTGTAGTCTCATCTGCTTCTTCAACGTTGGCTTCGAGGTGTTCTAGGAAGGGACAGAAGATGTTAACATATTATTGTATACCAGTGAGTGAATGGCTGGTATTGTGTTTCATGTGAGTTTCAAATGTTCTTTGGATATTTTGTGTTACTCAGAGAAGATGATTCTATCAAATGTAACTTGCGATAACATGAGACTCTGAAGGTTCTATGCGTACCTCGCGTTTGCCTCATACCTGTAAGGAAACAGAGAACCCAAGGTTGCGAGGGTGTATTAGGAAAAGTCCTGCATGTGTTATTACATGAGACATTTTGAAAAAGACCGGTAATTACTCACCATCTACATCCTCATCAGACTCCGACTCTGTTGGAGAACAGGAAATTTAGGCTTATACATGTACCTGAATGAATCTAAAATATATATTTTTATAGTTATAACTAAAGAACCAAACATCAAGTGAATGTCTTGCTAAGAAACACTCATGTCGGTCTTCTAACACTTTAGTGCCATCTACAGGTGTCTTTAAACACTGTCCGTTCAACCTTTCCTTACCATGTTGGTCTGCCTCAACGTTTCCGTCTCTGTCTGCTGGAAAACGACACGAGTAAAGTTATAAGTAATCTAAACAAACTATGGGAAAAGACGCGTGCCTGTCAGTAACCAATCTTTTCCTGTGAGTGTTGTCATATGTGGCCATCTGTTCTTACTCATGTCCTCTTCCTGAGTGTCATTCTCCTCCTCTGTAAAAAAAAATACATTCAATAAATGATGAATAGGCCTACATTTACAAAAGCATATGGTTGATTAATAGATATGCTTGTCAACAGCAGACTTCAGTGATTACCAGTATTTTCATCTTGAACAGCCTCTACCATAGACAGAAAAATTACATTTGTTAAAGGAAAACAAGAGGTGAAATTGTATTATTTCACTATCAATGGGCCAAATGCAAAAACAATACAATGTCCCCTAATTCGTTTTTAGAAGGCTAGGATTCCCTTGCCCAAGTACTGTACATCCTCACTGTGTGCATCATCTTTAGGTGGTAATATGGAAAGTATTGTTCTTTCATTGTGTTCATTAAAATGATTACAAATGTTTTGCTGGGACAATTCTAGACAGGTCATTAACCAGAATCGTTGCCTGTGTCACTGTATGTCTTACCACTCATTTGAGCTGCTTCAAACTCCTCCTGATCTGAGGACAGAGAAACGCAGATAAATGATGTTGATTAATGCAAGCTTTAGCACTATGAGCCATCAGTGCTCCAGAGTAGATCAAAAAAACTCCAGTTGAACTAGATTTCAGTCAAAGTCATTGCAGTTGTGCGTGGAGCAAAAGCTCTTCTATGAGTGTCTCTGAGACATTGATCATTGTACCTCTCTTTTGCAGGTCGCTTAGCTGCTCCAGCCCCACTGGAAAAAGTGAAAAAGTGACATGAGCTTTCTTTTAACACAAACACTTTTTTATGTCTATTGATACTGTGCTGCTTTTAATGTCTGTGTGTTGTGTTTTTATGGTGTATTTACTGGTCATGTACTGTACGTATTGGCTGGCGCAATAAAATGTAATAAAGTACTATCTTATCTTATTTTATCTCATGCGTTTGTCAGAGAGGCATTGTGCTCAAAAACATCAACATCATCATCTTCATCCATCATGGTCTTTCTCACCTTCCTCACCAAATGTGTCTTCTTTTTCTGCCGATTCCAAGGATGCGGTCAGAGCTGGGGATGTCAGAAGTAATTTAATGTCAAATTTGATTATTATATTAGACAACACAACATAGATGTGATGATATCCAAACACCCCCAACCCCCCTCCCCACCACCACCACCACCAAAGAAAGCGCTGAATTGGGAGCATAAAGAGTGTAAAGGCCTTATTTTTCTTTACTATTATAACCAGCCAACTTACATTTCCCTCTGGCATGTTATCAATTAAACATAAGGATTCAATTGAAGGCCAATCACATAAAAAAGTCTGAGCGCCTTCTTTACATTACCATCGCACAATACATCATGAAACAGCATTGCAACTAGTATCAGCAGTACAGGGCTTCATCAAATGCCACAGCTGACTGATATTTAAACAGAAATATATTGGAGAAGTTTAAAACAGTATGACATTGAGAAAATAGACCACACAATTCTCATACCAGTGTGGAATCCTGCTGCAGCCAAAAAGAGGAATATGGGCACTCCGACTCTCATCTTGGCTCCGTGGTTGGTTATAGAAGGTGCTATAGTGTCAGTCCAAACTGGGTATTGTGTTTTTGTCGGTCATTGGCCCATTTATACTTTCTTTTTCATCACATGCTTTGCATGGACAGACGGCTATGGTACCATTGTCCCTCCCTACCTAGGGGCAGCTGGGTGGCACATCCCGGCCACAACACAGACGTGTCATTATTCAGGGTGTGAATGCCACCCATTGTCGGCTCTTCTGTCAGGTGCCCCTTTATTTGGGGTGCTGGTGCGTGTTTGGAAGGGGGGGGGTGTTGTAGGACGGTCTTTCCATGTTGTCAAAAGAAAATCTAATTTCCTTTCTGGAATAACATTTTTGTATCTTTATTGTGTATCATTGAGGCTGTGTTCTGATGCGGGATACAGACCACCTCAGTGAGACAATTCATCCATTGTGCACACAGACCGGATGATGTCAATTTTGGTACAGAGCATTCCGTTTTTATTCTAATTTGTTTGGGAAAAGTTAATGATATCTGTATGACATTTGAATCCCCCAGTCATATCTCGCAGTATCATTGCTACTTTTTTTCACAGTGACAGATCTGTGTTATCAAACAATATGACCCAGCTTTTAGTGACCAATGTCCAGTATTGGGAAAGCTACTTTGAAAATATAGTTTACCAAGCTACCAATTACTTCACACTGAAGAAGTTGAGCTACAGCAAAGCTACTCTTAATAAAAATATACTAGTTTGTTTAACTAAAGTTACTTTGAAAAAGTAGCTCACTACATCAAAACTACCTCATGACAAATGATCATGTCTAATCTGTAATGTAATATACTACAAAGTTAAGAAACATGACTGCATGAACACATAACTCTGCAGTCAGATGTTAACAGTTTAGTGCGACCTGTGTGACAGCCAGAGATTTAGTGGGTAGTTGTAGTAGCAAGCTACACAGCTTTGTTAACTAATACAAACACTACGAAGCTTTAAATTGAGTTAAACTACCACCAAGCTATGGCAAAATGTAGTTAAATTAGTAGTTGAATTACATGTAGTGGAACTACTCCCTAGCACTGCAAATGTCACAGAGCAAATGGCCTCATCTGCAAATAGAAAAATGTGGTTTGGGCTCTCAATGTCCAGTTTGTTGAAGAACATGAGGCGATTTGCATCTTCGGGCCTGGCAGGGCATGTATTGAATAATTAAAGATGACATTCATCTCTTCAGTGTGTTGGCTCTTTATTATGATTGGAAACAGTGATTTCAAGTCATTTTATTTTAGCTGAGAAGCCATAGAAAACTATGTCAAATAGAGCATAAAACATATCACAATTACAAATTCTAATTTCAAAATGGTCTACAAACGCTTGCATTTGATCTGTGCCAACTTCTGGGATTCAAATCAGCTGGTCTCAAAATACTCTCCCTCTTCCATCAAATATCGTTTTTACATGTCTAAACATTAGGGACTTTGCTGTAAAAGTATTCTAACAAAGTGCACTATCTACTATGGTTGTACAGTATAACACATTATCACAAAGAAACCCTAAAAACATCTAAAAGTTCATTAGAAAGGCTGAACCAACTATGGTTATTCTCAAACTAATTCTAGACAAATGACAGAGAAATGTGTAATTTACCTCCCAGAACAGAAGACAATTATTTTCTGAAGGATACTTGTCACTCACAGTAAAACAAATGTACTTTGTGTTCTTATACACTTTGGTCCCCATGGAAGACTCGTTTTATGGTACAATTTGCTCATCGCATACATGACAAAAACATTCCAAAAACAGAGACTAAATATTTTCTGAAAGCAAGTAGGCTGATTCTCAGATGTAAAGAGCATTGCTTAGTCATTTCAAAGGCACAATTTTGAAATATCTGAATACACTACAGTACATTTTCAAACGACATCAAATGATCAGTGTGAATATGCAGTCTAATTGCTTTAATTACATTTCTAACATGAAAACATTATAAACTAGAAAAAGTACAGGTGTTTGTTCTTCATGGTTGTTTTCATCATTGTACACCACTTTTCCAATTATCTGTTGGCCAATTAAATTGCAAAACCACAAATTTCACCAACCAATTTGCTTTACAATGTTTTCAACACTATACCAGAGGTAGAGCGCTTCAGACACAGCAGGAAGACATACAGAAATTCGTTTAGATGGTTCACTCGTCACAGGGTACATTTCCCAGATGTATTTGACACTCATTTCTAAAAGTTAAAGCAGCTACTGTATATATTTGAAAACCCAAGTGCCTTGTCTTTTCAATCATTTTACTTTTACCCTGTAGTATAGCATAGTTCCCTATGCTGTTGTCACAGTGATCATTCTATTCAGTACAGTACAAGAATATCATCTGCGGAAAATTGTGCACTAATGTTGCAGTTGATATTATTTAAGTTGACTTTTTCAATGAAAAAAATACATCAAATACAGCAGGTCAATGGATTTCTTCAGTGTTAGATTCATAATGAGGCAGAACACCCCAGACTAGTATTCACCTGACAGGAGTGTTATCTCTCATGATTCACCCTTCTCCGCCTCTGCTATCCCTCCCTCCCTCCCTCCCTCTTCATAGCTCTTCCCTCAGACGTGTGTAGGTCCTCCTGGTCGAACCTGCCCATGCTGGTGTGCCAACAGTGCCAAGTTCCTGGCTGAGATGGTGCTTATTTCCATGATGCTGGCTGCCCACTCCACAGTGTTCAGGTAGTACAGGCGTTCATGAAGGATGAACGGAGAGGTCCCGCTGTGGGGTGGACTGTGAGCGGGATACTTCGCCTCCGATGATAGGAACATGTCCTGGAGCTGCTCCTGGGACAGAGGCTGAGGAGAAAACACCTTCCACACCTTGCTCTCATTGACTGGCGGGCATGAGTAGCCTGGTGGTATGTGCACGGGGAGCTCAGAATGTTGGTGATGGAGTCTGTGGTGAGAATGTCTTGACACACTGAAGGTAGAGGTATCTCAGGTCCCCAGGTAGGACACGTTAAGGAGGCCAGTCTGGTGGAGGTGCCCAGGGTACTGGGAGGGGATAGGAGGGGAGAAGACTGCAAAGGTGGAGAGGTGAAGCCTGCAGGCTTTCCCTTGTGGAGAGATGTGGCCACAATCACTATGTCATTCAGGGAATGGGTGAAGCCAGATTCCCAAACATCAAATCAAATCAAAATTTATTTGTCACATACACATGGTTAGCAGATGTTAATGCGAGTGTAGTGAAATGCTTGTGCTTCTAGTTCCGACAATGCAGTAATAACCAACAAGTAATCTAACTAACAATTCCAAAACTACTGTCTTATACACAGTGTAAGGGGATAAAGAATATGTACATAAAGATATATGAATGAGTGATGGTACAGAGCAGCATAGGCAAGATACAGTAGATGGTATCGAGTACAGTATATACATATGAGATGAGTATGTAAAAAAAGTGGCATAGTTAAAGTGGCTAGTGATACATGTATTACATAAGAATGCAGTAGATGATATAGAGTACAGTATATACGTATACATATGAGATGAATAATGTATTGTATGTAAACATTATATTAGGTAGCATTGTTTAAAGTGGCTAGTGATATATTTTACATAATTTCCCATCAATTCCCATTATTAAAGTGGCTGGAGTTGAGTCAGTGTGTTGGCAGCGGCCACTCAATGTTAGTGGTTGATGTTTAACAGCCTGATGGCCTGTTTTTCAGTCTCTCTGTCCCAGCTTTGATGCACCTGTACTGACCTCGCCTTCTGGATGGTAGCGGGGTGAACAGGCAGTGGCTCGGGTGGTTGTTGTCCTTGATGATCTTTATGGCCTTCCTGTAACTGGCTGTGGTAAAAGTGGTAAAAATTTGTCGTGTTTGGAGGACAAAGAATGCTGAGTTGCATCCAAAGAACACCATACCTACTGTGAATCATGGGGGTGGAAATATCATGCTTTGGAGCTGTTTTTCTGCAAAGGGACCAGGACGACTGATCCGTGTAAAGGAAAGAATGAATGGGGCCATGTATCGTGAGATTTTGAGTGAAAACCTCCTTCCATCAGCAAGGGCATTGAAGATGAAACGTGGCTGGGTCTTTCAGCATGACAATGATCCCAAACACACCGCCCGGGCAACGAAGGAGTGGCTTCGTAAGAAGCATTTCAAGGTCCTGGAGTGGCCTAGCCAGTCTCCAGATCTCAACCCCATAGAAAATCTTTGGAGGGAGTTGAAAGTCCGTGTTGTCCAGCAACAGCCCCAAAACATCACTGCTCTAGAGGAGATCTGCATGGAGGAATGGGCCAAAAAAACAGCAACAGTGTGTGAAAACCTTGTGAAGACTTACAGAAAATGTTTGAACTCTGTCATTGCCAACAAAGGGTATATAACAAAGTATTGAGATAAACTTTTGTTATTGACCAAATACATATTTTCCACCATAATTTGCAAATAAATTAATTAAAAATCCTACAATGTGATTTTCTGGATTTTTTGCTTCTCATTTTGTCTGTCATAGTTGAAGTGTACCTATGATGAAAATTACAGGCCTTTCTCATCTTTTTAAGTGGGAGAACTTGCACAATTGGTGGCTGACTAAATACTTTTCTGCCCCACTGTAGGTCTGTAGCAGTTTGGGTCTAGAGTGTCACCCCCTTTGAAGAGGGGGATGACCGCGGTAGATTTCCAATCTTTGGGAATCTCAGACGATACGAAAGAGAGGTTGAACAGGCGAGTAATAGGGGTTGCAACAATTTCGGCAGATCATTTTAGAAAGAGAAGGTCCAGATTGTCTAGCCCGGCTGATTTGTAGAGGTCCACATTTTGCAGCTCTTTCAGAACATCAGCTAACTGGATTTGGGTGAAGGAGAAATGGTGGGGGCTTTGGCGGGTTGCTGTGGAGGGTGCCGGGCAGTTGACCGGGGTAGGGGTAGCCAGGTGGAAAGCATGGCCAGCCTTAGAGAAATGCTTAATGAAATTCTCAATTATAGTGACAGTGTTTCCTAGCCTCAGTGCAGTGGGCAGCTGGGAGGAGGTGCTCTTATTCTCAATGGACTTTACAGCGTCCCAGAACTTTTTGGAGTTAGTACTACAGGATGCAAATTTTTGTTTGAAAAAGTTAGCCTTAGCTTTCCTAACTGCCTGTGTATATTTGTTCCTAACTTCCCTGAAAATTTGCACATCACAGGGGCTATTCGATGCTAATGCAGAACGCATTTTTGTGCTGGTCAAGGGCAGACAGGTCTGGAGTGAACCAAGGACTATATCTATTCCTAGTTCTACATTTTATGAATAGGGCATGCTTATTTAAGATTGTAAGGAAGGCATTTTTAAAGAAAAGCCAGGCATCATCTACTGACGGGATGAGGTCAATGTAATTCCAGGATATCCCGGCCAGGTCGATTAGAAAGGCCTGCTCGCAGAAGTGTTATTCGGGAGCGTTTGACAGTGATGAGGGGTGGTCGTTTGGTCGCAGACCCATTACGGATGCAGGCAATTAGGCAGTGATCGCTGAGATCTTGATTGAAAACAGCAGAGGTGTATTAGGAGGGCGAGTTAGTTAGGATGACATCTATGAGGGTGCCCGTGTTTACGGATTGTAGGATGGCTGGGGTGTTAAGCATGTCCCAGTTTAGGTCACCTAGTAGCACAAGCTCAGAAGATAGATGGGGGGCAATCAATTCACATATGGTATTGAGGGCACAGCTTGGGGCAGAGGGAGGTCTATAGCAAGCGGCAACAGTGAGAGACATGTTTCTGGAAAGGTGACTTTTTAGAAGTAGAAGCTCAAATTGTTTGGCTACAGACTTGGATAGTAATACAGAACTCTGCATGCTATCTTTGCAGTAGATTGCAACACCGCCCCCTTTGGCAGTTCTATCTTGGTGGAAAATGTTATAGTTAGCGATGGAGATTTCAGGGTTTTTGGTGGTTTTCCTAAGCCAGGATTCAGACACGGCTAAGACATCCGGGTTGGCAGAGTGTGCTAAAGCAGTGAGTAAAACAAATGTAGGGAGTAGGCTTCTAATGTTAACATGCATGAAATCAAGGCTTTTTCGGTTACAGAGAGCACCTGGGGAGTGGGAGTGGAGCTAGGCACTGCAGGACCTGGATGAACCTCTACATCACCAGAGGAGAAGTAGGATAAGGGTACGGCTAAAGGCTATATGAACTGGCCGTCTAGCACGTTCGGAACAGAGGGTTAAAGGAACAGGTTTCTGGGCACGATAGCATAGATTCAAGGCATAGTGTACAGACAAAGGTAGGGTAGGATGTGAGTACATTGGAGGTAAACCTAGACATTGAGTAATGATGAGAGAGATATAGTCTCTATAGAGACGTTTAAACCAGGTGATGTCATCGCATATGTAGGAGGTGGAACAACATGGTTGGTTAAGGCATATTGAGCAGGGCTAGAGGCTCGACATTGAAATAAGACAGTAATCACTAACCAGGACAGCAGTGGATGAGGCATATTGATATTAGAGAGAGGCATGCGTAGCCATGTGAACATATGGGTCCAGTGAGTGGTTGGGCTGACTGGGGACACGGCAATTCAGACCGATGCTAACACGCTAACAGTTAGTAGGTCGGGGCTAAACAAGCTAGCAGTTAGCAGAGCAGGGCATGGGTCTGCCCCTGCTAATGACACCACTTCTGGAGACATCTTGCAAGATTAGTTCAGTTCCCTTATGTTTTCAATCGTGATGTGAGTTTGTGAACAATTAGTTATTTCGGAACTACTCTTTTTACTGACTTGTCGTTCATTTGAGTTGTTTGTTTGTCCTGCTGGCTGCAATGAATACAGCAGGATTAATAAGTGCTTCCCCGACTCAGCGGCTCCAGAGACGTGCTCCGACCACCAACTGTCTATCAGTGCGCACAGGAAAATGTATAATGCAGCAGGCAGCATAGAGAAGATAAAAGACACTGATAATTGATTGCATGGTGCAAGAATGACTGCAATTAATTTATTATTGAATGTTATGATGGACACAAGTTTGTAGAACCAAAACATAGAGCCTGCCTCTCTGCTCAACAAGCTTGAACGCGAGAACAAATCATTGTTTGGGGGGCTGCAGCGAACGATATTGTACTAATCCCTCGCGGCAGACAAGCAATTGCATTCTGCCAAGAGTCATCCACAATCTAGTCCGGTTGCTGACACATCTATAGACTTCATTTCAAAGGTATCAAGAAATATTGTATGTGTATGCCTAGCAATCACAAATGTAGGCCTACATTGTTAGAAGCACACTTTTATAAGTCTTAGTCCAAAATGACAGCTCCAATAAACCCGTGCTATGGTGAACAAGGCTTGTAGAATCATTATTGTTTCAGGAGGGTCCTGCGTGTTCTGGGCAATACTGAATCAAATGAACTAAATGAGTCGTTCTTTTGACTCAACAATTTGAAAGAACCTGAGTCAGTAAAAAGGCCCGAACTTCCTGTCACTAGTTTTCATTGGATGGCCACATAAGAGCACTCGAAACCACTTATCGAACTTAAGACTTTTGTTAAAAACGCACCCTGAAAAAAACACTGGTGCGGACACTTTGGCCATAATTCACAGGTGCCACGACGTCGTTGAGGAAGCTCTGAGAAATGTCCTCCCCCAACATGGCCTCCTCCAGCATCTGATTGGCTAGTGTGAGGAAACCGTCACCACCCATTGCATGCAGGAGCTTCTGCACACTGGTGAAGGAGTAGCTGAACTGCTGGTAGATTCTGTAAAAACAAGAATAAAAAAAATCACCTACCTACAATTAGCATTCTCTCATTAATAACATGTTTATTTCATACTAAAGGTTTTGACTGCTGTACTGTAAATAGACAGGTAGCAGAAACTAAAGTCTCACCTCATGAACTTGTCCGAAACACTGTCCAACAACATTTTCATCAGCAGGAGTTGAACCTGTACTGCTGAAGCAGGTGCAGAAAGTTCACAATAAACCAGTCACTCTCTTCAAAGGTAAGCTCCTTTCCATGGGACATCCCATCTCTGGGAAAGACCTGAGATAAACAGAGGAGAAATATAGATGGGTGTCATATTAGTTCATCTGTGCACATGTACAGCACTCTTTCAGGAACAAACAAGTTTATTTCTGATAGGCTAACATGTCTCACTTAGTTTTTCAAGGAAGTGCTTCATGTGCAGGTTTAGGGATGGAGAACTGCGCCCCCTGTCTCGTACTCACTCACCCCCCCCCCCCCACCACCACAGTGCCTGGCTGATACACATCGAACTTCACCACTGTCTCACGAAGTAAGCTGTTGCAGTGCCACCGATGCCCGCTCCAACCACAGCTCTACAATGTCATTCAAAATCCAAGGGGAGTGAAATGATACACTCACAAGTGAAAAAATGTGTCGGAAATATGGGTCCTCTGAAATATAAATACTCTCTGGACAAATGGAACTAAATTCATGGTTGTTTTTTAACCTCCCTCACTGGATGCCATTGAAAAAGAAAATGGAATGTGGAGTCTGGACTGGGATTGGTTTACCTATCGTCTTGGGTGGATTTCTGAGTTCTGAAGCTGACTCTAGAGTCCCAAGGACAGGAGTGCCATGATTACAGGGTTTTCAATTATTTCCAAGCAATGGCAGCTGAGTAGAGAGTAAAGAAATCATCATTCAATGACAAAAATAACATAGGCTACATTCACAACTGATCAGTAGTCAGAAACATGTCACTTTAATACGATTGTGTGAATTGCTGAGTCAATTTAGGACAGATGGCATAGACTGCTGCTGGTGGTGACATGGGTAGAGACCTATCAAGTATTTAAATATCTCTGTCTGGGGTCAAAGAGCAGCACACAGTTGATACTTTGAGGAGCAGTCTTTCATGGTTATTGGCAAAAAATGAAAATGTGTGATATTTTAAAAACATCTATATCACCCCACTTAGTTGGCTAAAATCAAACAATTAGAAAGGACTGATAAGTGTGTACTGCTCACCATTTCAAAAGTCAGTGGAGGAAAATATTCTCAAGGAGTTCACGATTAAGTTTTACTACGAGTTTACAGAGGATCTTTAAAACGCATCATGCTATTTACTCATCTTACTAGTAATTTAGTCAAAGTCGTTGAGAAAAATATATAGAATAAGCAGTGTTGTAAAAGTTTAAAGTTAGGACTTCAAACTAAGTGGGGTCAAAGACATCTATAACTAACACATCACGACCTTATTTGGAACCGGAAATTACCAAGATAATGCCGGAAGCTAGAGCGGATGTGATGTAATTGCCACCAGAAGGAAGAGGCATGGTTTCACGGAGGTGACCTACAGTTTAAAACAGTAATGTAACAAGGCTTGTGAATCTTGCAATAGCATACTGTATGTCATTGGTGTGGCTGTTATTTAGCTTTGCAACGTAGCCAAACCGTATATTCTAACAGTTTCTTCTAACAATATCTTCTAATAATTCCGTTTGAATACACACGCTACTGAGAGCAACGTTTGAAATGGCAGAGGCGCATCAAGCTCGTGTACAGAAAACCATAGAGGATATGGTTCAAAGTTTAGAACGGGACCACATCCGCAAGATGCAAGTAAGTGGTTATGGAAATGCAATTTCAGCTATGTCCAATACATACAATGCAATCCAGTATATTGTGCAGTGCATTATCTACAAACTTTGGTTTTACAAATCACCCTCTTTCTCCAGGCATAGATCATTTGCCACCTTTTATTGTCAACACTTAGGCTTATATCAGATGCACAGTTCAAATCCTTCTTGTGAATGTATCCAGGGACTCATGTTCAAGTGCAGTGCAGAGTGCTGTGAGCGCTCCACAGACTCCATGTCGCAGGTGCACAATTGTATTGAACGCTGCCACGCTCCTCTGGCACAGGCCCAAGGACTAGTGACCAATGAACTAGAGAAGTTTCAGGTGAGTTTCATGTGGTGTACATAGAATTTGATACAGAATTTGTAGTGATTGATTGTGATTAACATTCTGTCTCCCTCATGCCCAGGACCGGCTGACCAGGTGCACCATGCATTGCAATGACAAGGCCAGGGACCTGTTTGACTCTGGTGCCAAGGAGCCAGCCGTGCGGGCCATGATGGAGAACTGCGTGGGAAGCTGTGTGGACGACCACATCAACCTGATTCCCAGCATGACGCACAGACTCAAAGAGAACCTGGACTCTATTCCACAGTGAGGAGGAGGGAACAGCTTACTTCATATGCATGAGACAGGTTGGACTCTATACTACAGTGACTGTCATCTGACTCAAATAACACAGAGGAAGTATAAACAGCAGACTCAAAGATGGCTCGTTATTATCACAGTGAAAAAGAGGGAGTTATAAAGGGCAGATCCAATACCCCAGTGAGGGAAAGGGACAGCTTGCGGGAATGAGATTTGGGTCCTGGTAAAAGGTTAATCAGGTCCATGCTGTGTGAGAGGGTGGGGGATATAGCTCAGCTCAGAGTCTGAAGAAACTACACATCCCCTGCAAACTGACTCTGTGTCTTTGTAGCACTTACTGTTTATTGGTTGAACCTACAGACCAGACAGGCCAGCTGAACTTACTCAGCATAACTGTCTAACATCAAAAATACCTGTGTCTGTGAACTGTGTGTAAAGGTATTTATTACATGTCCTGATAGCCTAGCTGTTGTATGATTGGAGTCTGTATTCTGCCTCGGTGCTCTAAATATTTGCAACCTGTTCCTCTCTTCTCTAGCATGATCTCTGTGCTGTTTGTTTTGTGGGAACCATGCATGTTCTGTGACTCTTTCCCTCATCACTATATCAATTTTTATATAAAAATGAAAGCAAATGGTGAAAACGGATGGAATTGCATTTTTATTGCCTTTTTAGCCTGAATTTTCCTTTATCTAGCTGTGTCTTCTGGCAATTCATCAGAACTTTTTCACTAGAGTTGAACTTGATAGTAAATGCACCAAACACACCTTATTAACATCCAGCTTTTGAAAATTCAGGTTTTAATAATGATAAGCATGGTGGAATAATCTCTGTATAATGTACAAATGGATGCACAGACACCAATGGTAAAATAAATAATGAATTGACAGTAAATCTGTGAGGTTATTACAGCATATCATGAATGACTGCAAAGACGAGTAGCCTAGTAGTTAGAGCATTGGGCCAGTAACTGAAAGGTTGGAGGATCGAATCCCCGAGCTGACAAGGTAAAAATCTGTTCTGCCCCTGGATAAGGCAGTTAACCCACTGTTCCTAGGCCGTCATTGTAAATTAGAATTTGTTCTTAACTGACTTGACTGGTTAAAAAAAAGACAAGTGTAAAGGTAAGCCTTCACTGTAGATCATTACAATACTGCTATGCCAAAATAAATATATTTGTCAAACTCCATTTACAATATATTATGGCATGTTTATTACAATTATATCCAAAATTGAGATTAAACCTATGGTTTGAAAAACAAATCTCCCCCCCCCCCCCCTAAACATTTTTATCAACTGAGGATGCTTTTACATTCACCCTCTTGGCGACCAGAGAAAACCCTCCCCAACCATCCCCTTCCTGTGGGCCTGAAAGCAAACAATGTAAAAAGGTCAAGTCAAAATACACATCTCAATATCAACTGTTCGAATTGCTGCACAAACCATTAAATGACACCAATGAGAAGAAGAGACTTGATTGGGCAAAGAAACACGAGCAATGGACATTAGACGGGTGGTAATCTGTCCTTTGGTCTGATGAGTCCAAATTTGAGATTTTTGGTTCCAACCGCTGTGTCTTTGTGAGATGTAGAGTGGGTGAACAGATGATCTCCACACATGTGGTTCGCACGGAGGAGGAAGTATGATGGTGTTGTGATTTATTTAGAATTCAAGGCACACTTCACCAGCATGGCTTCCACAGCATTCTGCAGTCATACGCCTTCCAATCTGGTTTGCACTTAGTGGGACTATAATTTGTTTTTCAACAGGACAATGACCCAACGCACCTCCAGGAGGTGTAAGGGCTATTTGACCAAGAAGGAGAGTGATGGAGTGCTGCATCAGATAACCTGGCCTCCACAATCACCCTACCTCAACCCAATTGAGATGGTTTGGGATGAGTTGGACCGCAGAGTGATGGAAAAGCAGCCAACAAGTGCTCAGCATATGTGGGAACTCCTTCAATACTGTTGGAAAAGCCTTCCTCATGGTTGAGAGAATGCAAAGTGGGAAAAGCTGTAATCAATGCAAGGGTGGCTACTTTGAAGAATCTCAAATATAAAATACATTTTGATTTAACTTTTTTTTGGTTACTACATTATTCCATGAGTGTTATTTCATAGTTTTGATGCCTTCACTGTTATTCTACAATGTATAAAACAGTAAAAATAAAGAAAAACCTTTGACTGGTACTGTACACTAAACAAACATACAAACACAACATGTAAAGTGTTGCTGAAATAAAAGATCCCAGATCCCAGAAATGTTCCATATGCATTGAAAGCTTATTTCTCTCAAATGTTTTACACAAATTTGTTTACATCCCTGTTAATGAGCATTTCTACTTTTCCAAGATATCCATCCACCTGACAGAAGCTGATTAAACGGCATGATCATTACACAGGTATACCTTGTCCTGGGGAAAATCAAAGAACACTTTAAAATGTGTGGTTTTGTTACACAACACTATGCAACAGATGTCTCAAGTTTTGTGGAAGCATGCAATTGGCATGCTGACTGCAGGAATGTCCACCAGAGCTGTTGCCATTGAATTGAATGTTCAGTTCCACAAGCATTCTGGCCCATGTTGACTCCAATGCACCACCCAAAAGGGGTGGACCATTCTTGATACACACGGGAAACTGTTGAGAGTGAAAAACCCACTAGGTTTCAGTTCTTGACACAAACCAATGCACCTGGCACCTACTACCATACCTCATTCAAAGGCACTTGTATATGTTGTCTTTCTCATTCACCCTCTAAATGGCACACATACACAATCCATATCTCAATTGTCTCAAGGCTTGAAAATCCTTCTTTACCTGTCTCCCACCCTTCATCTACACTGATTGAAGTGTATTTAACAAGTGGCATCAATAAGGGATCATAGTTTTAACCTAGATTCACCTTGTCAGTCTATGTCATGGAAAGGGCATGTTATAACTTCTAATAGTAATTGTATCCACTGGAGAATTGGGAGAGAGTGAGGTGACAGCCATCTAAGAGCCAACATTTGTTTTTGCTGCAGTGCTGCCTGCTACCAGTAATCATCTCTGATTGAGAGATTCAAGGGGCATTCATCATTAAGTAATATAGTAGATGCAAAGCATGGAATATTTACATTCATGCACTTCGAAATACATTTTGTAACTTTGTCCCAGAAGCATTTAACTGCAGGGCAGTCCCACATCATATGAAGGAATGTGCCTACCTGATTTAGGGGACACAGTGAACAGTTGGCAGTTTGGGCCAATTTCATCATTAAACATTTTTTTGGTGTAAAATAGTCTGCGGACAATCTTAAAATGTATAAATTGATGGTTCGGATTACCGGATGCCAAGGTCATATTTTTCCATATTCTGTTCCAGTTAAAGGGTTGTTCAGATTCACTTATATCTGTGAACCATTATTTTTGAATGGCTCGCTCAGAATATGAGCTTCCTAAAGTTATAAACTCAGCAAAAAAGAAACGTCCTTTCTTCAGGACCCTGTCTTTCAAAGATCATTCATAAAAATCCAAATAACTTCACAGATCTTCATTGTAAAGGGTTTAAACACTGTTTCCCATGCTTGTTCAATGACCCATAAACAATTAATGAACATGCACCTGTGACACTAACATTTTACATACGGTAGGCAATTAAGGTCACAGTTATGAAAACTTAGGACACTAAGAGGCCTTTCTACTGACTCTGAAAAACACCAATAGAAAAATGACCAGGGTCCCTGCTCATCTGCGTGAACACGTCGTAGGCATGCTGCAAGGAGGCATGAGGACTGCAGATGTGGCCAGGGCAATAAATTGCAATGTCCGTACTGTGAGACGCCTAATACAGCGCTACAGGACGGACAGCTGATCGTCCTGGCAGTGACAGATCACGTGTAACAACACCTGCACAGGATCGGTAGATCCAAACATCACACCTGCGGGACAGGATGGCAACAACAATTGCCAGTTATACCAGGAACACACAATCCCTCCATCAGTGCTCAGACTGTCCGCAATAGGCTGAGAGAGGCTGGACTGAGGGCTTGTAAGCTTGTTGTAATGCAGGTCCTCACCAGACATCACCGGCAACAATGTCACCTATGGGCACAAACCCACCGTCGCTGGACCAGACAGGACTGGTAAAAAGTGCTCTTCACTGACGAGTCGCGGTTTTGTCTCACCAGGGGCGATGGTCGGATTTGCGTTAATCGTCGAAGGAATGAGCGTTACACCGAGGCCTGTACTTGGAGCAGGATCAATTTGGAGGTGGAGGGTCCGTCATGGTCTGGGGCGGCATGTCACAGCATCATCGGACTGAGCTTGTTGTCATTGCAGGCAATCTCAACGCTGTACGTTACAGGGAAGACATCCTCCTCCCTCATGTGGTAACCTTCCTGCAGGTTCATCCTGACATGACCCTCCAGCATGACAATGCGACCAGCCATACTGCTCGTTCTGTGCTTGATTTCCTGCAAGACAGGACTGTCCGTGTTCTGTCATGGCCAAGGAAGAGCCCGGATCTCAATCCCATTGAGCATGTCTGGGACCTGTTGGAACGGAGGGCTAGGGCCATTCCCACCCGGAATGTCTGGGAACTTGCAGGTGACTTTGTGGAAGAGTGGGGTAACATCTCACAGCAAGAACTGGCAAATCTGGTGCAGTCCACGAGGAGGAGATGCACTGCAGTACTTAATGCAGCTGATGGCCACGCCAGATACTGATTGTTACTTTTGATTTTGACCCCCCCTTTGTTCAGGGACACATTATTCCATTTCTGATAGTTACATATTTTTTTTGCTGAGTTCATAGAGATCAGTCCTTTCGGGAGCCCAGATCATTTGTAAATCCTATCATTGGATGGTTTGGTAGCAGGGTTTCCCCAAGGGCCTCTATAGGCCAACATAGAAGACATAAGTTGTAAATATGGGAAATTAGTTGCCTGGTAATGTTATGTTTCAAATCGTGGAATGTTCTCAAACCCTTACTGTCCAGAATATCAGCAAGGGTATGGATTCCACATTTGGACCAATGGTGGATGCAAAAGGCTGCCCTCCAGATCGCAAGGCATGATTGCGAAATTTGAGAGTAGTAATGGGCATGTCATTTTGATTCCAAATGATTTTTTTCAAATTTTCCACCAAATAGAAATGGTGTGAGCAATAATAGGACCAAAGCGTAGTTTACATTGTTTAAGGGCTGTATCAGTAAGACCACCTCTTCCAGGACAATAGGAGACACAATTTGTATCTTTATACTCAGCCAGGGGGCAGAAGATTCATGTCTAAACCAATTAAGGATGGGATGAAATGCTAGTGCCTGTAAATACAGTTTAAAGTTTGGTACGGATAGTCCTCCTACGTCTTTCCCCCTTTGCAAGTTTGTTAAGATGGAAATACGTAGGAGGGCTATCTGTACCAAACTTTAAAATGTATTTCCACTAGCAAAAACAGCACCATTTTCAGCCGTGGGTATTTGAAATTCAAACCTAATTTGGACACTACTATAGTGGCCGACTTACTCTTAATTAGGATAGTAATGGATGTACAGAAATAGTAACAGATCATTTCCTGTGAGAGACAAGAGAAGGTCACACGCTGCTGATAGCACCACAGCCCACTGGTGTGGACAATTTATTGGCAGGTTAAGTTTTCTTCGCTTTTTCTTTAAAAAAAAAGTTAAATAAATAATACAAAAAATGTATGAATGTTATAAAAAATAATATTATAAAATGAAAGCCAAATAATTACATTTTTTAAACTAACAACGTATCCCAAAACACACTAGATTGAGCTATAGAGCATGCAGATGCCAGGGTTGTGTTTGGGGGGGTAGAAGCTGTGGGCCACAGCTTGAGGCCAGGATGTCAGAGAGGGGCCATGGAAGATGCGGGTGTGGGGCAAGGATAGGATTAGCCTATATTATAAAGGGGAGTGGTAAGGGAACTGGGCTGAGGGTGTGGAGCTGGCATCAGGATACACTGCGGGCGCTGCTCTCTGGTTCAGGGGAATCAGGACAGCGGTCCATATGAGGAGATGTGTACTGGAAGTTACAGCACACGTAGAGGGGGAAGGACAACAGCCGACTGTCTAGGTTCATCACCACATACTCCTGGTAGGAAGAAAATAAAAGAAGAGAGAATAAGAAATAGGGGGAGCACAGAACGTACAGCAATAGTTATATGGTCCGATTCAGGCAATACTTATATAGTGATGTGTTAATTTCAAGAGGGGAGGAAAGTTTCAGAACATGTGGATTACGTGTGGTCTGACTGACCAATAGACATTAAAACCAGTAGATAGTGATAGCGCTGACGTCATTCCACGTTTTCCTATGGAAAACTCCTGATGGCGTAATGAAGCTGGAAGTATTCGAAACGCGCAATATTGCTGAATGGGGCTGAACACCCCCCCCAAAAAAATGTCATTGCAAAGGATCATGGTGAAAATGGCCATAACTAGCAAAGGATCATGGTCGATGTAGTAGTTTTCATCATGCCTGAGAGTCCTTAAGTGGGCTCCTTAAGTCTATGGAGCCCACTACATTTGTCAGCACAACAAATGTAGTAGTCAATGGATCACAATTTAATTAAATATCTTGATTTTCAGTTAACTTTAAAATAATTCACAGTGGGTATTGAACTTGATCATAATAAACCCATTTTAGAGCCCAAAATGGCAGTTCTGGTGATCGTAATTTACAAAAGCTTTCTAAAGCAGACCAGGGCTTTTATGCACCGCTGAGTTGCTACGCAGTAGCTGAGTTAATACGCAGTAACTTCACACTCCAGACCGGATAGTCTGGGACTAACCTGGTCTTTCTCCAGGGTGAGTAGCTGGTAACCAGTGGATCGACTACACACCAGCTTACCACTGTTATCAAAGGAAGCCAGGCGTAACCTGAACAGGGCGAGGGAAAACATTGAGTGAGATGTGAGGGGCTAGTCAGGCCTGGAAGAACACAGGTAAATCAAATACTCAACAAACTGGATGCAGTCTATCACAGTGCCATCCGTTTTGTCACCAAAGCCCCATACACTACCCACCATTGCGACCTGTACGCTCTCGTTGGTTGGCCCTCGCTTCATACTCGTCGCCAAACCCACTGGCTAAAGGTTATCTACAAGTCTCTGCTAGGTAAGGCCCCGCCTTATCTCAGCTCACTGGTCACCATAGCAGCACCCACTCGTAGCACGCGCTCCAGCAGGTATATCTCACTGGTCACCCCCAAAGCCAATTCCTCCTTTGGTCGTCTTTCCTTCTGTAGCTCAGTTGGTAGAGCATGGCGCTTGTAATGCCAGGGTAGTGGGTTCGATCCCCGGGACCACCCATACGTAGAATTTATGCACACATGACTGTAAGTCGCTTTGGATAAAAGCGTCTGCTAAATGGCATATATAGATATATAGATATATAGTTCTCTGCTGCCAATGACTGGAACAAACTGCAAAAATCTCTGAAGCTGGAGACTCATATCTCCCTCACTAGCTTTAGGCACCAACTGTCCGAGCAGCTCACAGACCACTGCACATAGCCCATCTGTACATAGCCCATCTGTAAACAGCCCATCTATCTACCTACCTCATCCCCGTACTGTATTTATCTTGCTCCTTTGCACCCCAGTATCTCCACTTGCACATTCATCTTCTGCACAGCTACCATTCCAGTGTTTAATTGCTATATTGTAATTACTTCGCCACCATGGCCTATTTATTGCCTCAACTCCCTTATCTTACCTCATTTGCACTCACTGTATATAGACTTTTTGTTTTATTTTGTTCTACTGTATTATTGACTATGTTTTGTTTATTCCATGTGTAACTCTGTGTTTTTGTATGTGTTGAACTGCTTTGCTTTATCTTGGCCAGGTCGCAGTTGCAAATGAGAACTTGTTCTCAACTAGCCTACCTGGTTAAATAAAGGTAAAATAAAAAAATAAAACATGGCAGTTATACAGAACACAATTATATCATTACTACTCCACACACAATGCAATGCCTACATTTGAAATCTGTGTGTGTTGTGCTGACCACAGCCTAGGTCGTTGGAACACTAACCGGTATGCTAGATGCCTCCGAGGCTGCATACTCACAGCTCCCCCACATGGCTGGCTCAGTGTATTCCTCTTGAACACTATGAAGCGGTTGGTGTAGGTCACCAGCAGGTCAAAGCCAAAGTTGAAGCCTGTCCAACGCCAACAGTACTGAGAATATAAAGTTAAAACATTCTCTTTTGTGATGTTTTGTTTGAAGTTCTTATAGTGTGATTGATGTCCTTATTACACAGAGACTAATAGTCTGACTCACATCACCATCTTTGGTCAGTTTCCTGCCACATCGCATACTACTTGACTCAAACTCCTCCTTGTTGGCATCCTGTGGGCTACAGGATATATCTTCAGTCACTGAAAATCACAGAATGAATGTTGTCATGGAGTGATGTTGCTGGTTTGGAGCTCCAGTTCTCACCCATTGTCATTGTCGTGCTCTGTCCGTAGCATGGCAAACCACTGGCTCTTGTACACGGAGGTCAGCCAATCTGGTATGAGGAGTTTTACAGAGGAAATAAAAATGACTAAAACTAAAACTGTCACAAGTGAATGTGAAACATAAATCACTATCCAAATCATCACCCTTACCGGGTGGGAGAATGTTGTCTCTCTCCAGGATGCGTGCGGAAGCCAAGTCATTGATGATGTATTGAAGGCGCACATGTCTAAAGACAGGAGTAAAGGGGGCGCCGTCCTCTGCTTTTAAAAAGGGCTCCTCCTCTCCCATCTCTGCAACAGCATGCACATAAGAGCCATTAGAAAAGACTGGTCAGTCAGTGTCTGTGTGTATATTCTACAGCCCTGTGTTCAGATGGGTGTGTAGCTAGCTGTGGACATGCCCTGTGGAACAGAACGTACCAGTCCTGCGTTTGCAAAGCCAGGCGTCGGCATCAGCCAGCAGCTGCTTGATGGGACCGTCCCAGGATGGATTGAGCTGCAGGAACATCCACTGAGGAGAGAGTTACAAAGAGAGGGTATGAATGAGAGAGAAGGGATAGGGGAAGGGGAGATAAAAAAACAGCCTTTAGAAACTGTCCCAAAGGCAGTTACAGTAGTACCTTTTTCAGAGCGGTGTAGACGTCCATCTCCACCTGCATGACGAATAGGTCAGACGACTGGATCAGCAGTTCGATCACATCCACTCTGCAAATACAGCACAGAAACACACACTGCTCACTGACACCAACCACACAACACTTAAGACTATTATGAGTATGTATAAATTCTATGGAAAAATAAGAAGGCATTGAAGATACACACCCCAGCTCCTTCATGAGGTCAACATTCTGATGGGTCATGAGGTTATTGAGGAGCCATTCCAGACACCTGCAGGAGACACACAAGCATATGCATGTAGAGTGATAAGAACAAGAACAACTGTATTATTCGATTAACTAATATTACTCAATAGGAATGTAATGATGGGGCTTACTTCTTCATGACAGAGTCAAGGCCGTAGATGCTGGCAGAGGAGTAGTAGACACACACAGTTTTGACACCAACGTTTTCCTTCATGGTCTCATCACACTGCTGGATCAGACCATCCTGCAAAGACACACAGGCATATTATGACCTTTGATCATCTATTCTCGTTCCGTAAATTGCATTCCAGCAAGTTCAACTTCCAACTCACACATATCACCATCATCTCAACATTCCATGTAAAGATCCTGCAGTGTGATATGATGATAATCTACTGACCAGTTGGAGCATACAAGCTGCTGCTAGGATACTGACGACCCTGCTGGGCTTGATCAGAACATCATCCCGGTACAGAGATCCAAACACTACCTGCAGAGCTACACACACACACACACACACACACACACACACACACACACACACACACACACACACACACACACACACACACACACACACACACACACACACACACACACACACACACACACACACACACACACACACACACAGATAAAATCAAGATAAATGTGTATAGTAACTGCAAAAAAGTAGTTCAGTGACATAAACAAAGCAATTTGTAGTGTTTTATTCCTGGCAGTGACTGAAGTCCTCACCCTCTCTGTCGATGTTCTGGTCTGGGATCTCTAATGGAATGACCATCATGTTGGACTCCTTCCAGGAGCCGCTGAACATGCTGGAGAAATACCCTGACTACATAAATAAGAACATCATGGGGGGATGAGTCACAGGCATTGTAGATCATTTTTATTTAACCTTTATTTAACTAGGCAAGTCAGTTCTTATCAAATTCTTATTGACAATGACGGCCTAATAAAGTGTGTAGTGTACACAGAACAATGCACTAACCTGGCACAGGTACACTTTGTGCAGGTTCCACTCCTGCCCCAGGGCACAGATGCGGATGTCACTGTTCTCCCCATTCAGGAACAAGGTCTGATAGATGTACTTAGATGTGCTTTTCAGCTTCTTCCTGTTACAGTTCCAAAACAAACCAGAACAACACAGGCCAAGGTTAGACACAGGCTGGCCATATAAAAGATATGTGAATACCTCACCTGTTCTATAAGTGTGTTTGTCTCTTACTCCGGCCTGCTGTGTCTGTTGGTTTATGAAATTGTGTGTATTTCCAGTGTGATGTGTGTGACTCTTCTCACCTCCGTGGTGTGTCCAATAAGGCGTCTTCTTCATCAGGCTCACTGTCGCAGTCGCAGTGTGCAGTCCGTTTCCTCTTTCTGCATTCACATCCATGCTTGCCACTGGCACATGTAGTCTCAACTGCTTCCTCAGGATCCTGGGGGGAGGTATGTAACCGGCTGCCCTGGGTGCCCATCTCTCCCCTGCACACTACACACAAAACAAAATCATCTGCAACATGAAATGGATGGATCTATTGTAATTTATATGCACTTCATTATGCAGGGGTATAAAATAGCAGGTCACTTTTGTTGTTGAGTAACCATTTCTGAAAGTTATTATTTAGGTTCAGACAAGGAACACTCGTGTAACAGTTGTTCATACATGTCAAAAGCATGAATTCGGAACACAGGTCCTGTCCTCAGGTCTGGCAACAATAACCTAACAACCTCAGGCACTGTGTTCAGCTAACCTATCATTACATTGTTGTGATTGCAACAGTTGCTGTGGTAGATAGCTAGAAAGCTAAACTAGCCAGCTACCCACACAACAACTAGTAGCAACCCATAGCTTGTGACCGGGAAGATAACGAATGCAATAGCTTGCTAATGTATTGTATTACAGAAACGTACCTGATGTATCTACAACGCACAAGGCTAACTGGTCGGTTAGCAAGTTGTGTTGTCAATTAGGTGGCCTAGTTTGCTAGCCAGATCAACAGTGACAAGTTACTAGAAGTAAAGAACAAGCCTTATCAGCTATGTTGCGTTTAAAAGTATTTAACAAAGACAAGAAGATATTACGGCGCTAACGCGAATCCGGCCAAATCCGATCTACCAATAGCTGGAGCATCATTATGAATGTTTCAAAGGATATCTCAAGAACACATTCCAAGTTGTCTTTCAATTATTCATACAACAATGCAGATTAGAGTCCACAGGATAGCTAGGTCCATGTCTTCTTCTCGCGTGCGAACTATAATGTGCCTCTGCGTATTATTGCCATCTACTGTAGTAGTGGCGATATGCCAACGTGGACAGGCTACCTGGTAACTACAGTAGGGATGTTTGCATTGGATGATTGTTTAGCCAGATGTATAGATCTTTGAAAATGGGTCGGTAACCACTCCCAGAAACAATCCAAAGAGGGGATACGATTATCAGGCCCGGGTTACCCCGGTGGGTAGTTTTGCACTGGGTGAAAAGTGATTGCATTTGTTTTGGAACCGGGCTATCTTTTATCTCTCAGGCATAATCCAGGTCCCCGTTCAAAACTCACGGCGAAATCGGCATACAAAAAACCCGAGTGACATAGTTTAGGGCTAGCCTAGATTAAGCACGTGGAGTAATGAATAGGATTATGTGTTTTCACATGCAAAAGTGATAGCTTTTTATAAAAACGCTTTATCTGCCTTTCCAATGAAAACTAGTTTGAAAAATTCAAACATATATTTTATGTTAAAGAGATGTTTTTGAACGATGCACTTTGCTCCCTTGTTGACAATATGACCGAGCGGTGCAGATTTCTGTTCGATTTGAGTAGGGCGCTCCTCCCTCACCGTTTTTGCCCGTTCACTGTCCATCCTTGCGGACAAAAACCGGGGCACGGAGTCGTCACTAGTTAACACAGCCACAAAGTCATATTAACCCCGCCTATTTTTTACATTTTGTTGTTAAACTCTCATTTTAAACCTAACCACGCAGCTAATATATCTTAAATTAAGACCGAAATCACGTTTTTGTTTTCATACATTTTTACGATATAGCCCATTTTGACATTGTGGCTTGTGCTTTTTAGTGGAAACCGGTGCACCACGGCTCAGGTTAAAATAACTTCCTCAATTCAGGAGGTAAATATGTTTTTTCCCAACTAAAGATCCTTGGGACGTCCCTACCCTACCCTAAACCAACCTAAAGTCGATGTCCGAGCCCCCGCGGAAATTGAAATAACAAAATATCAGTTGAAAATAGAGATCTGTTTTTTTGCATTGGTTATGTCTCAATCCACCACATCGCTGGACATTTTTTAATATTTTTTCTTAACTGACTTGCCTAGTTAAATAAAGGTTCAATATAATAAAAGGAGTGTGCAAAGCTGTCATCAAGGCAAAGGGTGGCTACTTTGAAGAATCTCAAATATAAACACTTTTGATTCCATGATTCCATATGAGTTATTTAATAGTGAAGTCATCAAAACTATTATTCTACAATGTAGAAAATAGTACACATTTTAGAAAAACCCTTGAATGAGTAGGTTTAGCAAACTTGACTGATACTGTAAATCTATATATTTTTTGATAAATACTTTCGGTTTTGTTATTCTCATCCCAACCGCTGGGGGCATACAATTTCCGGATTGCCACTAGGTGTAGTTTGTCTCGTGGAAAAAACAACCAATAGACTGAGCACAGTTTCAGGTTCCCTGTCGATTTTCCAGACAACCTTAGGCTAGTACACGGACTGACACGTACCCAACGGTTTACGTGTGTTGAATATCTCATTGGGGTAGGGACAAGGAGGGGAAATTGTACTATTAGGGTGACATCCCTGTCCAAATAGTATATATATATTTTTTTGCATAACCGAGTTGGAAGCATGGAAGCAGGGGCGTGCGACAATGCTAATGCAGGTATGTAACAAGGGACAGCATTGTTGTTTTTTGTAACCATTGATCAGCTCTGATTTCAGTAAATTGTTACAGGGTATATAGTAGTCAGCATACCCGAACTGCTTGCTTTCAAGCTGCGCTAGGGTCGGACAGCATTCTTGTGTATATTAAGACTATTTGTCTACCTCACACCATTTGCACATACTGTATATAGACTTATTTTTTTTCTATTGTGTTATTGATTGCAAACTTGTTTATGCCATGTGTAACTGTCGCACTGCTTTGCTTTATCTTGACCAGGTCGCAATTGTAAATAAACTTCTCAACTACCTTACCTGCTTAAATAAAAGGTGAAATAAAATAAATTAAAAAGACAAAGGAGCCTGCTTGGAAAAGAGAACGTACCTCAATCCAGGGATGAGAAATGCCTTGTACTCCGAATTGTCCCAACTGTTACACCAATAAGATTGAACAACTATTTGTTTTTAAATAAACTACAGTTTTCCTTCTTATGCTAGCAAGCAGTGGCAACCTCAGCCAGAATGGCAAATTGCGTTGAACATATACAGTGGGGAGAACAAGTATTTGATAACCTGCAAACTCGGCAGCGTTTCCTACTTACAAAGCATGTAGAGGTCTGTCATTTTTATCATGGTACACTTCAACTGTGAGAGACGGAATCTAAAACAAATTCAGAAAATCACATTGTATGATTTTTAAGCAATTAATTTGCATTTTATTGCATGACATAAGTATTTGATACATCAGAAAAGCAGAACTTAATATTTGGTAAAAAAAAACTGTGTTTGCAATAACAGATCTTATGTTTCCTGTAGTTCTTGACCATGTTTGCACACACTGCAGCAGGGATTTTGGCCCACTCCTCTAGACAGACCTTCTCCGGATCCTTCAGGTTTCGGGGCTGTCGCTGGGCAATACGGACTTTCAGCTCCCTCCAAAGATGTTCTATTGGGTTCAGGTCTGGAGACTGGCTAGGCCACTCCAGGACCTTGATGCTTCTTACGGAGCCACTCCTTAGTTGCCCTGGCTGTGCGTTTCGGGTCATTGTCATGCTGGAAGACCCAGCCACGACCCATCTTCAATGCTCTTACTGAGGGAAGGAGGTTGTTGGCCAAGATCTCGCAATACACGGCCCCATCCATCCTCCCATCAATACGGTGCAGTCGTCCTGTGCCCTTTGCAGAAAAGCATCCCCAAAGAATGATGTTTCCATGCTCCTCCATGCTTTCCTCCATGCTTCACGGTTGGGATGGTGTTCTTGGGGTTGTACTCATCCTTCTTCCTCCAAACACAGCGAGTGGAGTTTAGACCAAAAATCTTTATTTTTGTCCTCAGACCACATGACCTTCTCCCAGTCCTCCTCTGGATCATCCAGATGGTCATTTGCAAACTTCAGACAGGCCTGGATGTGCGCTGGCTTGAGCAGGGGGACCTTGCGTGCGCTGCAGGATTTTAATCCATGACGGCGTAGTGTGTTACTAATGGTTTTCTTTGAGACTGTGGTCCCAACTCTCTTCAGGTCATTGATCAGGTCCTGCCGTGTAGTTCTGGGCTGATCCCTCACCTTCCTCATGATCTTTGATGCCCCACGAGGTGAGATCTTGCATGGAGCCCCAGACCAAGGGTGATTGCCCGTCATCTTGAACTTCTTCCATTTTCTAATAATTGCGCTAACAGTTGTTGCCTTCTCACCAAGCTGCTTGCCTATTGTCCTGTAGCCTATCCCAGCCTTTGTGCAGGTCTACAATTTTATCCCTGATGTCCTTACACCCTCTCTGGTCTTAGCCTTTGTGGAGAGGTGGAGTCTGTTTGATTGTGTTGACAGGTGTCTTTTATGCAGGTAATGAGTTCAAACAGGTGCAGTTAATACAGGTAATGAGTGGAGAACAGGAAGGCTTCTTAAAGAAAAACTAACAGGTCTGGGAGAGCCGGAATTCTTACTGGTTGGTAGGTGATCAAATACTTGTGTCATGCAATAAAATGCAAATTAATTACTGAAAAATCATACAATGTGATTTTCTGAATTTTTGTTTTAGATTCCGTCTCTCACAGTTGAAGTGTACATATGATAAGAATTACAGACCTCTACATGCTTTGTAAGTAGGAAAACCTGCAAAATCCAGTCACTGTATATACATTTCCATCATTTTTTTATTGCAATAATAACAATATTACACATCAATACAGGGATATTCCTGTGAATACAAAAAAGGTGAAGCCCACCCACAATTATCAAATAAAATAAAACATCAATAATCCAGGACATCATTTGATTTGCTGACACTGCCATTCAAAATGGCTGCTGTGGCTTCTGCTGCCTAGCAGGAGGACTAAAATGCCCAGTCGTTCAATCTTTTCAGTTTAACAGTTAGAATAATGGGACAATTTGCGGTACAACACATTTTAGTCTCTGGATTGAGGTACGTTTTCCGAACCATATCTCGCACCAGCTCCACGGTGTCTTAATATACACAGGCATATGCTTTCCGACCCTAGTGCAGCTGTAAGTAAGCGGTTGGATCTGCTGACTAGGTTTATAAAAATGTGAGACTGATAGATGCAATGCATCTCACGATAATCAATGTATCACCGTGATTGAATTGCAATATACACATCAGCATATAATCAGGAACATCTAGTTCCTAATGACTTATAGTACACTGTGGCATAAATACTGCACAAATACCCATGGCATTCTTGTGAACCGTAGGGTTAAGGTGTTTCTCTGACGTGTGAATTGGTATGCATATTTTCCCATTCTCTCTTAGGTGCTCCTTTCATTGAGCAGTCCTCAGGACAGGGAGACTTGTCTGGGAGCAGTGATGAGGGAGAAGGCACCATGGACAAGGAGACAGTACCAGCAGCAGAGGGGGCAGTGGAGACTGAGAGCATGATGAAACGGCTGTTTGGGTTTGAGAAGGAGGACCTGTCCTCCTGGCATCGCTTGGTGTGTCTCCTAAACCGCCCCACTGACCCTGCTTCTCTGGGCATTTTTCGCTTCCTGTTTGGTGAGCTCTGTCATCTCCACTAAGATTAGTTACCCTTGGTCAAGATGGCTGCAGGGTCTGGCATTTTCATTTGTGCCTGAGAATTGAATGAATCGCATTGAGATGTTGAGTTTCATATGCAAGTCAAATCATCTGCTGGCGGTCAGGTGAGTGTAGTCTTGTGCAATCTCTCTCGTTGTTCTCATCTTCTGTGTGTCTTCCCCTGTCTCTGTCCCCCAGGCATGATAATGGCTATAGACATTACACAGGAGCGAGGCCTTAGCCACCTGGACTACAAGTACCTGGATGGGGCTCCCGTGTGCCGCTTCCCTCTCTTCAGCTTCCTGCAGCCGCTGCCTCTTGATTATATGTACCTGGTCTATGTAGTGATGCTCTTTGGTAGGTCAAGTTCTGAGTCAGTGATTGGAACAGCTGTTGTATGTTGTCTCCTTTGTGCAGGTTTATGTGATAGTGTTAATATGCTTTCATCTTTTCAATGCGTGCTGAAAAGTGCCTTACACCGAGTGGCACAGTGGTCTAAGGCATTGCACCTCAGTGTTAGAGGTGTTACTACAGACCCTAGTAAGATTCCAGGCTGTATCACAACCGGCCGTGATTGGGAGTCCCATAGGGCGGCGCACAACTGGCCCAGCGTTGTTAGGGTTTGGCCGGGGTAGGCCATCATTGTAAATAAGAATTTGGTTCTTAACTGACTTGCCTAGTTAAATAATTTTTTTTAAATTGTCTCTTTTTATAGGTGCTGTGGGAATCATGTTGGGCTGTTTCTACCGCCTTTCCTGTCTCATGTTCATATCCACGTACTGGTACATCTTCTTTTTGGACAAAACAGCATGGAACAACCACTCTTACCTCTACGGACTCATTGGCTTCCAGCTCACATTCATGGACGCCAACAGATACTGGTGAGTTGCAGACCTTTTATGAAACCTTTGCTATAAATTTCTTAAACGTATAATATATTTGGTTGATTGAATCTGTGTGTGTGTGTGTGTTTGCCTGAGTGTATGCATGCATTTAAGTACATGCAGTATATTATTATTTTCAGGTCAATAGATGGATTACGTAATCCCCAAAAAAAGAATTCCCAAGTGCCACTTTGGAACTACACTCTTCTGAGGTTTCAGGTCTGTGCCAAATTCTTTCTATTTAGTTCATAGAAACGTTACTATATCAAGGGTATCTGCCTTAACATGTGCCTGATAAACTTTGAGGACACTACTATAATATATCTTTAATCTTTTTCCTTGGTAGATTTTTATAGTATACTTCATTGCTGGAATCAAGAAACTGGATGCAGACTGGGTAGAGGGATATTCCATGTCATACTTGGCACACCATTGGCTTTTTGACCCTTTCAGGTAAGTTAACATTTTTAATGACATTTTAGTAATTTAGCAGACGATTTTATCTAGAGCAACTTACAGTAGTGAGTGCATATTTTTTCGTACTGGTGTCTCGTGGGAATTTAACCCACAACTCTGGTGTTGCAAGTGCCATGCTTAGGTCCAGGTGTTTTTTCTCTTTCTACCCTGCATTACCATCATTTGACCTCAAGAGGCCAATAAGGCAATTTGTCACACAACCTGTAAATTGTCAAGTGTGCATTCATAGACCAGCTAACAATTAATTTGAGAAAATGTAGACTTAAAATGGTTTTGCCTTTATTATTCACTATAGAAAAACAAATGCTGAGGATATGGCTTTTCCAAGCGCCAACACTCAAAAAAGTAGATAATCCCAAAATGTGTGCATTCATTAAAACCCGTAAAGAACGGAGGCACAGAATGGTTAAAAAACAGTCTCCATAATAACGGACAAATCCACTGACAAGACTGATGTGTTCATATTTCCAAGGAGAACTGGAAGACGTTCATTATTCTAGCTAATATAGTATATGTACTTGAACTATTCAAGTGTCAATATTATTCTGAGTAACTGCGCATTCACATGCGCTTTGTAGAGCATGAGAAGCGTATCTCCATACACTGCATTCAAGAGTTGGAGAAGTTGGGTTATTTCTATAACTAGACATTTATGTTCTGAAAATAGTCAACATTTTCCCCTATCAAACCCATATGTTAAGAACTGACAACAAATGCATTGTGAAATGTGTTGATTGATGTTGGCTTGTTATTACGTAAGGATGAGACTGTCGCTATATCCTCCACAACCGTCAATGGTAGAAGCATTCTTAATCAAATGCTTAAATTGCAGGTTTTGTAGAATATATTTTCTGCAAAGAGTGCCCCAGCGGGGTTATTGGCATACTTTTAAAAACATTTTTTTAGCGATATTCTGATATGGAATTTATACTTTCTGGTTGGATTCATAGCCTCCTTTTTAGCTGTACTAACTGCCCCACTTTTATAACCTCCGATCAGGGATTGAGTCTGTTATGCACGCCTCTTGGAGGGAACGCAACACCCCACTACAACTCAACTCCCTGTGGAGTGAAAGAGGTATGGGATTGTAGGTGCGGGTAAGGATGACAGAGAATATGACCGTTTACAGGGAATTTATTTCCGTTAACACGGTAATGTGGAGAAAAGGGTCTGGATGGAACCCAAAGAAAGTTGGAGCCTCCTCTCCTACCTACCCACTACTTAGCTATTCTTAACGCGCGCTAACCAAAATAAAAGGGGGTGGTCCGCCCAGGTCTTACCTAGTGTGCACAGAGTACATACTACGGGTATATGTATGCCCGCAGGCCTCTTGCCTAAATACTCCCAAGGTGCCTTCCCCTTCCCCCTTGGGAACAAATGAAACAGAATAATACAAACTTAAAGTGAACAATTTCAATAATCAAAAACACTGAGTCCTATTGGCACACACACCTCAGAAGTAGCGGCTACAAAATACTTCCAACAAAACTGTCTCTGAACAACACAGAACATCCAAGAAGCTCTCTTTTCTCCTAAATGGAACACAGGCTTTTTAAGCTGCAGAAGGAGTTGGTAATTGCAGACAGCTGTATCTCCTGACGAGAGGGCGGGGTCAGAGCTCCAATCTGCAATGGTGCCGACCAATCAGCTGCTTGGGGGAATCCAGGAAGCCATTCCCTGAAATATACATATACACAAACCCACAACACAGAAACGTAACAGAGAGGATCAGCTTGAGCAAAGTGAGGTGTAGAATCACTGATCTACAAAGTAGTCCCTGCCAAATAGTAGGCTTTGTGCAATTAAGATTCGTATGCCACTCTTCCCCTGGTTTAGGACGCACAACCAGACATTGAATGATTGATTGGAGATAGCTTGTGACAATTAAAGAGAATTTCCAAGGATTTTCTGCCTGCAGCAAACCTAGTGGATAATACTGGGGAAATGGTGTCAAAGAAAACCCTCACAAAATATAACTAAAACGCCTGGTCCTAGCCATGCTCTACTAGCTGACCCACACTGGACCACACAGATGGTATTTGTCAGACTTCAATACAGATGTATTGAGGGCCATGCACCCTCACATTTTGGAAAAGCTTTTATAAAACTGCCCCATGTGGGATTGTATGGATTTCTTACCCTTTGCGTCTGTCCCACAGGATGATTCTGCCTAATGAAATGGTGAGTCTGCTGGTGGTCCATGGAGGTGGTCTTTGTCTGGACCTGTCTGCCGGCTATCTGCTGTTTTTCGATGCCACACGCCCTTTTGGCATTTTCTTTGTCAGCTACTTCCACTGCATGAACTCTCAACTCTTCAGCATCGGTGAGTCTTTTCAGTCATCATAATGAGAATATCAAATATTACTGAATTACAGAAGCTACAAAATTCAACACTTTGTATATAGAATCCATTGTACTCTGGGATGATGTCCCATTTTGAATAGTTGCTTGTAATTGTGGTGCAGGTAGCCTAGTGGTTGGAACATTGGGCCAGTAACCGAAAGGTTACTGGATTGAATCCCCGAGCTGACAAGGTAAAAATCTGTCGTTCTGCCCCTGAGCAAAGCCATAAACCCACTGTTTCCCGGGCGCCGAAGACGTGGATGTCGATTATGGCAGCTCCCGCACCTCTCTGATTCAGAGGGGTTGGTTTAAATGTAGAAGACACATTTCAGTTGAATGCATTCAGTTGTACAACTGACTAGTGTGAGTGCAAGATTATGTTATAATACTTTTATTGCATCAAATGTTTGTTTTATCCAACAGAATAGAGCATTTTGTCAACTATTGGGTGTGTGTTCTACTAAGTATGGGCCTCTAGGAGATAACACTGACAGGAGATTTAGGATGTCTTTTAAAACCCAAAGAGCATTCCAGAGCACGAGTTAATGTTTCTGTTCCATACCAGGGAGAGATGGTTCCCGTTTGGAGTCAGAGGGCCAGACACTGGTCTATACAATGAAAACTGTTGACACAGCAGTACCTATAATACATAGCAGACAGTATCTTTCATACAGATCTCACCCTTGTGACCCATTCTATATATCTGTTGTTCGTCAATGTAGGTTGAAAGGGGCGTGTCTTGGCTATAAAATACCTTTTGTACTTTTGTCTCGGGGCTCTCACCGTGAATCGTTGACCAGCCATCATTATCGTAGATTCAATCAATCGATTCACTTTGTTTTTATTTATTTGTTTTTTATTTGACCTTTTATTGAACCAGGTAGGCTAGTTGAGAACAAGCTCTAATTTACAACAGCGACCTGGCCAAGATAAAGCAAAACAGTGCGACACAAACAAAAACACAGAGTTACACATGGAATAAACAAACATACAGTCAATAACACAATAGGGGGGGGGAAAAGTCTATATACAGTGTGTGCAAATGAGGTAAGATAAGGGAGGTAAGGCAATAAATAGGCCATAGTGGCAAAATAATTACAATTTAGCAATTAAACACTGGAGTGATAGATGTGCAGAAGATGAATGTGCAAGTAGAGTTACTGTGGTGCAAAGGAGCAGTATATGGGGCGTTGGTGACAAAACAGATGGCACTGTGATAGACTGCATCCAATTTGCTGAGTAGAGTGTTGGAGGCTATTTTGTAAATGACAAATTACAGTCTAACCAGACACCTAAAATTTGTCAGAACCATCCAGAGTAGTGATGCTGCATGTGCGGGAAGCGATCGGTTGAAGAGCATGCATTTAGTTTTACTTGCATCTAAGAGCAGTTGACGGCCACGGAAGGAGAGTTGTATGGCATTAAAGCTCGTCTGGATGTTAGTTAACAGTGTCCAAAGAAGGGCCAGAAGTATACAGAATGGTATTGTTTGCGTAGAGGTGGATCAGAGAATTACCAGCAGCAAGAGAAACATCATTGATGTATACAGAGAAGAGTCGGCCTGAGAATTGAACCCTGTGGCACCCCCACAGAGACTGCCAGAGGTCCGGACAACAGGCCCTCCGATTTGACACACCAAACTCTGTCTGAGAAGTAGTTGGTGAACCAGGCGAGGAAGTAATTTGAGAAACCAAGGCTGTTGAGTCTGCCGATAAGAATGTGGTGATTGACAGAGTCGAAAGCCTTGGCCAGGTCGATGAATACAGCTGCAGTGTTGTCTCTTATCGATGGCGGTTATGATATCGTTTAGGACCTTGAGCGTGGCAGAGGTGCACCCATGACCAGCTCGGAAGCCAGATTGCGTAGCGAGAAGGTATGGTGGGATTCGAAATGGTCGGTGATCTGTTTGTTAACTTGGCTTTCGAAGACCTTAGTAAGGCAGGGTAGGATAGATATAGGTCTGTAGCAGTTTGGGTCTAGAGTGTCACCCCCTTTGAAGAGTTGGATGACTGCGGAAGCTTTCCAATCTTCGGGGATCTCAGACTATATGAGAGGTTGAACAGGCTAGTAATAGGGGTTGCAACAATTTCGACTGATAATTTTAGAGAAAGATCAACTTTATTTGAAGGTCCAGATTGTCTAGCCATGCTGATTTGTAAGGGTCAAGATTTTGCAGCTCTTTCAGAACATCAGCTATCTGGATTTGAGTGAAGGAGAAATGGGAAGGCTTGGTCGTGTTGCTGTGGGGGGTGCAGGGCTGTTGACCATGGTATGGGTGGCCAGGTGGAAAACATGGCCAGCCGTGGAAAGATTATTTTTGAAATTCTCAAATATTGTGGATTTATTGGTGGTGACAGTGTTTCCTAGCCTCAGTGCAATGGGCAGCTGGGAGGAGGTGCTCTTATTCTCCATGGACTTTAGTGTCCCAGAACTTTTTGGAGTTTGTGATGCAGGATGCACATTTCTGTTTGAAAGCCTTTGCTTTCCTAACTGTGTGTATTGATTCCTAACTTCCCTGAAAAGTTGCATATCGCGGGGGCTGTTCGATGCTAATGCCATACGCCACAGGATATTTTTGTGCTGGTCAAGGGAAGTCGTGTCTTAAGTGAACCAAGGGGTATATCTGTTCCTGGTTTTACATTTTTTTTTACATTTGGCACACTTATTTAAGATTGAGGAAATCACTTTCAAAGAATAACCAGGCATCTTCTACCGACGGAATGAGGTCAATATCCTTCCAGGATACCCGGGCCAGGTCGATTAGAAACTCCTGCTCGCTGAAGTGTTTTAGGGAGCGTTTGACAGTGATGAGAATTAAGACAAGGCTAGGACATCCGGGTTGGCAAAGTGTGCTAAAGCAGTGAATAAATTTGTGTGTTGTATTGACCTGCTTCCTTATTAATAAGTGATTAAAGATTTAGTTTAAGTATAACTCTGACTTGTGTGATAAGATTGTCTCTCCTCATTTGATAGTAAAGAAATCAATCACCACACTAGGTATCCCCCTTTCCTTTCCCATTATCAATAGAGGATTCCATTGATAAGGAAATAAGATTCATTTTCGCTTGTACTGAGGGCAACATAATGCATGCAGACTCCTGTGGCCCAGAGAGCATTTTCAAAGCAATCTTTTCTATAATGATCCACTATTTAAGTTAATCTATAACCCCCTATTGATCACAAATGCTACTATTTTCCTATATTTTATCTCCAGGTATGTTTGCCTACACTATGCTGGCCACGAGTCCTCTCTTCTGCTACCCCGACTGGCCCAGGCACTTTTTTGCCCGCTTCCCGGAGATCCTCAGGCCCGTCCTGCCGCTCACGTCTCCGCCCCCACAGCCCAGCACCTCTTGTGTTTACCCAGTGACCCAGCACACATCTACGGGACTACAGGACTTGTCCTCTGCGCCCAAGGCCTCCAAAACACGGTTTAAACACAAGCTGGCAACCCTGTTCACCATTCTGTACCTGGCTGAACAGTTCTTCCTGCCTTACTCTCACTTCATCACACAGGTACTCCTGTAGAAATGGAAGATGAGTCTACAGTGACAAACTTCTTCTAATCCTTTCCATGTCTTGAATCAAGAAATCAGCAGCATTTGATTTGAATGCCTTGATTTAAATGTCAGTTGTGAGTCACCGGGTGTACGGCTGTCAGCTAAAGTTATTTCCCAACACTACGGATTACCAGAATAATTGCTCAATCAGTGTCAACACTGCTATCAGTCTGCAGTAAACAGTAGTGTAAACTAGCTTGAGTCAGCAGAACGGTGGGGGTTGCAGAGGGGTGTGGAAAGCGGCTTTGCATTAGTAAATACTGGTCCATACATCTTGCTGTCCTGATCTGGAATGCAGTTTTGTGATTGATTGGCAAAAAAAGTTATATAATACTGTAACATTTGATATTCCTTAAATTGTTTTTAATTTTTAACAAATATGTCTAGCTTTTTTCTTTTTGACCTAGGGCTATAACAACTGGACCAATGGCCTGTATGGGTACTCCTGGGATATGATGGTTCACTCCCGATCCCACCAGCATGTCAAGATCACCTACAAAGATGGAAAAACAGGAGATGTCGGATACCTCAACCCTGGGGTGAGCCATTGAACAATATATCAAATATAGAATCCGACTCATAGGAAGGGTTAGAAAGCATGTGGGAAAAGGGAGGAACTTTGGGAGACATGGGGAATGTGACATTAGGGATAATAAGCTCAAGTCGGTTATATTAACCATTCAACATTCCAACTAAACAATAAAAGCGTGTTTGGTCCCACTTTAAATTAACTACAGCATACAGAACTTCATCATAAGCTTACATACAGTAGGACATTAGCGATATAAACACGCCGGGAATAGTTGTTCAGAAAACCTAACATATTGGGAATGGGGGTGGCTCCTAATGTTCATTAATTGACTTAAAATGTGTCAAACCTTTAATAGAAAAAATGTATTGTATATTTACATCTTATAATTGAATAAACTTATCTGTGACAATATCTGGGAGAAGGAGGATCTGAGTACCTCATACTGCAAAACTTTTAAAGGTGGTATGACTGGTTCCATAAAGGTGAAGCAAAGTGAAATTGTTCTGTGGCGCACTTGTAGGTGTTCACTCAGAGTCGGCGGTGGAAAGACCATGGGGACATGCTGAAGCAGTACGCCACCTGCCTGAGCCACCACCTGCCTCACTACAACATCTCTGATCCAGAGATTTACTTTGACATCTGGGTGTCCATCAATGAACGCTTCCAACAACGGTACTACATAGCCTTTTTGTGATCTTTTACATCCTCCACATAGATAGAAATGTTATTCGCTGTACACTTTGGTCTTGAATTCTCTTTCCATCCATTAGTATCTTTGACCCCCGTGTGAACATTGTGAAGGCAGACTGGTCACCATTCCGTCCAAATCCCTGGCTCATGCCTCTGCTGGTGGACCTCTCTCCCTGGAGGACCAAGTTCCAGGAGATCGAGGGCTCGTTGGACAACCAGACAGAGATAGTCTTCATCGCAGACTTCCCAGGTTTGGGGTCTCTCCCTCATTGTCTTCAATTGAGAATATTTCATATGGTGATCACTGATTCATCATTCAAAGTCCATTTCAATCTAGCTCGTGTATGTGTTGGTTAATTTTTCCTTTAGGTCTCCTTCTAGAGAACTATGTCAGTGAGGACCTGGGCAACACCAGTGTTCAGGTGCTGCAGGGCCAGCTGAATGTTGAGATAGTGGATGAGAAGAAGAACTACACGCTTCAACCTGGAGAGCAGAAGCAGGTATGATCCCTCTTCAACCTATCTGCTTCAGCCAGCCTGTAATGACACCCTTCACCTGGATGACAGCTGTACTGTAGTCATTATCATGGGCTAAAACTTTCTGTTAAACATAATGTTCACATTCCAGTTGCCATGGTGTGGCTAGGAGTACTCATTTATGTGTGTGTGTGTGTGCGAGAGCAGCTTCCTGCTGGGGCCTACCATAAGGTGTACACAGTGTCTGAGGGGCCGTCCTGCTACATGTACATCTACGTCAACACCACAGAGGCAGCGCTACAGAGGAACTTCACTAAGCTGTTTGAACTGCAGGAGAGGGTCCGCAACGGAACAGGTCAGGTCTTAAATACACACATGGCAGGAATTAACACAATACAACAGGAACCGACACACTTGATGGCAGTGATGAGCCAACACAGCGTTTCGCCCCACAGAAACGGAACCCCTCCCTCCAGAGCTCCAGTCGCTCATCACTGGAGAAAATGAGGGGTCAGAAGCCAATGTGATGGATCCTGTCGTTCAGCTATTTCTACGGCGACAGCGGAGGATGAAAGAAGTAAAGAAGCGCAGAGAAGCCAATGTGTGCGAAAGGCTGAACCGGTTTACTGTGAAAAAGTACTACATGTTGCGTCGAGCGTGAGTGTTGTGTTTTCAGTGCAACTACCAAAACTCATGACAACCATGTGATTCCTCCAGTTTCCACGTGTATCCTGCAGTGGCTTGGTTTAACGTAGACATTCGCTTTGTAGGAGTAAATGTCATAGACTAAATATAAGGCACGCGTGTTTGAGTATATCATGCTCTGTGTTGTAGGTTCCTGATGACAGCCATTGCAATGCGTAACCTGGCGGTGGGCCTCCCTCCTCTGGAGCAGCTGACCAGGGAAGTGGCCTTCGCAAACATGAAGGAACCAGAGACTGAGGCCAGCCAGGACCTCAAGGATGAAGTGGGCCACGATGAGCTCTAGGAGTGTGTAAAATAATTTTTAAATGAATGCTTGAATAACAGAAGGCGCTAGACTGTTACTACACTGGGTACACCAACCCAGTAATCAAACAAAGGATTTGAATTTGAATGGTTTTGAACATTTTGGAAGTATGACAGAGAAATTACTTTAATTGTTTGGGGAGAGGTGGGGTAAAGGCTGCATTGTATTTGAAAATGTTTGAAATTATGCAGGGGCATGTTTCTGATTGATTTGTCTTATGACTGATCTTGCAGTTTAACTGAAAATACATTCCTAGGTTGTTCAAGATCACATTGTTCTTTTTGGTCTTATTTCGATATTGCCATAAGTATTATAATTGAAAATCCAACATGCACCTTCACAAAATGTATGTTTTTTTTCTATCCCTAACTTTAATGAGGTCATTTTTTTTAGACTGACTCCAGTTGGGAAAAGTGATCAACTTTATATGCTACAGGTAACTGCCAAAATAAAGGAAAAGCCCCCTAAGGTCGATGTCCATGCCCCTGCTGAAATCTAATTAGCATAATAAAAAATCTCCATAAAAATGTGTCAGTTTAAGCTAGAGATTTTGTTGTTGTGTCCTCAAGCCACCGCATCCAGGTGACAGCGTTAGAGCAGTGTTTGTCAGACCATGAGACATCCTGAAACATTCTCACACGAGTCTTGGGACTTCTGTCTGTGGCGTCTGACTAGTTTGGGCTACACACACTAATATGACCCCTCTGTGTTAAGTTGACTCTCACGTACATGTCGCTCAGAAGACTCATCGGAAGGTCCCCCGGTACCAGTAGAAAGAATATGGATGTGCAGTATATATGAAGACTGTTCAGTGACAAATAAGGGGTTAAGTACATCCCATAAAATGTTTCCTGATTTTTATCTCTCAGATATAGGATAGACCCTTCAGAACAAACTTCCTTTTAGTTTTATTTGGGAAAGTTGTTTCATGTAGTGAATCTATTATTCATTGCGTTTGTATGGGCTAATGACAGTAAGGCCAAATCAAATCACAAAATTATCCTTTGCCTCTTATAGGTTAATGGGGTGTTGGGCCACCACGAACCAGAACCGATTCAATGCACCTTGGCATAGATTCTACAAGCGTCTGGAACTCATGTTGCGGAGGCTCCATTCTTCGAGAAGTTGATGGTGGTGGAAAACACTGTCTCTGGCACTGCTCCAGAATCTTCAAGTGTTCAACTGGGTTGAGATTGTGACTGAGATGGCCATGAAATATGGTTTCCATAAATGTCCTGCTCATCAAACCAGTTGGTGATCACTCATATCCTGTGGATGGGGGCATTGTCATCCATTCGGGGCATAGCCACAGTAACCAAAATAGCCTGCCCAGCATTTTGATACATGGGATAATTTTTGCTTAATTAACTCAGGAACCACACCTGTGTGAAAGCCCCTGCTTTCAATATACTTTGTATCCCTCATTTACTCAAGTTTCCATTATTTTGGCTCTTACCTGTTGCTTTACTTTCAGGCCAAATGATGAACATTGTTAAACATTTGCATTCCAAAATGCAGTTGGTACTTTTCAAATAAAGAGCCTGAACATTAAATAAATAGCATTTTCAGTGTTTGAACTTAAAAGCTCATGACCATGCATGTTTCAGATTTTGTCAACCTTAAAAACATGGGGGGAAATGAGAAGAAAAAGAAACCATGAAGGAAATGTCATGCTTTATTGCCATCAGCCTTAATCATGATACTTTACAGATCACTGTGCTCTGCCTGAAGTGCTACAGTATCATTACTGGTTGGGTGTCATGGCACAAGAAACATACTGTACAGTACATACATATACAAAGTAGATACCAAAACAAAAGTGGCTGGATTTGTCAACAGGCATGATTTTCTCAGTTGAAGTAGACAGTTCTATACATGACTCCAACTAACCCAAGTTTACTTCTCATTTAACAACTGGAAAATCCTCTACTTTGAAGCGAGAATCCTTAGTTATTACCAGGTGAAATCACACATCCAAAATGAAAATACTCAAACATGCTATTTTTTTACCTAGAAAATGTGTGCTTTAGTATTTTTTCTTTGGCAACTGTGGTATAAGCGGAGTAAACGCCTCTGTTCTGTACATTACCCTGCAAGAATGAGCCTCGACGGGACTGCATCAGCCATTATTTCCAAGGTAATGTACTGAAAGTTGGCGTTTATCCCTTACATACCAATTCATTCTTGAAAAATACAACTGAAAAATGCCTGACAGCCGTACCCATCAGAACCCAAAATATAAACTTGTTTTAATCCAATGTTTGTAAATGTAAACAAACTATCCTCAAAATATAGTTAAAACGAATGCTGATATCAAAGATGGTCAGTCCTTGCATTCATTCATTCTGTCTATTAATTTGAGAGTGGCAACATTTCTCCTGCCCCATCCCTCAGCTTTTTACTGAAACAGATCCAGGATTACCACTGATGTTTTAATAAAGGATCCTAGCTTTAAGTGTGTTAATGTTCACCCGGTCTCAATTCAGAGACCACATCAGATAGAAATATCAAGGATGGCAGAGAACTCTAGTCAATAGAAAGTCCAGACCATCCTCATGTCTTTCAGAGTGTCTATATTATTAGCCATCCAAAATTGTCTAATGAATGACAAGCGCAAAGTAATGTCAGACCAACTAAGAGCTGGACTTACTACAAAAAAGCATCAGCTGGGTATGAGGCTTATCAATTACACACACAGCATTACCATATGCGGAACACTACAGCATCACGAGGAGTTCAGATCTGTACGGCGTCAGTCACTTTAAATTGGATCAAAACTGACTGGTGTGTAAATGGCCCTGTAAGTTTACAGCAGCAGTCCCACGTTCAAAAAGAGCAACAACGAACCACATTGATCTGCTTTAAAATAAAAAAAGGGACTCACACAAAGTTGAGATAAGGCAGACCAACAGAAGACATCTTATTACACTGACAGTACAAGTTCAGTTTCCCTTTTTATATTTCAGCTTTTTAAATCACATGTTTGAAATGTTTGATCGGTTGCCCTTCATTAATTCATAGCTAATATATTAGAGTTAAGTGTTTGACCTAGTAATGTTATTTCACCGTGTAAAACTTCAAGGTCTCACCTTAATTTGAGTGAAAGACCATTAGTAGATGGATACAGCCTGTGGGTCCATGAGGCTGAATATATGCATCATCTTAAATGTTGTCACAACATCATGACAGTGTTCATCTTTGAATAACAATCATTCAGAAAATGCAGTTCTTTGAGTCGTTTCATCTCAAATATTATCAAGATATCCATTAACACAGAAACAAAATATTATAATCATAAACACACAACTATTAGTGTTTACAAAATTGACTCATACAAGCTGTTCATTTCTTAATCTTCATGGAGTTACTAGTAAGTCCTCCAAGCTGCCATATACAGTAACTCTACCTTGGTTGAAGGTCTGGGAAGAATATTCCATGTATCACTCCTTCTACGACAACATTTGAAAATGTATCTATGGGGAGAAAAAAAGCAAAGTAAAACTGATTTGTTCTATACAATATTACTGTATTTACAAGATACATTTGTATTCGAATGAGCTTCTATTTACATATTGTATTAATTTTTAATAAATATTCTTATTTGTTGCATTATTGAGGGGGAGCATTGTGTATCCGGGGCATATGACAAATAAACTTGATTAAAATATGACAAAATAGATCTTTAATATTGCAACCATATTGAATATGTATTCATGGGCAGCCTGAAGATGTGTAAAAGATATGTTACCGTGGGAGGATGGGAGCATGTAGGGGTCTCTATGGTAGAGCATTGCTGGTTGGTGGGTCAGTTTACTAGAGAGAGAGACCAGAGAGGAGAAGGAGAAGTTTCACAAGTCTAATAAAGCCAATGTTCTGACAAAATTATTCAGAATAGTTAGCAATCTGAACTTGCATTTTGACATCATACTTTGAAGTTAGCCTACAACACATTCACTACTACAAATCTAATCAACATAAAATCACTTAACAAACCTTGCCTCTTCAGATTCAGTTTCAAATGACCTTTAAAGAAAGAAAAATTATGCAAGATAGGAAAATCCGTTTGGGGACATTATATAGAGGAACTATTTTCTTTCCCAGATGAGATGTTATAAAAGTAGCCTCACTTTTATAGGGCACATTGTATAAAAACTCACCCACAACTTTCCATTTTTGTCAGTGAGGGAAAGTGGCGGATGTTGAGGAAATCCAGGAATATCTTTGGGAGAACTTCATTCTCCATAATTATAGTCTGTGGAATAACAGACACGAGAAAAACAAAAGCAAATGGTTTTCAGGGGAAAAAGGTCAGTGGTCCTATTAATACAAATGATTGAGAGTGTGTGGATTCAGAATATCTAGTCAGTGTAGCCCTGTGGTTGTATTCTCATTACCTGTAGATATAGTTCCAGACCATGTCTTCTCTGCTCCAGAACTTTGGGAATCCAGTTCCGTACATGCTTAGAGGGTATCTCAGGAGGCGTCATACTCTTCTTCAGCTGAAAGAAGCAAATATCAAATTGAGCATGGTCACAGGGCAATCTGTGGATGAGGGTAGAGGAGTCTTTCAAAGCCTAGCTCAAGCTGATTCCACTAATTATCACCCCACAAACCTAGACCAGCCTTACAATATCATTGACAATGATGGCTCAGGATGTTGCAGAATACAATATATGTTTAGAAAGTGGGCTCTGTTCTTCCACCAAGAATAGTTAGTCAGTATTTTGCATGGCCGTGACAGAAAATAATCGATGGTACACAAAAACTCACTATTTTATGGAGATGATGAAATTCACTGTAGCGCTTCTTCACTGTATGCTGTCTGCCATTCATTAGCACGTCGATTTTAAAGACCTGGAGAAGAAAAATAACCAGTCATGGTTAGGAAATGTTAAATAAATGTGAACGTACAGACTGAAAGACATAACTCTGATTTGAACAAATTCACATTTGACAGTCATAGCCATTTAAAACAATACGCTAGTTGGACAAAACTGCTCTTTCGTGACTTTGTTATCAAAATTAAACGGTCGGGAGTTTCACACCCTGTCAGGACTACCAGTCAATATCGATTTTTAAGGTCGCTGGTCAAAATTCCTAGAATGGATCGCTCTCAACCGGGGTCTTCTTTACTCCCACTCTAGTCACGTCAAGTTTGCCTTGATAGTAGCTAACATTGTCCAAATTGAAGTAGCTAAGATACTCTTGGTTTGTTTTCAACCATGTGTTGCAAACCTGCGATGCTATGATTGTGGTTCTGCAGTTTTTGCACAGGCTTAACGTTACTGGTGCAGAGGACATTCAAGATCTCTTACCGTGTACCCTTTCTCAATCGGATTATCCTCTGAACGGAACGATGGAATGAAAATCCTGACGTTATGCATTTTGGAAAAACATCTCCAACACTAAATGCATGAAGCCCCGAGATATATATGAACTTGCAAACACATATGGAGGTTTTGGGAGCCAGCTAGCTAGCTCGTTAAATCTCGTTGAAATGGATTCTTCTTCTTGTTTTGACTGTAGCGTATGGAAGTACAATAAAGTCACACTGCTGCTCTCTACTTGGGTGGAGAGGTATTACGACCGCGAGCCTCATTAATCAATTTACCAACATAATTTGTATCTCAAATGAATCAACTGTGTGAAAACCAGCTACAATATATTTCGATGGTTTAAATAAGAAAACAAAATCACAATGAATGTCACAATGATTTATTCAAGTAGATTTCCTGGAATACATCAAAACGGTGCAGTTATATGAGCTTTTTCATTGCATAAATATCAAACAAAACAGCACGAAAGAGAGCTCGCAGACTAACCATAAGTAAAGCATTTCACAAAACAAATGAATCCTAATTCTGTTTGAATATTTGGTTCAGAGCACAGGCACAGTATGTACAGTATCCAGTACTATATGGGAAATACTTTTACTCAGGGATGGGCAACTTGTGAGCAAAACATTTTAGTGGCCCACCTCTTGACAGAGGATACATTTTAGAGTTAAATTCCTGCAATTCTACACATTTTGCAATGGGACTGAGAGAATATTTTTCCATTTGATAATTAATTTCATGCTAAATTTCATTTTTGGAAGTTGATTCCTGGGCCTACAAAAAAACTGATCTGTGTACTGCTAATAAATACCAATTTTCAAACCCTTTAATGTAATTAAAAAATCTAAAGTGACCTTGAACTTGAGTTGTAAACATACAAGCTATAGCAAGCAAATGTGAATAATTATAGAAAGAGTGGATTAAAGTGATGATATGTTTGACGTAAAACACATACAACGATGAGGGAAATATGCCATGGTTAAAAACAAAATTGTATCTCACCATGCGCTACATTTTGTGCTTTTTAAGCAAGCTGAAGATGGATTCCATACAATGTGGTGCTGAATATTGTAATTGATATGTAAAAAAAACAAGCCATTTCGAATGTTGGTGGGGTTTTAACATCTGAAATTCAATGTATTTGGTTTAGACCTTTTAAAACCAACTATAGGCTATGTAATATAGAGGCTATACTTTTCATTCTAAACCTATCAAGTAATTAGATCCATATTTTATTACCTCCTCATTGAACATACAGAATGGCTTTACAAAAACATGCTTAATTTAGGAATAAAATGTACCTCAGAGTTTTTTTTCTTCCATTAACCAGACAAATTGGTCAACTGTCAATTTGGTAATAGTATGGCCATTTTTACATAATTGCAGTTATCCATGTGTGCTTTATCCACAAATTTTCTGTCATTTTCTGCTATGGAGTTTTCACAGAATTGCTTCTCAGTGGTTTGGAGAGTGACATCCCCCTCTTAATAGCTGAGAAGAAAATAATAAAGAATTTCATCACATACAGCACATACATCAAAACACACAGCATAATATTTCCTGTAATGTGAGTTTTGATTATTAGATGGTCACAATAAGTTTATAAAGGATTACTGTCTGGCACACTACAGTGAATAAGATGCTGAGTAATCATGTGTTGAAAGTTGGGCTGGTTTCCTAGACCTACTCCTACTCCCGACTCCTACTATAAAAAAACATGCACAATGTTATGCAAAATGAGATGAGGGATTTCGAGACTCACTGTGAGACGTGACATCCTGACACATAGGCGTAGTTGCCAGTATAGCGGACCTCACAGCGCACAATGTTGTTGCTGTAGTCAGACTCTGGAACCTGATAGCTGGGGTTCACACTGATCTAAAACACAAAAAGAGCAAAAAAAAAGGGTAGAAGTACAAATGTTTCATAGCGTTTCATAAAAACAACAGAAATTATTCTTAGAGATGGTATGGGAATGTGTGACGGTGTTCAGCTACAAAGTGCCAATAATGTCATTTGTTTTTGTGACAAACCTTCAGGACATAGTTCCCAGGTTTCACATCTGTAATATCAATCCACTGGCAGTCGATGTCTGCGTTATAGGTATCATAACATCCTGGACTAAGGCCCTATAACCAAAGGAGCAACATGAAACCTCTGATTAGACAACAGTAAGAAGCACCTACATTCCATTACAGAGTATCAGGGTAGGGGTCAATTCCATTTCAATTCCAGTCATTTTCAAGAAGAACATTGAAATTCCAATTCCATTTATGTTCAATTATTTTAAATGAGGATCATGTGGAATTGGAATTTGGTTTACTTTCTGAATTGACTGGAAATTAAATGGAATTGACCCCAACCCTGCAGAGTATTTAACTGCATGTATGTGTTTTGCTGGACATCATACCCTGGTACTAAACAACTAGTTATACAATCTAGACATACAAGAAGAGTAAAATTGCCACTGTCCAGTTATTAGTTGAGACACGAGATAAAGCAGGAAAATCATCCATGGTTGGACATTTATGACTTATTTTTTTATTCGGATCCCCATTAGCCGATGGCAATGGTGACAGCTAGTCTTCCTGGGGTCGGATTGTCAACATGACATAAAGCCACAAGGGTTGTGTTGGTAACCTGGGTGTGTGAGGTGCAAGCAAAGCGTCTGTAGTAGCCGTAGTCACAGGAGCTGTCCTCCAGGCAGAAGCTGGCCTTGTGTCCCTCAGCCACACTCCTCCCACCGGAATCCAGCAGGTCATAGTGGCTGAACTCGTCCATGCTGTGGTAATGTCTGGAGAGAATCAGGACAATGGAGGTCGATCAGTGTAAAATTACTGATTCAATAACTTGGTCATCACTTTGGCTGGCATTCAATCAAACATGCACTGTAGAAAAATTCAAACATGTTGTTCCAATGCTGAGGAATGCATTTTTTTAAAGGTTTCAGGTCAAGATCCAGTCAATGAGACTGAGACTTACAAATCAGTTGTACAAAAACCAACTACAGGATGTAAGTCAATATGTTAACTGGAACTCTGCCAAATGTACCCCATACTTGATGTTAGTACATTATGTGACTTACTTCAGAGCATAGCTATGGGCTGAGGTATTGTGAAATGCAGGCGTCTATGGAATCAAGAGAACTTGCATATTTTGAATGTATACAGGTTATAGACATCTCTCTCTGAAGGTTCTGGCTTCACATCCAGAATTACATTTCTCAGGTGCAGTACAAGTTGTGTTTTGGAGTCAAATATTTTGAAGTGGAAATTGGAGTCAAACACATTACCATGAAATGTTGCAATGCTATATTTGACAGACCAATGAGTCTGATGAGACCAGTATGTTAATGATCAATAGAAGGACATGAATCTACTCTGTAAGACAGAGAAGGAAAACGAAAGAACAGCACAAACGATACAGTGTTTGTGTAACTGGCAGATAGAGACAGAGAAACATACAAATCTGGACATAGGTGGAAAGTCATATAGACAGACTGGGAGAGACTCACTGGTGACAACTGTGCCATTCCCAGGAGTAGCGCGGTCTGCTTGGCAGGAAGTCAGCTGTCCCCTGGTTCTTCACACGTTGTGGGAACCTCAGAAGCATGCGGGTGTCATAGTCTCTTGCTCTGTAGGCTGAACTGCCACACCAACACAACATCACAAACTGAATACACTTTGGACACAGAATTGAATAGAGTGCATTTACAATCCAAATACCTTCTTTTAATTAAAGTGTTTGGTCTTACATTTATGGGAAAGGTTTGGTACAGCGAGTAGTGATTCCTTTCGAGAAGGATATGGTTGTTTGCGTTAATATAATAATAATAATATATGCCATTTAGCAGACGCTTTTATCCAAAGCCACTTACAGTCATGTGTGCATACATTCTACGTATGGGTGGTCCCGGGGATCGAACCCACTACCCTGGCGTTACAAGCGCCATGCTCTACCAACTGAGCTACAGGACCACAATTTTGATAATGAGTTTACCCGTTTGCCTAGTGATGATTTCTCCATGTAAACTGAGGAGCGTTTAAACGGTTTGTTGAATTCTACCAGTCGACACTTACAACTGGCAGCAGGATTATATTTAAATCAAATCAAATCAAATGTATTTATATAGCCCTTCGTACATCAGCTGATATCTCAAAGTGCTGTACAGAAACCCAGCCTAAAACCCCAAACAGCAAGCAATGCAGGTGTAGAAGCACCTAGGGCAACCTTAAACCACAAACACTCAAGAGTTACAACTCACACAATCAGACTCACACAAATGAAGTTGTTGGACAATAACCTTCTCTTTAAATCTGTAGTGTTTGTTCCAATAGTACCTTGACAAGCAGTTCTCTTCATTTGCACATCGGAGGTTGTACATAGGAACTCTCTGGACATATGCAGAGGCTTGAATGTAGTATGCATCTGGCACAAGATCAGGCAGACCTAGAGGATATGTATTTGTCTTAATCACAAGTTAATGTTATATGAAGAAAAACAATAACACAGAACTTTTCTTTTTAAAGCTACATGTACTGGGAAAATAATTCTGCAGCAAATGCATCTCAAATTCTAACCAATTCAACCATTCTTACCGTTCTGATGGTACCTTGTGCCATATCCAGGTCTCTCTCTGCGCCTGGGACTCTCGTACACGTCATAGTAATTGTAGTAAGGATTATCTGAATCTGAGGTCTTGTATGGGTTGTAAGGATCATCTCCTGCCATCATGTCTTCTCTTCTCGGCGATGGTGACGGTTTGTCCTGTGTCCCATTCGTCGTGCCATTTGCCTTCGTTTCTGCAAGGCCACTTGGATGGGCATCCTGTTGCTGGTGCCCCTGTCCCCGTCCCCTAGGGGGCCTTGAAACTCGAGGTGGTATCCAGCGCGGGCGCGCTCCTGCGCCGGACACTGTGTGAATAGATGAGGGAAGCGGTTTCGATGAATCAGAGGGTTTTTTGGCTTCCCCATCGCTAATGATGGTGACAGGTCTCTCTTGGACTTGCTCTTTATCGGCGCCTCTTTGCTTTGGTGGTCGATATTCCGAGCCGTGACTCAGAAGGCTAAAAACTTTACCATTGTGCGCCCATTGTATTGTCTGCCGTAATGTACCTGCGGCTTGGTTATTTCCTGGCCTTGTCTCTGGTGGATTCCGCTGAGATTGGACAGTTTGCAGTATGCAAACGAATAAACATACGTGCGCACACGCATAAAGCGTGACAAATGAACGCACTCCCATAATACAACTAATTCAACTAAATAGGTTATGACTGATAATTACTAATATTTTACTTTATGTGGTATATCATTTTCCCGTTGAAAATAAGGTACATTCAATGACTTTTCAAAGTAAGTCTAATTTACACTACATTAAATGTTGAAAAAACCTGCACCAGTATTGCTATGTTCTCCACGCAACCTCACGTCGTTCTGTCCAGAGTCTAGCAGATGCGCTAAGAGTGGGGAGGAGGAGGAGTTGAACACATGAAGTTTCTAATTCCGTTGTTAGACAAGCCCAGAATGGCATGGTGCTCATGTAACAACTGGATGGATAGGCTACTTGACGCCGACCCTCTTAATGGGTCTACTCCAGAATTTGATAATATAAAACCATGTGTTATGTTTTTCTTGCACTGTCTGACGTTATTATAACTGTCAGACATGTGCGGTGTAATTAACATGAGTTTCAGATGTGTAGCCTTCAAACTTAACATGTTAACTAACTAACCAGTTAAATTACAAATATTTCTATATGAAACATCTTCAACAGGTCCCTCAGTTAGTAAAATAATCCCTATGTCACCTTGGTCATCAGGGTAGAATCACTGATGTGTGGACTTTGCTAATGACTGCTTAGGGCTTGCAAAAGCACATCACAGTATAAGCACATAATCACAGTCACAATGCCTTTCTGCAATTACCCCACCCAGGAAATAAATCTGGGAGAGAGCACACACACGCACGCACAATTTTATAACGTCAGACTACTTAAAACAATTCTGATTTTGCAACAGCAGGCCTATTTCTTATAGTATGTGATAAGAAAATAACACGCTCATTGGCCAGATCAGCAGGAACGCAAATGTTAGGATAAATAGCACTTACTTTGTTGGATGACCTCTGACAAAAGTGCAACCTCATCGTGCCAAAATGGTCTTTGCACATCAACTTTCTCACAGGAACTCTAAAATGTAAACATGTCATTGCGATGTTCACTCACATAAGCAAAAACTGAACAAAAAATTCCAGCTTCTTTCCCTTTGGTCCTTTTTTGGCAATGTGTTGCTCTTATTTTTAAGCGTAGCTATATTAATTTATGCAGCAGTTATTCTATGCAATAAACTCATTGCGGTCTCTCTGTTCTTTCATTTGGGACTGTTTCAATGTTGCCTCAGATTGCAGTATGACCACGTTCATCCCTAAAGTCCTGGACATATCGGGAACTTTTAATCTTCCCTTACAGTATGCCAAAGAAAACACTTCCCTGTTGTTAACACTAGGGACATAATATATAGTTGGGTTACCTTAAATCAATGGTTTTCATTTTTCTCTGTCATGTCGTCTCGGAAATGTCTTTTTTAAATGACAGTCACCACGACTGTACTGCAGTACCAGATTTGAAAAATCACCAGAACGCAATACATTCTAATCTCTCAATCCACAGTCAACACTGCTGGACTCTATCAAAATGCATACTATGTAAAAAAAAATATATATTTAATTAAATATACACCAAGATCTTATTTTACATATCGTGAAACTAAAAGGCATCCATATTATTTCCATACCCACATTTTACACTAGGGGGCAGATTGTAGCAAACTAAAGTAATGCATCTGGTTTCTTACTGTCCCATAGTTTTGTAACAGGAATGTTTTCCATTGGGGACTGGGCACTTTCTATTAATAATGATTCATTAAACAGTATGGTACGTTGCGGTTTTTTTTTGGCTAATCATGTATCCACGAAGGCCTTTTCATCGACCACACAAAGAGACAATCTAAATGAGAATCTGGAAAGAAGCACTTGTGTATGACCTCCGATAATTATAATAAATGACCATATAATTTATTTTGTCCCTAAATCTTCTTAGAATTTGTCAGACCACACACTGTGGAAAAATCCACATTTATAGAATTGGCTGGCCAGTACTGAATTATAAAATAGTCTTCTCTGCACGTTTCCGACCAGAGTCACATGACTTGACATCATTCCTTGTGTAAGCTCTCTGAAGGCGAATCAGAGCCAAGAGGAATGATTTGATCTCCACCCAGAATGTGTCCTCCCTCCGAACCTCTTGGAATTGTCTTAGACACAGAGATGTATAGCAGACGTTTGATCCAGTGAGGTGGGAGTAGCCATCGGCCTCAGATATAATCAAGACACACAGTTAAATCTCAAATAAGAAACAATGACAACCACGGGGATACAATGATCTATTTACGTTTACAGGGCCCTCAAAAGTAAAAATATTTTCCTGTCTTTGGAAAGAACATCAAATCAAATGTTATTTGTAGCGTAAACATATTTAGCAGATGTTACTGCTGGTATGGCGAAATTATTGGAAATAATGGAATGAAGAAATATATACATATTAGAACGAGCAATGTTGAAGTGGCATTGACTAGAATACTGTAGAATGCAGTATATACATATGATATGAGTTAAACAGTGTGTCAGTGGAGGAAAATGTATATTTAAAAAAATAAAAATGAAAATTATAACTAAAATATAGTTGTTGCATAAGTATTCAGCCCCTTTGTTTAGGAAAGCCTACATTAGTTCAGCTATAAAATTTGGCTTAACAAATCACATAAATTACATAGACTCGCTGTGTGAAATAAGAGGGGTTGACATGATTTTTGAATGACTTACCCTTCCTCTATCCCCCATACATACAACATCTGCAAGGTCCCTCAGTCAAGTATTGAATTTCAAGCACAGATTCAACTACAAAGACCAGGTATGTTTTGGAAAGCCTCATAAAGGACAATGATTGGTAGATGGGTAAAAATAACAAATCAGACATTGAATATCTCTATAAGCATGGTCAAGTTATTAATTATGCTGTGAATGATGTATTAAACCACCCAGACACATCCAAGATACATTCATCCTTCTGAACTGACCTGTAGGACAAGAATGAAACTGCCCAGGGATGTTATCATGAGACCATTGGTGATTTGAAAACAGCTACAGAGTTCAATGGCTGTGATGGGAGAAAACTGAGGATGGATCAACAACATTGTAGTGACTCCACAATAATGACCTAAATGACAGTGAAGAAATTATACAAATATACAGAATTAAAATATTCAAAAAAATGCATCTTGTATGCAAACAAGGCACTAAAATAATACTGCAAAAAAAACACAGAAAATGAATCAACTTTTGGGCCTGAATTCAATGCCTTATGTTTCGGGCAAATTCAACACAACACAATACTGAGTAACTGCCTACTTATTTTCAAGCATGGTGGTCGCTGCATCATGGGTATGGCTATCCTTGACATCTGCTAATACTGGGGAGTTTTTCCAGGATAAAAAGAAACGGGATGGAGCTAAGCACAGGCAAAATCCTAGAGAAACATTTGCTTCAGTCTGCTTTACACCAGAGACTGGGAGAGGGATTCACCTTTCAGCAGGACAATAACCTACAACACAAGGCCAAATCTACACTGAAGTTGCTTACCTAGAAGACAGTGGATGTTCCTGAGTGGCCAATATACAGTTTTGACTTAAATCTGCTTGAAAATCTTTGGCAAGACTTGAACATTGTGGTCTAGCCATGATCTTGACAGGGTTTGAAGAAACTTTTAAAGAATAATGGACCAATATTGCACAATTCAGGTGTGAAAAGCTCTTATAGACTTACCCAAGAAGACTCACAGCTGTAATCGATGCCAAAGGTGTTTCTAACATGCATTGACTAAGGAAGCTGCATACTTATGCAACAACTATTGTTTAGTTATTTAACTTTTATTCATATTTAAATCATGTTTGACTTTTTCTTCCTCTTTGACATTACAGAGTATTTTGTGTAGATTGTTGACAAAAAAAGTACAATTAAATACATTTGAATCACACTTTGTAATACAATAAAATGTGAAGAAATCCAAGGGGTCTGGATAATTTTGCAATGCACTGTATGTGGTGGCCCCACAAAGCTATCTTAAGATCACGAGTGTCTGCTAAATGACTCAAATGTAATGTTTTCCATTAGGTCGTATAGGCTACATAGATTTCTTACAAGTAGAGTTCTATTTCCAGTAAAAATCCAACAGATGGCCAATCTTTCCAGAGAAAGAAGAGGGAAGACATTTTAATGATTCATTTTGATTATGTTTTGGACATGATTTGATTGCAGAGACTAGACTCTTATGATTCAGCATACTAAAGTAACATACCATAAGTTCCCCAAAAAGTAAAAATTATGCACAGGTGTTTTTGGGTTGGTTCTTCTTGGTCCACCGAAACAGAACCATCTGTACTGGTTGTTTTTCCTCGTAACTCATTGAATCCCTTCCCATGCAGCCTCCGCTCTCTCCGTTAAGGGCAGCACAGTGTTCCCTAGACAGTGGAACCACATCTGCAAGCCATTAACCCAGTTCGTTTGTCCACGTTGCTGGAATTCTCGTTTTCTGACTTTGGGCCCAGACAAACTAGTGGACACACTAAGAATTATTCAAAGACGGCCACTTATGGACAGCAAAATCAGCTAAAAAAGAAATAAAAAGTTTAGATAAGAAACCATTGTCAGCAGTATAAAATGAGGCAGCAGGCATAGTGGTGCTCCTACTATGACCTCCTCCTCTTCCTCACATTCACCCCAATACAGCGTATTCCTTTATAACCCCTCAACTCTTCTATCCAGGCACAATTTCCGTATTTATATCCCCTTTACAATCTCAGTCAAAATATTTATCAATTCTTCACTTTCACATCCACCATCACCAAACATTTGCCATTTCTACACTGCAGACAAATAAACATCCAGACAGACAATTTCAATGTTTTCTTTCATAGACAGCAGGTTTCCATTACTCAACTTAAGAGTCTAGAACTGAATCTGGGCAGCACACACATATACACACACCACAGGCAACGTGGCATTCTGCACGTAGGCTGCCAAATACTTGTAGGCCCATACACAGCATCCAGGAGGAGGAGCCTCTCACACTGTACTGCCCTGGCCCACAACTACACTGGAGCTTCTGGTTTCACTCCCACCCCATAATGATCAGTACTTTTCAACCTCATAAAGTATGGCATCTGAAATGCTTGGGAGGAGATTGTCTGTGACTCCAAGTGCATGAACCCTGGACTTCTGAATGTTTGAACTTTGCACATACCAACTGCATAATGTAATGATGTCTAATGAATATATCTTCTTTCCCTGGAAAATCATCAGTGTGCATTGTCTAGGAAACATGAAAGCAGATATGGAAAGAAATGTACAGGATGTTGTAAAAGTGGGAATGACAGAGATGTGAGGGGGGAGAGTGATATAAAAGAGAAAGTCAGGTCAGAATGATAACACAATATTTTCCCCTACACCCGCAATAACATCTTCTAAATATGTGTATGTGACCAGTAAAATTTGATTTGATAACAGCTTGGACTAAAAATATTGGCCTAATTCAAAGCAAATGTCATTGAGGTGGTCATAATGAAGTCACAACAACTCACCTCACCAATGCATATGAAAAACACATTGGGGCCATCTATTGGGCGTATAATGTATTGCAGTCAAACAGCAAAACAGTGCTGCGGTGGCCCTTCAGTTTTGAAGTTAGTGGGCAATGTGCGAATTACAGGGAAACCAGGGGGAGCTCAGGTTCACTGAATGAGAAGTTAGCTCCCATAAATGCTCATCTAAATAATACTCATTTAACCATTCCCTATTTGTTAAAAAGGTAGTGTTAAATATGTTTTACAGTGGTACATAAATAAACACCTCCATCTATCTGTCATGGTTTAAACCATTTATTTCTATGTGGAGGCACTGTCCACTCAGTAGTGCTGGATTTCAGCCTCAGCTGAGCCCGTCTGCATAGATTTTCCTTTGTATGTCTTAATTTTGCCATATGTTTGCTACGGCTCCTTGATAAAAAAAATAGCCTTTATTCCAACACATTAGATTTATCCATTGATTTATCATTGTTTGCTTTTGTCAGCCAGCTGTTTAGAGAACTCATTGTATTGTTTTTCAGGTACGCGCGGGTACTGGTGTTCTCTGTGCCCAGAAGTACAGTGAACAAAAATATAAACACAACATGCAGGAAATTCTAGATTTGACTGAGTTTACTGATTTACAGTTCATATAAGGAAATCAGTCAATTGAAATACATTCATTAGGCCCTAATCTATGGATTTCACATGACTGGGAATACAGATATGCATCTGTTGGTCACAGACACCTTAAAAAAGGTAGGGGCGTAAATGAGAAAACCAGTCAACATCTGGTGTTACCACCATTTGCCTAATACAGCGCGACACATCTCCTTCGCATAGAGTTGATTGTGGCCTGTGGAATGTTGTCGCACTCCTTTTCAAACGCTGTGCGAAGTATCTTGATATTGTTGGGAACTGGAACATGCTGTCGTATACATAGATTCAGAGCATCCCAAACATACTCAATGGGTGACGTCTTGTGAGTATGCACGGTATTTCTGTGCATTCAAATTACCATTGATAAAATGCAATTGTGTTCGTTGTTCGTAGCTTATGTCTGCCCATACCATAACCCCACCTCCACCATGGGGCACTCTGTTCACAATGTTGACATCAGCAAACCGCTCGCCCACACGACGCCATACAGTACACACTGTCTGCCATCTGTCTGGTACGGGTGCACGTGTGTAATGATCATGCTGTTTAATCAGCTTCTTGATTTACCACCTGTCAAGGTGGATGGATTATCTGGCAAAGAGAAATGCTCACTAACAGGGATGTAAACAAATGTGTGCACACAATTTTGAAGAAATAAACTTTTAGTGCATATGGAACATGTCTGGGATCTTTTATTTCAGCTCATGAAACATGGGACCAACACTTTTACATGTTGTGTTTATATTTATGTTCAGTATAGTAGACCATTTATTTAGCTTTATAATTTTTTAACAATAGTTGTTTTCTTCCCTGGATCAGCCAATGATGGGCAACAATATCACTAGACAACTAGCTTACAGCTAGACACCAATGCACATCCAGTCAATCCAACAAGTAGGCTGGCTACACGATAATGACAGTAGGCCTATAAGGTGATTCTTTCGGTCAGATTCTTTTGGATTTGTATGCCCGTGTGGAATGTTTCCACGGTGAAACATAATGAAATGTTATGAAGGCACAGTTACACTTACGGTGCATTTTCCGAGATCTCCAAGATCCGTGATTTGTACAGGGTTTAAGTTCAACGTTTTAATTCAATTGTTAATATGCCTAATAAAGACAAATAACACTGTCATAAATGTCATTAACATATGGAAAGAAAGGTATTGTTTTGTCACGATCTGTGAAGACTCCATGCATTAACTCATGAATTATGGACAACTCATGAACCAGGGTGTAAAACATGTTTTTGAGTCAACTCATGTATTATATTGAATATAGGCTACCTGTTCTGCATGTATTCATGTGTAAAATTGCCTCGGCAAAGAGGGTAGGCAACTGGCAGTGGTGTTGGCCTGGTGGAGGGTAAACGCAAGTAAACGCAGTTATCCAAACTTTTTCAGAACAATTCACTGTATAGGGAGTTTTCTGTTTGTTTTAGAAGCAGAGTTTACCCACCTATTTTTTTTTACCACTACATCACTGGCTACCGGTAGGCCTATTTGAAGGCATGCTAATACACATTGTAGCCTAGTGTAGTAAGTTGACCGTGTGTGTTAGGGTGAACAAATTGACCAAAAAATGTCAATTTGTCAGCAAGAAGCATGTAGGCCTAATCAATGACCATAGCTGAATGTCATTAGGAACACTTCTCGGTGCTCTGTGACAGATGTCTACTTCCATTCATCAAATGGCACGAGTAGACATGCAGTTTTGGATCCAGGGATTATTTTGAAATGGACACATACACAGGTAGCCTACTTTTTGAAGTGATTTGTGTGACAATCAGATGAAAATATGACTGGTTGTGTTCATGACACATTAAAAGGTCATCCACGTTTACCGTTTAAATGACGTCTTTATTAATAGGCCCACACAACCATTTCTAGAGCCCCCAGAATGTCATGGTGTAATTCACTCGCACTTGTGGAAGAATAGACAGTGCCACATTTACTCAGAAGTTGCAGGTACCAAACAGAGTGGTAAGTATCTTGGTGGACATCTCACAAAGCAGTTGTATTTTAAGAGACCTGCAAAACATGATTTGTGTCTCCAACTCGCTATGAACGTCGTCTACCTTGTACGGTGGGTGGTTAGAATCGGTTTGTGCGGATTACATTCATGTGATGGGTCCTCAGTAGTGTTCTCCTCTTACCCTTGGCTTGCAGTCAAGAGGCCCATCCAAGCAACTGCATCAATTTATCAATTTTGAGATGACATTCCATGACACAATGTTAAAAGACAATGTAGCTTTAACGGTCATAGGTTGTCTTGCAAACACAGTGCCTTCTCACTCACCTTAAAACACATCCAGTGAATTTGCACATACAGCACTGTACAGCTACTATTTAAACACAGCCTTTCCCTTCAACCAAAACGACCAGAGGAGCCTGTTTATCAGAAACTGTCATGGTAGGAGATAGCACATTTCCCTCCCTTTCAAGGGTATGTCTGGGATTCAATCAACAATGAATGCATCTATGTGCTGCAAGTCCAGGGCATATATGTCATAGACAGGCTATCCTTTATATTAAAAGGGAAAAAAATCAATGGCCAAAGAGGAAAACACTGAAATTGAGATGGCCAACGATGGAGGTAAAACGACAACATATTCCAAGGTAGTTCAGATTATTATGTGTGTTTCTTTAGTAGTTGGGTGCACCGTGTTTTCATAGAAGGTTAACGCACATGACGTAATGGAAGAGGTCTGCCGAAAGAAGGTGTAAACAAGCATCCACTTAATTTGTCTGCAGCCTGTGACAATACTTATTCATTCATATGATAACTTCTGCAAGATTCGTAAATGCCGCTTTCAATGTCAGGTCAGAGAGAAAACCTGTTTTCACATCAGAATAGGGAATGATCTGCCTGGAGAACCTAAACTGCATCAGTATCAACAGTCTGGAGAAGGTTTACAGACTCTGGGGAAAGTTTTTGTCGTTTGTGTAGTCCAGGAATGTGATGAGGGCTGATGTGCGGTGAGTGTGCCTCCCTAGCAGAGTCTCCAGCCAGTTTGAGGATTTCATTGACCAAGTACTCCAGCACGCCAGCCAAAAACACGGAAGCTCTACACCCGACCTGTTCGGCGTACTTCCCAGCCCGCAAAAGTCTGTGAATTCTTCCGATTGGGAATACAAGTCCAGTACGGACAGAGAGATTATTTTCTTTTGCTTTGCCCTTCCCTTTCATACTTTTTATCCCAAGAATCAGAATGTGTGAAAAAAACCATACTATGAGTAGAGCCACAGTCCAGGCCTGCCCTCCACATGCTCTGTACACAAATAATATGCGCATGCGTCTTCCTTTACTTCTTCTTCTTTGGTATCATGGCGTTCTCACACTTGTTTGTGCATCACGCCACCTACCGTACGATAGTGTGTGGTCGATCGCGTTATCTTTTGTGATACAAAAATAAAAAGGAAGGGGGAAAAGACACCACCAACTCACCCTACACTTATATACCACTATTACATACACAAATAACAAACAAAAATACCTCCATTCCAGTACTTTGACCCTAACTGATCTTACACCTCTTTCGTTCTACGCACGTTGTAACTCTTCTGCAGGAACATCTTGTACACCCAAGTACTTTTCTGCAGCTGCCACCACAACATATATTTTCTGGGATTTCAAATCAAATTTATTCATAAAACCCTTTTTACATGAGCAGAAGTCACAAAGAGCATATACAGAAACCCAGCCTAAAACCCCAAACAGCAAGCAATGCAGATGTAGAAGCACAGTGCCTAGGATTTATGTTACATTTCTGAGGTACAACTGATTTTTAAATTGTTTAAATTAAAATGTTATTTTTCCAGGTAAGTTGACTGAGAATATTTTCTCATTTGCAGCAACAACCTGGGGAATAGTTACAGGGGAGAGGAGGGGGATGAATGAGCCAATTGTAAACTGGGGATTATTAGGTGACCGTGATGGTTGGGCCAGACTGGGAATTTAGCCAGAACACCAGGGGTAACCCCCCTACTCTTACAATAATTGCCATGGGATCTTTAATGACCTCAGAAAGTCAGGACACCCGTTTAACATCCCATCCAAAAGACAGCACTGGGCAGTGTACCCAATCACTGTCCTGGGGTATTGGGATATTTTTTTTAAACCAGAGGAAAGAGAGTGCCTCCTACTGGCCCTCCAGCACCACTCCCAGCACCATCTGGTCTCCCATCCAGGAACTGACAAGGCCAACCCTGCTTAGCTTCAGAAGCAAGCCAGCAGTGGTATGCAGGGTGGTATGCTGCTGGCATAAAACATGTCAATGAATGTTAAGAAGAAAACCTTACTGAAGTACCTATTCACATCAGTCTGTACTGGCCTAGGCCTACTACTTACCCTTGACCCATCATCATCATCCTCTTCAATGCCTCAGCATATGACACCTTCTATTCTACTCTGACCCCGGCAACCTCAACCTGTATCCCTAGCACTGGGCACTTCTGATCCCCAGCAACATGGGCCTCCCCACAATTGACACACACTGTTTTTTCCACCGATACTACACATTCCTTTGTCTCATGCCCTCCTACACATTTCTCACATCTTGGAATCTCCCTCATACACACTGCACCTTAGTGGGTTCAAAAGCTTTCACAAGATAACATCAACATCACAAGATGACATATCCTAACATGACTTTGTCAGGTAAAGACTGCTTCAAAATGCAAAAGGACAGACAATGTCTTCTCTGTTCCGCCACGCTCGCCACCGCGTCTGTGTCGCACCAAACGGCAGGCGTCACAGATACAGGGAATCTTCCATTTCAGTTGTTCCACCTCCACACTTAACGCCACCCCAGTAATCACACACCGAGTTCCCAGTTCCGAGTTCCTAGTTGTTTTGAATGCGGCACGAGTTGCCGAGTTGTGACGTTTCACCACTTACCTTTTACATTTTCAACCAGAAGATAACAATAATTATTTTTTTTAAATTACAAACTTATCAAAGTGGAAAATGTAGATAACCAATTTTGAATTACAAACTTATCAAAGTGGAAAATGTAGATAACCAATTTTGACCATATTGTCAATGTCAAGCAAGCTAGCTAACTTTATTATTAGCAACGTTAGCTAGCTTATTAAGCTAGCTAAAATGTAATTGGTTGAAGAATTGGTCCGACTTCAAAACCACTTGAACACAATCATGTCGGCTTTACGACCTTCCACTTTCCAGTTTCCCACTTCCCAAGAGCACATGAATGCCACATTCATGTTGTGAGTGATCTGAAGAATGTCTTGTCTGCTTTGGAGGAACGACGTGGAGTGTTGAAGTGCTGGGGTAATGCAAGAACCATTCTCACCATTAACAGCTGAAATCACAGCCATGTTTGTTGACATTTTCAGTTGTGCTTGACATCAGAGTTCAGAGTTCAGGGATGATACCTGAGTTTGCTGGTCATAATTATGAGTTGGAGTGGCGTTCATCTGCATTTTTCATCTCAACACTTGGAACAAGGAATGAATTAGGTCAACAGTACACACCGTGAAAATGATTTTGCCGTCTTAGTTAAGAATGTTTATTTTCTGATGCAGTTCATATTTATGCAATAAAACACATGAATACAGTGTTTCAATAAAATAAAATATTTGTGAAATAAACCATAAAAAGCAACAGAGAAAAAGGATACAGGTGCAGTACACGTTTAAATAAGCACCAAATTCAGGAAGTGTGCAGAATCTTAATTTCTATAGTTTTGTTGTATAATATTTGTTTTTTTTCATTATATATATAAAACAGTTGATAACTGACTTGAACATCTCACTGAACAATGTTAAGATTGTTTTTAATAAACTAATTACGCAAAAATAAAAAATATGTTACTAGAATTGTTAGCTAATTTACGGTAGATGCATATAGAGGAATTCAGCGCTAGTTTTCATTTTTGTTTATTTATAAATTTACTTTTTCATTTGTAAACGTTTACATTTTTTAAAATAAAGTCGCCTTTTTCATTCCTTTTGCACAAATAAATGCATTTAAAAAAATGCATACACTATTCCTTGATTTGTTGACACAGAATGAGTAAACAACACATACAAAGTCACAGTAACAATGGCATAACAAAATATCAGATAGAAGAATGCAAATATATATATTTTTTAATGCAAAGAAAACTATATTGCCAAGCACCCCTATTTGGAACAACTCCACATTACCTCCAGCGTTTAATTACAACTCCTGGTTCCAAAGTGGCACGTGAATTTTTAACATGTCTGCTATGATGGCTCTCTACTGTCATTCAATCAATAACAAGAAAAATGTGGGTTAATCATGGTCAATTTCTTTAAGTTCTTACAACTAAGAAATCTTATTCATTCACTTCGACAGAATTTGGATTAACCTAAGACATATAGCACAGAGTAAATACTGAAAGAAGCTGCTCTGCCAAAGAAGTTGATTACCAAGTTATATCAAGGGTTGATTGTTAAACTCTACCTGATAGTTCAGAACCTATAAGGAACATTTAAACAGATCTGAAGGAAGACATTGAGGAGAACTATTGATCACAGATATGTGAAAAGGTTCATACCTGCTCCTACAACCTTAGACATACATTATTGCAATTCAAGATCATTCATAAGACTTACTACACTCCTGCCAAAGTGTATTATATTAATCTAGAAATGTCATATCTCTGTTGGAGATTTGAGATCTCCAGCCCCACATCCCCCAGCAATTTACCAAAACAGTTGTGGGTGACCGTTTTGTTATTGTTATTATTTGATTGCCCCTTTAAAGAATGTGATATTTCCGTGTGAGAAAATTGAGAACCCCAGCTACTTAGTTTGTTAAAATAAAAAGCTACTATGTATTTTTGTATGCTCATAAAAAATATGGGTATACAGTCATATGTATCAAGCTTAATAAGTGTGTTAGTTTTGTATTTCTGCTTTGTTGTTTATATTTCTATTTTAAACATTACCATAAAATGTTTCCTTCTAAATGTAGTTCAATACATAGCATGGAAAGTGGAGAACTGCAGCGTTGGGTTGCTGCTGGGTCCTGAGGGTCAAGTGGGCCTCAAATCAGGGGATCTAGAAAGGAATACAGAAGAAGAGGGTGACGTTAGAAGAGAGTGATGAATGGGTTATGGATGGGTGAAATGCCAACTCGGTGCAAAACTATTAACTTATACTGAAGTTCAACCAATTACCTCATTGTCCTGGTCCAGTTGTTGTTGCTCCTGGTTCTGCTGTTTGGCCTCTGTAGGTCTCTCCCTCCAGGATTGGAGGTTTAATTGCTGGATAGTGCTGCAGTTGATGAGTCTGTTGTTCCTATTATCAGGGATTCTGAAGGGGTCACGCGGCACGGTCAAAATGCCAGTGTTGTCACAGATGATCCGACCCAGAGAGGCACGACTCAGGCTAGCCCTCTGTGCCGAAGTGAAGACGCCTGGGTTTTCATACCACAGCCTGGGGACAACAGGCAAGATTAGGACACATGCATGCTCTGACAGATGAAACACACTTGAACAACTCACTACACCACATACAAAAACACACACCTGTCTCCCTGGCGGATCCTCTGGAACTGGGTGGCGATGAGGCAGGCAAAGAGAGGCCCTACGCGGCCCCTGCGTACAAATGGTTCAGCCACGCCCCCCATCCACACGTCAATGTTAGCTGGGGTGCCGTAGAGCTGCAGCAGTCTGCGGGCCAGGTCTCTGTTGTTCAGAACTGCACCCAGCTCGGCCTCGTTCCTAGGCGTTGAGAGCCCACAGAATGTACGCCAAGCATTGTAGCCTAGGTTAGGGATGAGAAAGAAAATAATGACTGCATGGAACAGATTGGTAGAAATATATTGAGGAAGAGAGAGAGATGATTGACATTTTGGAGTTGGTGGTAACAACCCTAAAGCATTAGCTGTAATATGTAAGTATAGATGTGTTTATCTGTGGTGTCAGTATAGTGGTATGGAGGATAAGGCAGGTGTGTACCAGGCAGGCCATGGTCACGTCCACGCTGCATGTTGAGGGAGCCCAGATCCAGAGCCAGGTGTTCTACAAACTGGAAGAGTCTCTCCCTCACAGCGTCCACCAACATGTGATCTTGGGTGTTCAGCTTTGCCGGGCGACCCACCAGACCACGGATCAGAGGGTCGATACCACCTAAAGAAGGACAGAGAGAGAATAGGATGTTTACATTTGTAACCTTTTCCCCGATATACTGTTATTAATCCAGAGAGTGAATTAGCTTACAACTGGCAAGAGGTCTGCAAAGCATCCATCCCTATGTGTCCCACCACTCACCCTCAAAAACTAGCCTCCAGGGGGTGAAGAAGGCCTTGAACAGAGGCACATTGGGGAACATGGCATTCTCCATGTAGTTGCTGTCCAGGCGGGACAGAATGGGCTGGATGGACAGGTGGGCAAAGCGGTAGGCTGCTGTAGCAAACACGTTGGCAATGCTGGGATCAATCTTCTCGTTGTATCCAGGGTAACGGCCCAGCTGCCGGGCCATGGCGTCTGGGCCCACGATGTGCGGCAGGTAGTCCCGGAACACAAACAACTAGGAGGATGAGAGTAGATTTATTTTTTAGGTGTGTATTTGATAGGGAAGCTGTGTCAATGTGAGAATATTCAAGAATAGTTATTTGTGTGAGAAGGAGAAGCAGAGGGAAGGAGTGTGTGTGTTAGAAATTATGCCCTGGATGTCTCGTGGAGACAATGAACTGACACCATGGCTATTAGTGATATATGTCAGCTTGTGGTACCTGGGTGTAGGCGCCCATGATCTTGCGAGCCTCCTGATAGAGTGTCTCAGCATCCCATTGTGGATTGAGACGACTCAAGGCACGGGCCAGACGGTTGTGCTCACGCATGAACATTGTGTGAATGGATGTTAATGCTATGTTCTCATCCACACGGGCATCACCTGGCAAACAGAGACTTACTGGTGAGGCCAAATAGTGATTGAGATGAACATCATACACATTGTGTGTCTGTATCCAGATAACTATTGTACATGAAAGTCAAAGAATGACTCTAGTTTTCTATTTTTGCCATCATTCTGTTCCTTCAACTTTAACCTAAATATACATTGGTCTACTCCTCAGACAAACATACTTAAAAGGCTAACCTGCAATGAAGCAGGGCACCTCTCTGGCATTGGTGTCATTGGTGACTCTGCTGCGGGTGAAACACATGTTCCCCTTCAATTTAGTGAAGGGTAGAAACTCGCGCCCTTTGTCTGTGAAGTTTTTGTTGACACGCAGCAGGCCCCCATTGTTGGTGAGGTCACGGAGGTCACGTGCCAACCCCTCCTCAGAGCCGTACACTTGCCCCAAGTCAAGGAAGGCCGTCAGTGAATTGATCTGCTCCCTCTTCGAGGCCACGCCACCGAAATTGAAAGCAGACTCTCCTGTGCCGCATGCGGGCGCTGATCGGAAGACTGGGATGCAGCTGTCTGGGCCAGTGGGCAAGCGTGGGTCTCTGGGAGGAATCTGGGCATGGAGGAAAAGACATGGTAGAGGGTGAAGACCTAATAATTCATGGACCATGGTTAGAAAATACCAATATATACAGGGATGACTGTATACACTAAGAAAAAAGGGTTCCAAAAGGGTTCTTTGGCTGTCCCCATAGGAGAACCCTTTTTGGTTCCAGGTAGAACCCTTTTGGGTTTCATGTAGAACCCTTTGTAGAATGGATTCTACATGGAACTGAAAGGGGTTCTATCTGGAACCAAAAGGGTTCTATATGCAACCAAAAAGGGTTTTTCAAAGGGCTCTCCTATGGGGACAGCCGAAGAACCCTTTAAGGTTCTAGACAGCACATTTTTGTCTAAGAGTGAAGTCATAGTGCCTGCTGTAAGTGGTGTGATGTGAGAGCTGTGACTGACCTGGATAGGGAAGCAGGGCTCAGAGCGCTCACATTTCTCGTTACAGTCCAGGCCGTTGCTGAAGGAGCGGATGCTGGGAGAGAAGGGCGTGAATGTCAGGTCATGGTCGTTCCACTGGCCAAAGAGGGTGATAAAGTGTGTGAACTCGCCATCGTTCACTACACCAGAGTCATTGGTTGCCAGGATACGGTTAGAGACCTCCCTTACCTGCACAAAGGGAGGGAAGGAAGGACGGAGGGTAGAGGGAGAAAGATGAATAAAATTATGATACTTTATATCTAACTTGTGGCAACATAGTAGCAGTTATTCCAACTATATTTATTGTTATCATACCAGAGGGAGCACAAAGTTGTTGAAGCTCGTGTTTCGTTCCCAGCCTTTGGGTCGAGAGACCCCATCGTCATACTGAGCAGGCAGGAAACGAGTGAAGGGGGTGTTTGAGGCTCCAAGACGAGGGAACTTCCTAATAAGCATAAAGACAATACACATCAGAATTGAGAAACCTCACTTGAGAAACTCAAGGGATGTGGCCTCATCTACTGCAGCCTCCGTAGCCAGACCTCAGACATACACTGATTGCTCTTCCCCTTTTATTCCAACCTATACAGCGACTGTGCACATTACACAAGGCTATCAAATTGTTGAGTGAAAATATTAAACCCGCCATGCCCTGGTGCTCTTACAGGTTGTTGCAGACGCTGGTGGCTGTGCGGTACTTGTTCATGTTGGGTGTGCTGTGGCAGGAGGGTTTGCTGACACGAGCTGCACAGCCAGTTACCCGGACAATGGTGTCTAGCTGCTCTGCTGTAAGCAGGTCTGAGAAACGAGAGAGCGATAAGGAAGACTTGTAATGAAGAAAGTGTACTTATTATGACTGTGTGTGTCTACGTCTGAGTGAATACGTATGGGGAGTTTTTCACAAAGTGAATGTGTGAGTATCTGTGACGGTGTGTGTGACTGACCTGTTGCGTTGAGCGAGCGTTTATGCAGCCTGTGCGTGCTGCGGACTTTCTCATGGATCAGTCTCAGGGTGTTCTCCAGGTAGTCTGCAGACCGTACAGCAGAGCGTGTGTCCCTGGCAGGCTGCTTCAGGAGACGTATGACATCAGAGGGTCTGGTGGACTGCCCACGCACTCTCTCCAGACTCCTGGGATATGGATAAGCAGATGACAGAATTATGAATAGAAACATGCTCCTATCAGTATACATGTAGATTTAGTGTACTAATCATTAGAAATTACATTACATGTCTCTGCGACTGACTGAGAAAATTGTGCTAGCACAATTTACAAAGACAGAGATTGACGACTACATCTGAAGAGGTCAACTGTCAGGTTCACTTACTTTTCTCGGGAGTACTTGTATGCTTCATCTACAAGTCTCTTTGCCTCCTCCACTGAACTTTGAATGAAAGGGCCACCCAAACTTTCCTCTGTAGACAGGGCTGGCTGGCTGAACATCAGGCACCATCCCAATGCCAGGAGGGGAGGAAATGGCTTCATCTCTGAAAAAAATTGAGGGATAATCAGATGTCATCCTTTAAAAAACATCCTGCTTCTTAAATGTAATGTGTGCATCTTTTTGCTAATAACTTGTCTTGTTAACTACAGAGACATCTATAAAGTATTCAAAAAATACAGCTTTTGCACACAATATTAATAACCCAATCATGCATGGATCAGAATTACCATGGACAACAGAAAGAATTTGAATAAAACCTGATTATCAGACGAGACAAGAGAAACAGTGTATAAAATTGTTACCTTGGTTTGAACAACTCTTGTTGTGAAGCCTTTTTTTTATGAGGTCAACTCTTGTCTGAAGATGTATGGTTGCGCTCTCTAACTGTTCTATTTATGGTCCATGTTGCAAAGCCCCACCCCCTGTCATCTGTCATTTCTCAGATGGGGTGACTGACAGTATGTAGTTCCTTCTTACTTCTTCCAAAAAGTCTGCCCTTGGCTTAACCTAATCAACCATTGACTGATAATATTATTTAACATTTTACTGTAGTGGGCAATATAAGGGTCACACTGAGTGTTTCTTGGTAGTCTTAAACAAATCTACTTTGAAACAAAAGTATACACCTCACACACATGGTAAACGGGCTTAAAAAAAGAAGACACCTGTACCATGTCAGATTTCAAATTCCAATACTACACTTTCTATACATCACAGAATACTGAAATATAACAAAACTGTTTGACATAGTAACACTGTTTGCTGAAATGTTTATTAATTATGAAATTGTGAAAAGTATTCATAACATTCCACCAATGAGGCAACTAGTTAGTTTGACTGCAGGACAGGGCAACTATGGTAATATTGATTCAATCAAGGCAAATGGTATTTGATTGAACATGAAAAATGAGACTTGTCTTTGCTTAGTCTATAATCTGGCCAGCTGTTTCCTGCTAGAGCCCTTGTGCAGTAACATGAGTTATGTGATTGTGATGATTAGCTATATCTTCATGGTATATGGTCTGGACAAAGAATAATTCATGAATCACTTTATTCTGGGCTGTATACTCAGAGCTTCTCGATATAGGCACACTTACAACCAGCACAATAAAACAAATGTGTGACCTTTGACTGTTTTAGTTTTTTTTTGCAAGGGGCTCCCAGCCAACCAGCAAAATGTATAAATAGTTCAGCACTTTTGTTTGCGCTGAATTTCTTCTGTGTATCGTCTTAATGAATACATTAATAGATTATTTGGGTCATGTGATCAAGAAGCGTCTACATGGTATTGAGACCATCTTGATGAAGTGATGACAGAGGCCTCTACAGGGCCAGTTTTAGACAACACAAGCATATTTACTTCCTCCCTGGTCTCAGTTGCAATCTAGACATGTAAATCCACCTGCCTGAGTGTTGAAGTGAGCTGAATCGGGGCACAAAGGAGCAGACTAAGGGAAGCAGACTTCTGCTGCCCAGACTGCCACTCACAACAGTGATTCCATTTTAGCTGTGACACAGTGGGTGAGCAGCAGCCAGCTCCTACCTGCAGTGAATGCTAATCAGTCCAGGGGTCTCCCTCTTCCCTCCCCTGCCTTGGACGAAAGCGGCCGATGATGATCCTTCAAAATTAATTAGATCCTTTTTGGAGGCAGCCATTTTCTTCCACTACTTATGCCTCTGCCAAATCTGTATAATTTTGTATTTTCATCCCTGTTCAGAGGGAATCAAACTATACTATTATAATGCATTTATGTGTCTGATATTTGTGTATCGTCTTAATGAATACATTAATAGATTATTTTATTTTTTATCTAGAACCTAAAAGGGTTCTTCGCCTGACCCTGTGGGAGAACCCTTTGAAGAGCCCTTTTGGGTTCCACGTAGAACCCTTTCCACAGAGGGTTATACCTGGAATCTGAAAGGGTTCTTCAAAGGGTTCTACTACTAGGACGGCCGCAGAACCCGTTTGGAGTGCAGTTATACAATATAAAAAGGATTCAGGGAAATTGACATCATGCAACAGACTTGTGCATTGTGATTGAAATATGTGGATTGTATCGTAAAGCATTTATCTCAAGTCAAAATTCAACTTTTCTCAAATTAAAAATGGTCTGTTGTGGTCAGATCTCAGAGTTAGCTATAGTCTGTTTTTCACACAGGTTTTGCTTTTTGTTGTTGCATGTATGTTGTCATCATGCTCTTTCAAAACTTGAATTGTGTTGTTACCACACGGAAACTGTTACTTGAGAAAGAGACCACAATAAGGAAGTTTCAGTAAACAAAGCAAGGTATTTATCTCCTAACATGACTAAGTTAATTTGACAGTAAATAGACACATAAATGCTTTGGACCTTGTTCAGATATCTACCATCATACTTCCTTGTTTCAGGGAGTGACACTTTATTGATATTATCATGGGAATGGTGTTGTACAGTAACAATGTGCGAATGCACTGAATTTGCACAGGGACATTTGTGGTACCATATGGTTCTTTTGTGTTGTTCTTTATGGAATGAGGAATGAGGAAAGACAAAAGGAAAGCCTGTGGTAATATTCTGCCTGTGACGATGATGTGTGTTCCATGATTAATCGAGTTTAGGGTTTGTGTCTGGATGAGCATTTAGTCTCCTGTCTGACAGTGATACTGCAGTATTACCTGTTTCCGAACACTTAGACCAAAACAGAGTTTTACTTTGCCTGGCTGATTACTAATTTCTTGGACCTGGCCAATGACAGACATGTAAGACAAGGGTTGCAACGTGCATTGTTCCTTGGGGCATGCCGCTCTGTCGTGTTTGCCAGCCTCTATGTTGCATTGATCTTTTGTAGATTCTCAGAACTTATGTTTTACAGATCCACTAACATAAATATCACTGGGAAAACTATGAGTCCTTCTGTGATACATGGCCCACACAGGAAAGTGTTTCTCCAGTCCGGACAGTTCCCTATATTGAGGTTTTAGCAACGTTTACCAAGACATGGTTTCTCGTTGGCTAATACTATGACACAGCAAAAACGAATTAGAAGCCACTTGATTGCAACAGTGGTGGGAGGCTTGCAAACTGTCGAGCAGTTAGTTGCCCCCTAGCCCCTACACCTTAGGCCATATTGCTTCCATGGCCTATCCAGTCCTCTCAGAATCCTGCCATATGGGGGGGGGGACAAAACATAATAGGTTTCTTACACCTATGTCAACACATTGTGGTATCAAGAATCAATGTAAATACCTTGATCTATAGTTAAGGTATGGCCCAAGAAGTGGTCTTATTTTACAGTTTTCTTTTCGTGTTAACGTGCCTGCTGACTTGAAGTGCTTCTTACTGGATATAACAGTCGTGTTGCCTTCATTTCTTTTCTCACATGATTTTATTTCAAGTTGGATAGCAGCCTACACAATAAATAACTAATATTGATGCATGGTGACAACTGTCAAGTTTGGTGGGGCTGTTTTTCATGGTTTGGGCTAGACCCCTCAGTTCCAGTGAAAGGAAATATATATATTTTTTAAATAATATGTTTAGAATTTTCCAATAAAAAATCAACAAAAAGGACAGAGATACAAACATTGACATTCATTGTACTGTTGAATAGGATGTCAAATTTAGAGGACAAAACAAAACTTAACTCACACATACAAAAAATAAAACAAATTCTATTAGGTGGTACATATATAAGAAGACAGCATATAGTCATTACAAGCAGTGTAGTTAAGCTAAAAATAAATATTGAGTGGAGTACAGCACAGAGTAGCAGCAGACCATCAACCCAGTTATGAAGCGGCACTAGACCATTAATCCAGTATCGACTGCCATATTTTGTAAAACATTGGACTTCAACTGGAGGGATTGTATCGAATCTCTTCCATATGTTTTACATTCCCTAAATCCCGTAACCATATTTCAAAGGTTGGTACAGTCTCCAATTTCCAAAATTGCAATATGATCCTTTTGGCTAATAGAGTACAAAGAGACACAGCCTTCCCTTCCTGGTTATTCCCATCAATAGTACCAAATGGAGCGATCAATGGGTCTGGGGCTGTAACTCTATCCAATGGCTTTAGATACTGTAAGTAATCAAAACTGAGAGCCCAGTAAGCATGTAACTTAGGACATGTCCAAAATAAGTGGGTCAACGTCTTCTCATCCTAATTGTTCCTCTCACATGGTGGTGAGGTGTCTGGGAATATCTTATGCAGTTTCACTTTTGCGTAATGTAACTTGTGTATCACCTTAAACTGAACAAGGTTGTGTCTGGCATTCACTGAACTGTGGTTTATATTCCTGAGAGCTTCTACCCAGTCCTCATCTGAGATTTCTGAACCAAGTTCCTGCTCCCAAGCTATACAGTCTAGAGACCGATCCTTTTGAATGGGGTTTGACAAGGATTAGGCTATTTAATGTAGGGTTATTTGGCTTAATGCCACACTGTAGGATATGTGTCCTTAAGAAATTCCTGATTTGGAGGTATTTGAAAAAATGTGTTGTTGGCATGTTAAACTTACCCTGTAATTGTTGAAATGAAGCTAACTGACCATCACTGTATAAGTTAACAATTGTTGTGAGCCCCTTCTCCCTCCACTGTGAAAACACCATATCATCCAATGCAGGGTGGAAAGCATGATTCAGGCAAATTGGGCTGTCAAGGTATACAGTGGGTATGTGTAGGCCCACTGAGTATACATTCTGAACCCTGTTTGAAGTCAGTAGGTCACATGACCAAGGAGCTATTGAGATTTAAAAGTTTGAGAAATGCATGTAAAATCGTGTGAAATGAAAACGGACAAACTAAAGAGTGTGTAATATAGAAGGGTAGTCAGTAGGTCACATGACCAAGGAGCTATTGAAATTCAAATATAAAAAAGTCACACCCTTTAGTTTGTTCATTTTCATCTCACACATTTTTAGATTAATTTTTCAAACTTTGACATTTCAATAGCTCCTTGGTCATGCGGCCTACTGACTTCAAACATGGTTAAAAATGTACACTCAGTGGGCCTGCACATTTCACAATCTTCTGTTTGTCCATTTTCATAGCACAGAATTTTACATGAATTTGCCTGCTATGACCCCGTTAAGGACAGTGTCACTCACATACCTATTCGCTTGGGACTTCTCCCTTGGAACTTCCTGACCTCCAGGCAGGCCCCCATTGACCTGGTGACCTCTGACTCCTGGTCTCTAGGCCTACACTCCCTGCCTGCCTGCCTGCCCTCTCCCTGGGTCTGAGAGTGTATAGCTTACTCCCTGGAACTACAGACCTCCAGGCCTCCACACCTACTCCCCCTACCTGGTCAACACCCCTCTCTCTTGGCCTTAGAGTATAGCTTACTTCCTGGAATTACTAAAATGTCTTTAGTCCCGCTGTCAGGAACCACATGCACCTTGTAACCCATAACAGGCTCTGTGCACGTGGCAATTTGAAACAGGATCTGTGCACCTGCTAACCCGAAACAGACTCTGTGCTCCTGGTGACCCATCTCCTGGTGACCCAAGTCCCCACTCCAACATCCATGGTGCTGCCCCCAGCCCCAGAGTCCGGCCGCGCTGCTTGGACTCGGAGTGCTCCCCACCTTGATGGAGGCCTCCTTGTGCACCTGGTAACTCGAAACAGGCTCTGTGCACCTGGTGACCCACCCGCTTTTATCCGCTCAAGTCCACAACCCAACCAACATGGCCTGAGTGCTGGCCCCAGCCCCTGAGTCCGGCCGCCCCTGCTCGGACTCTGAGTGCCCCCTGCCTTGGGGGAGGCCTCTTCGTACACCTGGTGACATTTTGACTTCCACAGCGAGTCCCAACCTGACTCACAGTCCCACCAGAAGACTGTGCATCACTAATTAGATGACGAGGTATTTGGCTACCTCAAGAGACTCTAAATTATGTCCCGCCGTTTACCCCTGCTTCATCGAATTTCCTCACTTTGACATGAGGGTCACAGCCACCCCGAAGGTGGTTTGAGTGCAGCCGCGAAGGGTTGCATGCTACGGTCAGATATCATCAAATTGACATCCATAGAGTCACACCCGGTGGTATCATCAGAGGCTTTTCTGTCTTACAAACAGGAAATCAGTTGCCCGCTATTAACCTTCAGCGGACTTTAACTGGGTTTTTACACCCAATCGACATCAAGTGCCAGCGCAATACTTACAGGCTTGAGAAGCAAATACCCCTCACAGTATCTAGCAGCACCATCGACCGGGTTTCGGAAGAAGCAACAGAAAACAATCATCCCCTTTCAATCATTTGCTTGCCTAGTCAGCCCTCCGGGACAGAGCCATAGGAGCCACCTTAACCAGCACTTCATCGATATTCCTCACTTTGACATGAGGTGGTCATAGTCACCGCACAAGTGATTTGAGTGCAACCGCGACAGGTGGGGACGCTCGTTTGAATTTCATCAAGTTGACATTCAGTGATCCATTCCCAGTGGGAACCTGGGCTTCTTCCATAAGTTGAATGGTTCCACAGCAAATCAATGGGCGTGGATGGTACTACCCACATCAGATGTAGGCCTCCTTCCCCAGTCAAGCTGTCCCTTGTCTCCTCAGTATATATTCCAGACTCTGACTTTGCTTGTCCTGATATTGCTTTATTTCTTTATTTAAATTTTTGGGGACTAGTGTATATTGTATATTGTTTTATATTTCTGCACTGCTGGAGCTAGAAACACAAGTATTTCGCTGCACCTGTAATAACATCTGCACAATATGTGTATGCAATTAACACAATTGTATTTGAAATGATTTTATATAAAGTATTACAACAGATCCATGGGAGCATCATTGACAAAAGCTGGTGGTTGAATTCGGGTAAATTTAGTTCAACAGCACCTCAGTGCCATATGACGTGATTCACACAGCTAGGAGAGCATGTTGTCTCAGGTTGAGGTTGTCTGCAGATGGCCAAATTGATGCTCTCTGCAGGTCTGATGAATGGTCTGCTCCCTCTGGTGATCACTGATGGTAGCTCACCCGCTAAACAAGTTATTGTGTATACAATAAAGCCATAATGAGTTCCAGTAAGGTCATAAACAATTGATCAAATAACATCTTATTTGTCAATGCTTCGTAAACAACAGGTTTAGACTAACAGTGAAAAGCTTACTTACGGGTCCATTTCCAACAATGCTGAGATAAAGTTAAAGATAAAAAATAAATGAAAATGTGACACGAGGAATACATACACAATGAATAGCAATAACGAGTAAAACATAACATGGCTATATATAGGGAGTACCAGTACCGAGTCGATGTGCAGGGGTACGAGGTAATTGAGTTCGTTACTGTATGTAAATATCGGTAGGGATAAAGTGACTAGGCAACATGATAGATAAGAGACAGTAGACGCAATGTATGTGGTGAGTGAGAAAGTGTGTGTGTGTGTGTGTGTGTGTGTGTGTGTGTGTGTGTGTGTGTGTGTGTGTGTGTGTGTGTGTGTGTGTGTGTGTGTGTGTGTGTGTGTGTGTGTGTGTGACTGTGTGTGTGTGTGTGTGTGTGTGTGTGTGTGTGTGTGTGTGTGTGTGTGTGTGTGTGTGTGTGTGTGTGTGTGTGTGTGTGTGTGTGTGTGTGTGTGTGTGTGTGTGTGTGTGTGTGTGTGTGTGTGTGTGTGTGTGTGTGTGTGTGTGGACGAATGTAGTGTGTGTGTGTGTGTGTATGTGTGTGTTGGGGTGTCAGTGTAAGTATGTGTGAGTGTGTGGGTAGAGTCCAGTGGGTTCATGGAGTCAGTGGACGAGAGTTAGTTTAAAAAAGGGTCAATGGAGATAGTCCGGATAGCCATTTGATTAACATTCTTCAGCAGTTTTGTTTAGAAATCTTATGGCTTGGGGGTAGAAGTTGTTTAGGGTCCTGTTGGTTCCAGACTTGGTGCACTGGTACCGCTTGCCGTGCGGTAGCAGAGAGAACAGTTTGTGGCTTGGGTGGCTGGAGTGTTTGACAATTCTTGGGCCTTCCTCTGCCTGGTATAGAATGTCTTGATGGCAGGGAGCTCGGCCCAAGTGATGTACTGGGTCATACATACTACCCTCTGTAGCGCCTTGCGGTCAGATGCCAAGCAGTTGCCATACCAAGCGGTGATGCTGCCAGTCAAGATGCTCTCTTTGACAGGGACAAAGTATCTTGGTGATGGTGATGGTGCAAGCTTAATGATGGTGTTGGAGTCGAGCACGGTTAGGCAGTCGTGGATGAACAGGGAATACAGGAAGGGACTAAGCATGCATCCCTGAAGGGTCCCCGTGTTGAGGGTCAGCGTGGTGGATGTGTTGTTGCCCGAGTAGCTTTGAGGGCGCTATGGTGGATGTGTTGTTGCCCGAGTAGCTTTGAGGGCGCTAATGTAGATGAAAAGTCTCATGGTAAATAGTATGATCTACACCTTATCATGAGGTATTCTTACTTAGCCAAGCTGAACCTTGAGACTTCCTTAATATTAGAGATCACACACCAGCTGTTGTCAACAAAGACACACATGCCCCCGCCCTTGAGTTAACAACACACTGCCGTTCTGTCCTGCTGATGAATAGAAAATCCAGCAAGATTTGTATTAACCATGTCCTCGTTCAGCCACGACTCCTTGAAGCATAGGATATTACAGTTCTTCAGGTCCTGATGATAGGATAGTCTCCAATGGAGCTCGTCTAGTTTGTTCTCCAGTGATTGTACATTTGCCAATAGAATAGAGGGCAGAGGCGGTTTATTTACTAGTCACTGTAGTTTCATGAGGCTGCCCCCACGTTTGCCTCTATATCGCCGTCTCCTTCCTTTCCGATTGTCTGGGATTAGGGTCTGGTCCCGGGTGAGCATTATGTCTTGCAAGGATGAGTCATTGAAGTAGAATTCTTCATCCAATTTTTGAGGTTAGTGATCTCTGTTCTAATATCCAGAAGCTCTTTTCGATAACAGGAAATGATGGGGGAAACAAGTTACGATCATCACAAGAAAACACACAAAACACAGTACCAGTCAAAAGTTTGTATACACTTACTCTTTCAAGGCTTTTTATTATTTTTTTTACTATTCTCTACATTGTAGAATAATTGTGAATACATTCAAACTATGAAAAAACACATATTGAATCATATAGTAACTAAAAGTGTTAAATAAATCAAAATACATTTCATATTTGAGATTCTTCAAAGTAGCCACCTTGATAACAGCTTCGCACACTCTTGGCATTCTCTCAACCAGCTTCACCTGCAATGCTTTTCCAACAGTCTTGAAGTAGCTCCCACAAATGCTGAGCACTTGTTGGCTGCTGTTCCTTCACTCTACGATCCAACTCATTCCAAATAATCTTAATTGGGTTGAGATCAGGTGATTGTGGAGGCCAGGTCATCTGATGCAGCACTCCATCACTCTTCTTCTTGGTCAAATAGCCTTTACACAGCCTGGTGATGTGTTGTGTCATTGTCCTATTGAAAATCAAATGATAGTCCCGCTATCCTGGACGGAGCAATTTGTGTACCAGGAAGTGATGCAACCGGTCATGATGCTCTCAATGGTGCAGCTGTATTATTTGGAGAAGACACTGGGAGGCATGCCAAATTTCTTCAGCCACCTTAGGAAGTGGAGACGCTGTTGCGCCATCTTGACAAGAGTGGTGGTGTTCTTAGTCTATGTCAAGTCCTCTGAGATGTGGGTGCCGAGGCACTTAAGACACCTGTCTCTCTCTACTGCAGTTTGTGGTAGCAGAATCAGAATTAGTTAGGTAACATTGATAAATAAGATGCTTTATTTACATAATAATGCTTATGTGAGATATTAGACATTAGTATGTCTTCTTTTGGATAATACTGTTTGCAGTTTGCAGTTATCCCTTCTCTGCTAGGGCTTACTCACTAGGGGCCCAGAGAGGGGAGAGGTCAGGCTTGTCTTCATATGTCAATATATCTGTTAAACCATGTGATGCTATGAAGAATATCAGAAGGGGAGGAGGACAGAATGGAGGCTTTTCTTCTTATGTGGATGTGTCTGTAACTATTGCATGTCCCCTCTGAGGTTTCCCTTATCTTGATTTAGTATATGACCTAAGAGGCCCACTGTCTTTTCTGATATTGTCCAGGAGGGGGTGTATTTGAGATGGTAGTATCTAGAATTGACAATTGATATATGCCATTGGATGAGGTAATGGTTTGGTACTACAGTGGAGCAAAAAAGTATTTAGTCATCCAGCAATGGTGCAAGTTCTCCCACTTAAAAAGATGAGAGAGGCCTGTAATTTTCATCATAGGTACACTTAAACTATGACAGACAAAATGAGGGAAAAAAATCCAGAAAATCACATTGTAGGATTTTTAATGAATTTATTTGCAATTTATGGTGGAAAATAAGTATTTAATAATTTATAGCTAATGCTATCTGGCTATGGGATACTCCTCCTCTTTCAAGTAAAAGGTTCTTTGAGAACTGTTCCTGAGATCTGTGTTTCGTCATGTGAGTTGAGATGGATTTGTCTTGGCTATAAATGATACTAAGAATTATTTTGTAAGCACTCTCAGAGAATTCATTTATAGACACTGAATTGATCTGAGAGTCAAACAGGGCTATGGTGAAGCTCATATATAATTAAAGATGGACTTTATAATATACCTCTGACTTGTGTGTGGTTTGCTCTCTCAATGTTTAGTAATACAGGAAATTACCACGACAAGTTCTGTTTGTGTGGATTGGGGCATGTTCCCTCCTCTGATTCCTGAAGTCAACAATCAACTCCTTTGTTTTGCTGAATTTGAGGGAGAGGTTGTTGTCCTGGCACCACAATGCCTCGTTGTGGTGTCGTCGACAAACCTGATGATGGAGTTGGTGTCGTGCAAAGCCACACAGTAGTGGGTGAATAGGGAGTACAGCAGAGGGCTGAGGACACACCCCTGGGGCACCTGTGTTAAGAGTCTGTGTGGAGGAGGAGTTGTTGCCAATCCTCACAGCCTGTGGTCTGCCCGTCAGGAAGTACAAGATCCAGATAGATAGATAGATAGAAATTAGAAGTAATGACAATTGAATGAAATATTTAATGTCCTTCAAAGTTGAATCTCACTTTGCCTTTACCTCAATATGAATTAAGAGAAAAAGCAAGAACATTCTGGTATTAAGCCATTGTTATCTGACATGACATCCTATTACCTTTACTCCACACAGACGTCAATCAAAGGCATTTAAATATTTTGTCTTGCCCATTCACCTTCTGAATGACACACATACACAATCCATATCTCAATTGTCTTTAAAAAAGCCTTAAAAATCCTTCTTTAACCTGTCTCCTCCCCTTCATCTGCACAGATAGAGGGGAGGTACATGCCACAATGTTGGCTCCCTCTGCTGAGAGTACATGAGCTGGGCACCACGATGCGCATGACTCCAAGTAGAGGTAATTAGGGGAAAGTACCAATCAGCCGTGGAGGCCACATAAAGGAGCACTGTGGCACACCGTGTGAGAGAACAGAGAGACCAAAACAGAGCAGAAGCACTGATTCAACCCTACGTGATTTCATTATGTTAATTTTATTGACGCGTAAAGTCGTGTTTGCTGACTAGAACCTCCCTGTTTCTGTGTTAATCTCTGCACATCCAACCCAACACCCCACAGTTTACCACAGTTAGCTAATCTTCTTGGTGTCCAACACCAAATAATAAGACATTACAAACAATTCCAAATGAAGACTTTACAAACATTTAACAAGTAGACAATACAGACAATTAAAATACCTGACAGGAAACACATTTAACATTCAGTTGATGCTTTCTATTTCCTGTCCAGTCATTTGGTCTGTCACATTAGATGTTCTTTCTATTTCCTGTCCAGTCATGTGGTCTATCACATTAGATGTTCTTTCTATTTCCTGTCCAGTCATTTGGTCTATCACATTAGATGTTCTTTCTATTTCCTGTCCAGTCATTTGGTCTATCACATTAGATGTTGTTTCTATTTCCTGTCCAGTCATGGTCTACCACATTAGATGTTCTTTCTATTTCCTGTCCAGTCATATGGTCTATCACATTAGATGTTCTTTCTATTTCCTGTCCAGTCATGTGGTCTATCACATTAGATGTTCTTTCTATTTCCTGTCCAGTCATTTGGTCTATCACATTAGATGTTCTTTCTATTTCCTGTCCAGTCATTTGGTCTATCACATTAGATGTTTTTTTTCTTTTTCTTGAAGGTAGATTTACTTTTTGCCTGAGAAATATGGATTGGTAAAGAGTTCCATTCAGCTATGGCTCTATATAAAACTATAGATTTAAGGTGATTTGTCCTTGGCTTGTGTTGTTTTAGATGCCCTGAATTTACCTGTTTGGTTTGGTGGTTATGCATGTTGCTAGTATGACTAACTGGCCTGAAAAGTACTGTGTTTAAAAAATAAATAAATAAATTCCTAAAGAAAATCAGAAGACTAGATGGTAATTTGTTTTCAACGTGAATACATGGGCTATACTCAGCCTTGTCTCAGGATGGTAAGTTGGTGGTTGAAGATATCCCTCTAGTGGTGACAAATGGGGATTTGGTGGTTGAAGATATCTGTGCTTTGGCAAAGTGGGTGGGGTTATATCCTTCCTGTTTGGCCCTGTCCGGGGGTGTCATCGGATGGGGCCACAGTGTCTCCTGACCCCTCCTGTCTTAGCCTTCAGTATTTATGCTGCAGTAGTTTATGTGTCGGGGGGCTAGGGTCAGTTTGTTATATCTGGAGTACTTCTCCTGTCCTATCCGGTGTGCTGTGTGAATTTAAGCATGCTCTCTCTAATTCTCTCTTTCTTTCTCTCTCTCTGAGGACCTGAGCCCTCGGACCATGCCTCAGGACTACCTGACATGATGACTCCTTGCTGTCCCCAGTCCACCTGGCCGTGCTGCTGCTCCAGTTTCAACTGTTCTGCCTGTGATTATTATTATTTGACCATGCTGGTCATTTATGAACACTTGAACATCTTGGCCATGTTCTGTTATAATCTCCACCCGGCACAGCCAGAAGAGGACTGGCCACCCCACATAGCCTGGTTCCTCTCTAGGTTTCTTCATTGGTTTTGGCCTTTCTAGGGTGTTTTTCCTAGCCACCGTGCTTCTACACTTGCATTGCTTGCTGTTTTGGGGTTTTAGGCTGGGTTTCTGTACAGCACTTTGAGATATCAGCTGATGTACGAAGGGCTATATAAATACATTTGATTTGATTTGATTTGATGAGAGATTCTAATGCATTTGAATAACATTCATTGTAGGTTGGCAGGTAGCCTAGTGATTAGAGCGTTGGGCCAGTAATCGAAAGGTTGCTAGATCTAATCCCCAAGGTAAAAAAATCTGTCCTTTTGCCCCTGAACAAGGCAGTCAACCCACTGTTCCTAGGCTATCATTGTAAATAAGAATTTGTTCTTAACTGACTTGCCTAGTTAAATAAAGGTACAGCGAGAGCAATGAAGAGCTAATCTGGTAGCCCTGTTTTGAGCCATTTGGAACTTTTGTTCTATCTTTCTTTGCTGCAGATGACCATATAACCGGACAGTACTCAAAGTGTGGTAGGGATTGAATCACCTGATTCAGAGTGCTAGATGTTGCATACTCTGAACATGTTCTTGTAACAGCAATTCCCATACCCATCTAAAATAACAATATTTTTTATGTGTTCTGAACATGATAAAGATGCATCCACAATAAGGGCTAATAGTTGTTGTTTTCACTACGTGCATTCTGGTCATCGACAAATTCAATTGGGGATCATCAGCAAGAATATATCTTCAACCAAATACAAAACATTTCGTTTTAGAAGTGTTCAACACCAATTTGTTCATATCAACCCACTCAGACACCATTCTTAGTTCACTACTCAGTACATCTGTCAGCTCATTACATTTGGTGCTGTGCTACACATTGTAGAGTCATCAACATACATTACCCCTCTTGCTTTGTTCATTACTGTAGGTAAATCATTAGTAAAGATGGAGTAGAGAAGTGGGCCTAGGCAACTTCCTTGAGGAACACCACAGTGTATATCTTCACTGTTTGAAAAGCTATTATAGGACACCTTTTGCCTTCTCCTGGATAGATAGCTTTCCATCCTGGATAGAGCTGCAGACTTAAAACCATAACATTTGAGTTTACAGTTGAAGTCGGAAGTTTACATACACTTAGGTTGGAGTCATTAAAACTCGTTTTTCAACCACTCTACAAATGTCTTGTTAACAAACTATAGTTTTGGCAAGTCATTGACACAAGTACTTTTTTCAACAATTGTTTACAGACAGATTATTTCACTTATAATTCACTGTATCACAATTCCGGTGGGTCAGAAATTTACATACACTAAATTAACTGTGCATTTAAACAGCTTGGAAAATTCCAGAAAATGTCATGGCTTTGGAAGCTTCTGATAGACTAATTGACATCATTTGAGTCAATTGGAGGCATTCCTGTGGATGTATTTCAAGGCCTACCTTCAAACTCACTGCCTCTTTGCTTGACATCATGGGAAAATCAAAAGGACTCAGCCAAGACAACAGAAAAACAAGCCAAAGAACACCATCCCAACTGTGAAGCACGGGGGTGGCAGCATTTTGTGGGGGTGCTTTTCTGCAGGAGGGACTGGTGCACTTCACAAAATAGATGGCATAATTAGGATGTAAAATTATGAGGATATATTGAAGCAACATCTCAAGACATCAGTCAGGAAGTTAAAGCTTGGTCGCAAATGGGTCTTCCAAATGGACAATGACCCCAAGCATACTTCCAAAGTTGTGGCGAAATGGCTTAAGGACAACAAAGTCAAGGTATTGGAGTGGCCATCACAAAGCCCTGACATCAGTTCCATAGAAGATTTGTGGGCAGAACTGAAAAAGTGTGTGCGAGTAAGGAGTTACACCAGCTCTGTCAGGAGGAATGGGCCAAAATTCATCCAACTTATTGTGGGAAGCTTGTGGAAGGCTACCCGAAACGTTTGACCCAAGTTAAACAATTTAAAGGCAATGCTACCAAATACTAATGTATGTAAACTTCTGACCCACTGGGAATGTGATGAAAGAAATAAAAGCTAAAACAAATAATTCTATATACTATTATTCTGACATTTCACATTCTTAAAATAAAGTGGTGATCCTAACTGACCTAAAACAGGGAAGTTTCACTTGGATTAAATGTCAGGGATTGTGAAAATCTCAGTTTAAATGTATTTGGCTAAGGTGTATGTAAACTTCCGACTTCAACTGTACATATTAACAGTTCATGATCAACTACATCAAAAGCAACACTGCACCACCTAACGTCCTGTCATCCATACACTTTAACCAATCATCTGTCATTTGTGATAAGGCCGTACTCATAGAATGCCCTTCTTTGTATGCAGACAATTACATGAGAAATAATCCTTGATTTGAACAGACACAATTTTTACCAGTCATTTACTTAAGAGAGGCAGCAAGCTTATAGGATGACTATTAGGACCAGTGAATGCAGATTTCTTTATCTTTAGGTAATGGAATAACCTTTAACTCTTTCCAGACTTCTGGGAACACCCCATACATCAAGCACTTATTAAAATATGAGAAATTGGGGGAGACATTTTGTTAGCTGTAACTCTAAGCAATTTGGCGTCAAGATTAGCTGTACCAGGTGACTTGTCATCCGAAAGAGACAACAGCATCCTTTCTACCTTTTACCTTTCTACTTGGTGAAATTCAAACATGCATTGCTTCTCCTTCATGATATCATATTTTATAAGGGTATATGACATGGAGACATCAGTTGGAATCAAAGCATTCCTCAACTTGTCTACATTGCCTATAAAATATGAATTAAAGTAGTTTCAATGTCATGTGGTTTTGTAATAAATATACCCTCTGTTTCAACAAAACAGGCAGACATGTTCGAATTCCTACCCATAATAGCGTTCAACGTTCTCCACAGTTTTTTCCCAAACACCCTTTACTTCATCAATTTTGTGCTGATAGAAACCCTTCTTATTTCCTTTGTTTAGCATGGTTCCCAGATTTCTTCATTTCCAATAACTTTGCTTATCAAACAGTGCCAGATTTATCTGCAGCTTCTTTGGCATCATAATGTTGAATTATTACATTTCTCAGCTCATCATCAATCCATGGGGGACCGTTTGGCTTCACAGTGCATTTCCTTAAAGGGGCATGCTTATCAGCTATACTCATAAATTATTGAATAAACAAACTTAGTGACATTTCAGGATCATCCTTACTACACACTTCTAACCATTGCACATTCTTAATCTCATCCACAAATGAGCCCTGATTGAACCCTCTGTAGGACCTTCGGTAGATTACCTTCGGGCCCGCCTTTGGTATTTTAGTTTTCCTAGTGAGTGAGTCCTGATTGAACCCTCTGTAGGACCCTCGGTAGATTACCTTCGGGCCTAGTGAGTGTGACCAAGTCATGATCACTACAACCTAGTTCCACTGATACAGCTTTAGAACAATGTTCAGCCATGTTAGTGATAATGTGATCGATACAAGTTGATGATGTGATACCGGACCTATTAGTGAACGTTCTGGTTGGTAATGTCATAACTTGGGTCAGGTTACATACATTGGCAACAGGAATACGTTTATTTCTCATTGGACAGTTGGTGTTAAAAAATCAATATTCATATCTCCCCAAAAATATATTTCCCTATTTTCATCAGATACCATATCCAACATTTCACAAATTACATCAATATATTTCACTTCAGCACTGGTTGGCCTATAGCAGCAACCAACTAGTATAGGTTTCAAATGTGGTAAATGCACCTGTACCCATAGTGCCTCTAATCCATTCAACATTAAGTCCTTACAATGTTTTGCTGGGATATGACTCTGCATGTAAACTGCAACTCCACCCCATATCTATTTCTGTTGCTCCTGAACAAATTGCATCCATGTATAGAGATCTCAGCATCCTCAAAAGAAGAGTCAAAGTTAGTCTCTGATATTGCCAATACATGAATATTGTTGACTGCACTAAACAACATATTTCATGAATCTTGTTCATTAAACTGCATATATTCAAGTGAGCAATTAACCTCACTAGGGTAGGGTGCACTATTTTCACCTCTGGATGAAAAGCATGTCCAAAGTAAACTGCCTGCTACTCAGGCCCAAAAGCTAGTATATGCATATAATTAGTAGATTTGGATAGGAAACACTCCAAAGTTTCTAAAACTGTTCAATTAATGTATGTGAGTATAACAGAACTGAAATGGCAGGTGAAAACCTTCTTTGCCCGCTTTGAGGTTAATGCGTTCTCATTATCCCCACTTCGCCATCAAGCATAATTAATTGTATCAGGTAGTAAAGCACAATGGGGAGACAAAATACTTTGTATTCATACCCACCCAGTATGTTAGGACTGTCTTGCAGCTCGCCCACACCCAATTAATTGGAGCACACCTGGGGATGGAGAAAACCAAGGAGCAGATCGGAAATCAGTTCCACTGGCCTGGATTCAAGCGCGCCGTAGAGGACTACTGCCATACCTGCCAAGAGTGCCAGATCACATCTACGAGGGCATATTATAGAAAGTCTTTGGTCCCTTGCCCATTTTAGGGGTGCTGTTTGAGTGGGTGGCTACTGATCTGGTTGGTCCATTGGTGAAGACCGTGAGGGGACACCAATACATCCTGGTAATCGTGGATTACGCCACCTGGTATCCGGAGGCAATCCTGTTATGCATGGCGGCAGCGAAAGGTATCGCACAGGAGCTCTTCCATTTATTCAGCTGGGTGAGTATTCCGCGGGAAATCCTGACGGACCAGGGCACTGCATTCATGTCTCGTGTAATGAAATATGTCTACAATCTATTACGAATCAAAAAGGTGAGGACTAGTATGTACCATCCACAAATGGACCAGCTAGTCGAACGCTTCAATAAGACCCTAAAGCAGATGCTGAAGGTCATCGGGAGAGACGGGGGATCAGCTGCTGCCCCACTTGATGTTCTCGGTGCGAGTAGGCGACGTCAATTATAAGGTCCGCCAACCGGGGTGGAGAAAACCCCTCCAGCTTTACCATGTGAACCTACTGAAGAAGTGGCATGCATGAGAGGTGCTGTGCACAACGTGGACCCGGACACAGCAGAATCCGCCCTCTGTCGAAGTTGCCATTGGGGAAGACCACAGCCCGACCCAACAACAAGCACCCCTGAGAGCCAGGGTCTGTAGTGACGACTCTAGCACTGAGATGCAGTGCCTTAGAATGCTGTGCCACTCAGGAGCCTATAAAGGGAGCACCGTGGCACACCGCAAGGAGAGCTGTAGAGACAGACACGGAGCAGAATCTGAGAAGAAGGACTAAGCCAAACCAAAGTTATTTTGTTGTTATGTTTATTTTGTTGCCCAGTAAAGTTGTGTTTTCTGACTAGAACCTCCCTGTCTCTGTGTTAATCTCTGCACGCTCAACCCAACACCCCACGGTTTACCACAAGTATTTATATGTCTAAACATGAATCAGCAGAATCTGAGAGAGAGATACTGGAATTAATGTGTCTGTCGCTCTTCCTAACTCCTTGGGAGGGAGGGTGAACAATCAGTTTGTTATAGCTCAGGTATGCTATGTCACCTCGTTCTCTTGCAGCCTTCATAGCTGGTATTAGTTCCTCATTGATGAAGATGTCGGACCCTTTAAGGCTGTTGTCAGAATGGTGCTGAAGGGGATGGCTGCCGTCTTATCGGCTTTTAACCAACCGCGCTATTTTGTTTGTTTTTTCGCGTTTTTCGTAAATTGTTTTGTACATAATGTTGCTGCTATCGTCTCTTATGACCGCAAAGAGCTTCTGGACATCAGAACTGTCATTACTCACCTCAGATTAGACTAATTTTTCTTCAATGAAGTCGGACGGGAGGGAAATCCTACAGACACCCGACTGGGCCCAGATCCTCGTCATTCGCTGGAGAAGGATCAGGATGCCTTGTGAGGATCAGGCAACAAACGGTTAATCTGCCTTTGCCTTCCGTCCTGCTAGCTAACGTTCAATAGCTGGAAAATAAATGGGACAAACTGAAAGCACATATATCCTACCAACGGGACATTAAAAACTGTAATATCTTATGTTTCACCGAGTCGTGGCTGAACGACGACATGCATTTAAGAACACACAGCTGGCGGGTTATACACTATGTCGGCAGGATAGAACGGAAGCCTCTGGTAAGACAAGGGGCGGGGGCCTATGCATCTAGGTAAACAACAGCTGGTGCACGATATCTAAGGAAGTCTCAAGGTTTTGCTCGCCTGAGGTAGAGTTGCTCATGATAAAATGTAGACCCCCACCATCTACCTAGTGAGTGTTCATCTGTATTTTTTGTAGTTGTCTACATACCACCACAGACCAATGCTGGCACTAAAACCGCACTCAATGAGCTGTATACCGCCATAAGTAAACAGGAAAACGCTCATCCAGAGGCGGCGCTCCTAATGGCCGACTTTAATGCAGGTAAACTTGAATCAGTTTTACCTAATTTCTATCAGCATGTTAAATGTGCACCCAGAGGGAAAACAATTCTAGACCACCTTTACTCTACACACAGAGACGCATACGAAGCTCTCCCTCGCCCTGCATTTGGCAAATCTGACCATAATTCTATCCTCCTGATTCCTGCTTACCTGCAAAAATTTAAGCAGGAAGCACCAGTGACTCGGTCTATAAAAAAGTGGTCAGGACAGTTTACGTAGCACAGACTGGAACATGTTCCGGGATTCTTCCGATGGCATTGAGGAGTACACCACATCAGTCACTGGCTTTATCAATAAGTGAATTGAGGACGTCGTTCCCACAGTGACTGTACGTACATACCCCAACCAGAAGCCATGAATTACAGGCTCTTGGACCAACAGGCTCCAAGACAGCTTCTACTCCCCAAGCCATAAGACTGGTGAATAGACAGATTAATGGTACCCAATTAATGATAGCCGTACTATCTGCAATGACTCTATCTTGAACTGACCCTATGCACACTCACCAGACTATATACAGTGCCTTCGGAAAGAGTTCACTTGACAATGTTCACTTGACATTTCCCACATTTTGTTAGGTTACAGCCTTATTCTAAAATGTATTAAATTGTTTCTTTCCTCATCATTCTACACACAATACCCCATAATGAAAAAACTGAAATATCATATTTACAGAAGTATTCAGACCCTTTACTCAGTAATAATAATAATATATGCCATTTAGCAGACGCTTTTATCCAAAGCGACTTACAGTCATGTGTGCATACATTCTACGTATGGGTGGTCCCGGGAATCGAACCCACTACCCTGGCATTACAAGCGCCATGCTCTACCAACTGAGCTACAGAACTTTGTTGAAGTACTTTTGGCAGCGATTACAGCCTAGAATCTTCTTGGGTATGACGTTACAAGCTTGGCAAACCTGTATTTGGGGAGTTTCTCCCATTCTTATCTGCAGATCCTCTCAAGCTCTGTCAGTTTGGATGGGGAGCGTTGCTGCATAACTATTTTTATGTTTCTCCAGAGATGTTCGATCAGGTTTAAGTCTGTGCTATGGCTGGGTCACTCAAGGACATTACAAGTTACTCCTGCATTGTCATGGCTGTGTGCTTAGGGTCGTTGTCCTGTTGGAAGGTGAACCTTCACCTCAGTCTGAGGTCCTGAGAGCTCTGGAGCAGGTTTTCATCAATGATCTCTCTGTACTTTGCTCCATTCATCTGTACTTTGCTCCATCCATCTCTTTTTCATCTCTGAAAAAACATTCCCACAGCATGATTCTGCCATCACCATGCTTCACCATAGGGATGGTGCCAGGTTTCCTCCAGATGTGACGCTTGGCATTCAGGCCAAAGAGTTTAATCTTGGTTTCATCAGACCAGAGAATCTTTTTTCTTATTGTCTAAGAGTCTTTAGGTGCCTTTTGGCAAACTTCAAGCGGGCTGTCATGAGGAGTGGCTTCGGTCTGGCCACTCTACCATAAAGTGCTGCAGAGATGGTTGACCTTCTGGAAGGTTCTCCCATCTCTCCAGAGAAACTCTTGAGCTACCCCCAAACACTCTTTGTACGCTACTGATACTCTCTGTTTATCATATATGCATAGTCACTTTAACTATACATTCTGTACATACTACCTAATTGGGCCGACCAACCAGTGCTCCCGTACATTGGCTAACCGGGCTAGCTGCATTGTGTCACACCCACCACCCACCACCCGCCAACCCCTCTTTTACGCTACTGCTACTCTCTGTTCATCATATATGCATAGTCACTTTAACCATATCTACATGTACATACTACCTCAATCAGCCTGACTAATCGGTTACTGTATGTAGCCTCGCTACTTTTATAACCTTGCTACTGTATATAGCCTGTCTTTTTACTGTTGTTTTATTTATTTTCTTACCTATTGTTCACATATATACACACACACACACACACACACACACACACACACACACACACACACACACACACACACACACACACACACACACACACACACACACACACACACACACACACACACACACACACACGCTTTTACACTCCATTTGCTGCTGCTACTTTATTCTTAATTTTAATCTTAATATTATCCATCCTGATGCCTAGTCACTTTACCCTGCCTTCATGTACTTATCTACCTCAAATACCTTGTATCTCTGCACATGTATCTGGTACTGGTACTCACTGTATATAGCTCCATTCTTGTGTATTTTATTTTGTTCCTCTTTTGTTCCTATTTTACATTGAACAAACATAAACACAACATGTAAAGTGTTGGTCCCAAAATAGCCTCCAACACTCTACTCAGCAAATTGGATGCAGTCTATCACAGTGCCATCCGTTTTGTCACCAAAGCCCCATATACTACCTACCACTGCGACCTGTATGCTCTTGTTGGCTGGCCCTCGCTTCATATTCATCACCAAATCCACTGGCTCCAGGTCATCTATAAGTCTTTGCTAGGTAAAGCCCCGCCTTATCTCAGCTCACTGGTCACCATAGCAGCACCCACACGTAGCACGCGCTCCAGCAGGTATATTTCACTGGTCACCCCCAAAGCCAATTCCTCTTTTGGCCGCCTTTCCTTCCAGTTCTCTGCTGCCAATGACTGGAACGAACTGCAAAAATCACTGAAGCTGGAGACTCATATCTCCCTCACTGGCTTTAAGCACCAGCTGTCAGAGCAGCTCACAGATCACTGCACCTGTACATAGCCCATCTGTAAATAGCCCATCCAACTACCTCATCACCATATTGTTATTTATTTGATTTATTTTGCTCCTTTGCAACCCAGTACCGCTGTTTGCACTCATCTTCTGCACATCAATCACCCCAAACTTTTAATTTGCCATACTGTAATAATTTCACCACTATGACCTATTTATTGGCACACCCCCCTTATCTCACCTCATTTGCCCACGCTGTATATAGACTCTCTCTATTGTCTTATTGACTGTATGTTTGTTTATTCCATGTGTAACTCTGTGTTATTGTTTGTGACGCACTGCTTTGCTTTATCTTGGCCAGGTCGCTGTTGTAAATGAGAACTTGTTCTCAACTAGCCTACCTGGTTAAATAAAGGTGAAATAAAATAAATAAAACATGGGTTTTGTTATAGCATCCAAGATACTGAAACTAAAGTTACAGCTTATATTGAATTGGGACCCTCATTACTTTTGTACAACTCAGTTCCGCAATACCAAAGAGAATACAAATAGCTTATCACACTTCAACCTGTGGTTTTCTGTCAAGCTCTGATTGGCGAGGGCTTTCTGCGGCAGCTGGACCTTGTCTATACCCCAATCCTACATTGAGTGGTTATTCATTTTCCAAGTAGTCTTTGAAAGAGACTGACTTATGATGGCCTCTTTCAAGCTCGCACTCGTTGTCTTAATTTCTTACCAGACCACAGGTATGCTATACAATTGCACACAGTTTCGGTTAATACTATAACATATGAATATGATGTTATAGTATATTTAATTCAATGTACATTATTGACATATACATTGGGTTAGGGTTGGTACATTGACATATACATTGGGTTAGGGTTGGTACATTGACATATACATTGGGTTAGGGTTGGTACATTGACATATACATTGGGTTAGGGTTGGTACATTGACATATACATTGGGTTAGGGTTGGTACATTGACATATACATTCATGTTTTAACCCTAAACATGTAATTACAATATATAATCTTGTTCATGAGACATTTAGAACCATAAATGGAAAAAGATGTTTATGGAGACACACTTTTAGAACAGATTTTCTTTTTCTTCATATTTTTATCTTTCCCACAGCTTTGGCAAGGGTTGTCGGTGGGGAGGGAACACAAAACGCCTGGGACAAGCTGAAAGTAAGTACTATTTTTATTTTGAAAACAATGATTCCCCTCTTTAACCCACAAAATATAGGAATACCAGTGTATGCAACATTGTGCTGCATACTAACAACCCACCTGGCAGGATTCAAAAAGCAAAAAAATAGAGAAATATTATTGTGTTTTACTAAGAGAAAATGACCAGATAATGAGCTCCATAATTAATATCATTACCACAGTATATACATCAAATAAAGTATAAATATCAATAGCATTATCAATCAGATTAGTTCCCAGTGGTTCCCAAACTTTTTGGGCCCATGATCCCAATTTTGATGAATTAATACATTTGTTGTGTTCTCACTAAAGATGATGTAATCAACGGCCAATTTTTCTTTAATATTTTAATTGGGGCTATGGCAGTCTATTACAAATCAGTCTGACAAAACATTTGACAGTATTTCAAGTTGAATTAAGTATATTTTTTCGCTCAAGTTTTTATGTATCCAATACAAATCTAGAGTTCAGTGGGTTTCAATCGCATGTTCAATGATTGCATAAAATAGCAAATGTGCCTACTCTGTGCTTGGCACGTGAGCTCCAGCCAAAAACACGCAAATACAGAGCGGGTAGACTGTGCGGGTAGGCTAGTCACATTATGAGATTATTATGGATAACAGCCAGAATATTTGTATTTGTCAAACGGCAGTCAAGCATCGATCATCATGTCACCAGATTAAGACCCTAAATAGTTATTGGAAAGGAGCATCAAACTCATCGCCGTGCACTTTCACCACCCTCTGAAGTTCATCATAAACGATTTAATATGTAGTTTAAAAACTGCATGGTTTCCCGAGTAGGCATAGTAGTGGGAGGACCACACAACATGTAATCGCGTGATTCCAAGTTTACTTCGATATGATGGTTATTATTTCAATATTTGCACATAAACTCGTTTCCAACGCCTTTTCTAGAATAATTAATTTTACCGACAGAAAAAATAACTAACAAATGATCTGTTGGCATTTATAAAATTGTACCGAAACGTCCTATTTCCATCACAGCTGTCTTGATTTTTTCTCATACAGTATAACTTTACATGCATAAAACCTGTAGATGGAAACTTTTCTCCCAGTCTGATTTAGTGCCTGGTCTTGTCTTCTCTGTTCAGTGGGGGTCGGTGCCGTTTAAAATGGGGGAGGATAATTGTATATTTTATGAGTATGGTCTTATTTTTATTAGAGCATATTGGATGACTGTCATTCATATTCCGTTCACCCAGTTCAATGTATCACCGATAGGTTTATGCTACTACATGATACTCAAAATGTCCCTGTTCCCATCATGAGGTTGCTCCAACCTCGCCTATGAATGAAAGTTTATAATGTAGGTGCTGTACAGGTTGAGATAACTGAGTAATCAAGATGACACACAGTAACACATTCAATACCGCCTTGCACAGTCTTGCTTGCATCTAGCTGATCTAGGATGTAATCATTAGTCCAACAGTTGCAAATGAGAGTTTCTATTGGAATAATTCAGGTGTGTTTATCCCCGTTTCGTTCCATTTGCTTCCGTTTAAGAAACGTTTTTCAACAGAATTGGTGGAATGAATACACCCCAGATAACATTCACAGTTGACTTTCATAGCAACCATATAAAAACAGTATGATCACTTTGCTCCTTGAATATATAATTCCTTCTCGCAAACCTTCCCAAGTCAAACCTTCATATCATGACTGTTAACCATCATTGTCACCTCATAGTCAACATACACAACATGACCAAAAGTATGTGGACACTTGCTCGTCGAGCATCTCATTCCAAAATCATGGGCATTAATATAAAGTTGGTCCCCCTTTGCTGCTATAACAGCCTCCACACTTCCGCGAAGGCTTTCCACAAGATGTTGGAACATTGCTGCAGGGACTTGCTTCCATTCAGCCACAAAACATTAGTGAGGTCGGGCAATGAGGTTGTAATCTGTGCAGTCAAGTTCTTCCACACCGATCTCTACAAACCATTTCTGTATGGACCCCGCTTTGTGCATGTGCACAATGTCATGCTGAAACAGGAAAGGGCCTTCACCAAACTGTTGCCACAAAGTTGGATGCACAGAATCATCTAGAATGTCATTGTATGCTGTAGCGTTAAGATTTCCCTTCCCTGGCCTCCTGGGTGGCACAGTGGTTAAGAGTGCTGTACTCCACCAGAGACTCTGGGTTCGCTCCCAGGCTCTGTTGTAACTGGCCCCGACCGGGAGGTCTGTGGGGCGAACCACAATTGGCCTAGTGCCGTGAGGGTGTGGCCGGTAGGGATATCATTGTCTCATTGCACACCAGTGACTCCTGTGGCGGGCTGGGAGCAGTGCACGCTAACCAAGGTTGCCAGGTGCATGGTGTTTCCTCTGACACATTGGTGTGGCTGGCTTCTGGGTTGGATGTGTGCTGTGTTAAGAAGAAGTGTGGCTTGGTTGGGTTGTGTATCAGAGGACTTTCAACCTTTGTCTCTCCCGAGCCTGTACAGGAGTTGTAGGCAGGATAACTTTTTAAATGTTTCATTATTTTTATTTTTATGGAATTCACTGAGGAGGATGGTCCTCAGATGGTCCTCCCCTTCCTCCTATGAGGAACCTCCACTGACCCATGATGCTTGTGGGCATTGTATAGGGAAACAGAAGACACATACATGTTCTTGAGAATGTTATGTTTCAGTGATGGGGTCATAATATTTTGTGTCTTAATAAGAACCGAGTCAATTTCACTTCTGTTTTCTTTAAAACAGATTTTCAGTCTATAGACTATAGAAGCAGGTATAAATGAGAGGAGACATGTTTTGCAACACAAAATAATATTTCACTGAAATCCAGCACTGCTTGTCAGGGACCTTCAGGAATAATGTCAACTAGAATAAATGGATGTCTTTGCCTCAGTATCCCGCCACAGCTTTGAGTTGGCATTCTTCTCTTTCCCTCTCTTCCTCTCAGAAAGGGGACAGCTGCCAGGACTGTACCCAAATAATTGAACTCCTTAAAGACCTTATCTCCAACCCGGACATACAGGTGAATGCATCGACAGAACATGCACCCCTGAACCATACATACCATACATTTGAATCATTCATAATAACACCCAGAAACATACAGTGGGGCAAAAAAGTATTTAGTCAGCCACCAATTGTACAAGTTCTCCCACTTAAAAAGATGAGAGAGGCCTGTAATTTTCATCATAGGTACACTTCAACTATGACAGACAAAATTAGAAGAAAACAAATCAGGAAAATCACATTGTAGGATTTTTTATGAATTTATTTGCAAATTATGGTGGAAAATAAATATTTGGTCAATAACAAAACTTTATCTCAATACTTTGTTATAAACCCTTTGTTGGCAATGACAGAGGTCTTGGTGGCTGACTAAATACCTTTTTACCCCACTGTATAACCATCACATCAGTACTACTTGTATGTGCATATGATGCTCATTCACCTGGGTCAGTTTTTCTTCCTATTTGTGGCTGCAGATAGAGCATTCAGGTTTCTTTTCCGCTAACAATGAAAAACAACAGACACTTTCAGTTCCTGAAATGGTTTTCACCTGTTTTTTTCCCACAAACCCTCACTCAACACAAGTGGTACAGTTTGTGTTTCTGTTCTACGTTGCTGTTTCGGAGAGTTAGAAAGCCACTTCCTCTTTTCTATATAAAAGTAACTACAAAAGCAGTTCACAGTGTATTTCTGACTTCTAAGTTCTCCTTTCCTCTGAGGCTGATCAGGCACTTCGGACGGTGTAATCTCACCCCTGAATAGTTCCTTCTTCTTAAACACAATCAGTGACCCAAACAAACCAGTGGTATGCAAAAAGCAATGTACTTCACTGTAGCTTTTAATACATATTCTAATATGTCTTAATGATTGTAAAACACATCATTTACTTAATGTGCCTCAAAATGATTTCAACTGATGCCTCCCACTCCTCCATCCCCAGACCGAGATCAGGGGCGAATTGGAGAAACTATGTGACCTCATGCCAGGTCCTGCGTCCCCCAAACTGTGCCGGGAGCAAGTGGATAAGAACCTCCCCCTGGTCATCACCTTCTTGACCAGCTTCTTCGTACGTGCTGATGGGAGGTTGAGAAAGATCCTGGTTTGTAATTTGTTATATAATTCTGACTGAATGAGCCTGAATTGAGCCTCTCTCCTCTCCCACAGAAACCCACTGAGGTGTGTACCGTGTTGGGACTGTGTGGCTCCCAGTCAGACAGCCAGCAGCAGAGCCTGCTGACCGATCACATTCAAGCGGGTCTGAAGTCAGCCATGACAATGACAAAGGTGAGACAGAAAGAACAGGACTAATGCACTCTCTCTCTGACCTCTACTCTGTGTCCCGCTGACTTTTTGTCTGTACCTGACTGTTTGTCTGTCTTTATCTTGTTCTCTTTCTCCCTCTGTTTTCTTTCTGTCTTGTCTACTAGGTGCAGTTCTCGCCCGAATGTACCTTCTGCATTTATCTTATCAAGTCACTGGAGAGTATGCTGCCGAAAATAAGGACTGAGGTAAGGCATGCCATAGAAATATAATTAGTGCAGGGATCATCAACTAGATTCAGCCAAGGCATATGCACACAGGAACACACACACCCCAGCTGTTGTTCATATCTTTAAAATACTGTTATTCAATCGAGGGGTGTTAGTGTTGTCTTTTTTTTTCAATCACTTTGGCACATTTTTCAGATGTAAGTTGTATATTTTCAAAACTCTTAGAAGAAAACTATAACTGATAACACTTGTTAGGTTCAGAACCTTTGATTGTGTATTCATAGAGGTTAGGGTTCGGGTTAGGGTTCACCCCTGAGTCATTCATGCAAAATTAATGAAATGCCATGAGAACATTCAATTTAGTCACCAATATATCAGGTTTTGAACAGGCTCACCATTTAGTCATTTTAACTACCATTTAGTTCAATACCAAAAAATACAAGACACGCATTTCAAAACTATTCTTTTTGAAATGCTGAATAGAAAGAATAGTAGATGGTAAATATAATTTTCCATACAGTATTTGACTATAACTTGCAAAAAAACATATAATTTGTATCCAATGGTAGATTGTGAGCATGTTGAGAAATATGTCTGTCAGATTTACATTTTATTATTCTTATATTGTAAATAGGTGGACAAATAATCAGAAATGGGGGTATTGTAAAGGAGTTGGCTACTGTATAAACATAGCGCGATGTTGTATGTTATTTATGCCCCATGCTACATTTTGCAAGATCACCTTATCTATGGGATTTGTCAAATGATACAGTATCGCCTGTCTATCTGCTTGAAATTCATCAGCTTACAGTGTATCAATGAAATTCAGATAATGAGTGGACTATATTGTTGCATATAACGCAGGTCTTTCGTCAGATCATTGTACAGTACACTATCGTTCCAAATGGTAGCACATAGAGTGACTCTTTCCACTTCCTATTGAAGCACACTGGCACATACAGTGCCTTGCGAAAGTATTCGGCCCCCCTGAACTTTGCGACCTTTTGCCACATTTCAGGCTTCAAACAAAGATATAAAACTGTATTTTTTGTGAAGAATCAACAACAAGTGGGACACAATCATGAAGTGGAACGACATTTATTGGATATTTCAAACTTTTTTAACAAATCAAAAACTGAAAAATTGGGCGTGCAAAATTATTCAGCCCCTTTACTTTCAGTGCAGCAAACTCTCTCCAGAAGTTCAGTGAGGATCTCTGAATGATCCAATGTTGACCTAAATGACTAATGATGATAAATCCAATCCACCTGTGTGTAATCAACTCTCTGTATAAATGCACCTGCACTGTGATAGTCTCAGAGGTCCGTTAAAAGCGCAGAGAGCATCATGAAGAACAAGGAACACACCAGGCAGGTCCGAGATACTGTTGTGAAGAAGTTTAAAGCTGGATTTGGATACAAAAAGATTTCCCAAGCTTTAAACATCCCAAGGAGCACTGTGCAAGCGATAATATTGAAATGGAAGGAGTATCAGACCACTGCAAATATACCAAGACCTGGCCGTCCCTCTAAACTTTCAGCTCATACAAGGAGAAGACTGATCAGAGATGCAGCCAAGAGGCCCATGATCACTCTGGATGAACTGCAGAGATCTACAGCTGAGGTGGGAGTGTTATGCAGGTGAATGAGGACCCAAAAGCGACTTGGCGAAAACAGTCTTTATTCCAGTAAAGGAAATAGGCAATACTCCTGGACAATCAGAGCAGAAAACAAAACATAAAAAACTAATTCCACTCGTAGTGACGAGGACAGACTGGAGACTCGACCATTAACTGTAGGTTGCCTCGGGAAGGCACCGACCGTAGCAGACTCAGACACCTGCTCACACGCAGCATCTGAGGGAAACAAGACACGACAGGGCGAGACAAAGACACAGCACGGCGAACAATATACAAGAATCCGACAAGGACAGAAGTGGAAAACAAGGGGAGAAATAGGGACTCTAATCAGAAGACAAAATAGGGAACAGGTGTAAAAAGACTAAATGAGTGAGTTAGGAGAATGAGGAACAGCTGGGAGCAGGAACGGAACGATAGAGAGAGGAGAGAGAGGGAGGGGGAGAGAGAGGGATAGAAAAAGGGAACGAACCTAATAAGACCAGCAGGGGGAAACGAACAGAAGGGAAAGCATAATGACAAGACAATATAAGACAAAACATGACAGTACCCCCCCACTCACCGAGCGCCTCCTGGCGCACTCGAGGAGGAACACTGGCGGCAATGGAGGAAATCATAGATCACAAACGGTCCAGCACGTCCCGAGAAAGAACCCAACTCCTCTCCTCAGGACCGTAACGGAAAACGATAAAAAGGGAAACTAGGGTACTACTCTAAAAAAAAAAATGAGACACGGGTAGAGAACTGAAAGCTTTAGGGCAAACAGGACCAAACAGGCCAGGAGAGTAACAACTAGGGACAGACTGAGACACAGCAAGGGCAGGAACAAGAACAGGAGAGATGCGGTGGCAGGGAACAGACTGAGACCCAGCAAGACCAGGAGCAGAAGCAGAAAAAAAAATTACCAGACTTATTCTGCGCGCAGTCCGAACACGCAGCCACGAAACGGCGCGTGTCACGCTCCAGAGTAGGCCACCAAAACCGCTGGCGAATGGAAGCAAGCGTACCCCGAACGCCGGGGTGGCCAGCTAACTTGGCAGAGTGCGCCCACTGAAGAACAGCCAGACGAGTAGAAACAGGAACGAAAAGACGGTTACTAGGACAAGCGTGCGGCGACGGAGTGTGAGTGAGTGCTTGCTTAACCTGTCTCTCAATTCCCCAGACAGTCAACCCGACAACACGCCCAACAGGAAGGATCCCCTCGGGATCGGTAGAAGCCACAGAAGAACTAAAGAGACGGGATAAAGCATGAGGCTTGGTGTTCTTAGTACCCGGGCAATAAGAAATAACGAACTCGAAACGAGCGAAAAACAACGCCCAACGAGCATGACGCGCATTCAGTCGTTTGGCAGAACGGATGTACTCAAGGTTCCTTTGGTCAGTCCAAACGACAAAAGGAACGGTCGCCCCTCCAACCACTGTCGCCATTTGCCTAGGGCTAAACGGATGGCGAGCAGTTCGCGGTTAGCCACATCATAGTTACGTTCCGACGGTGACAGGCGATGAGAAAAATACGCGCAAGGGTGGACCCCATCGTCAGTATCGGAGCGCTGGGACAGAATGGCTCCCACGCCCACCCCCGACGCGTCAACCTCGACAATAAACTGTTTAGTGACGTCAGGTGCAACAAGGATAGGAGCGGATGCAAAACGCTTCTTGAGGAGATCAGAACAACAATCATACGACCGGTGAGGAGGAAGGGAGTTGGTTCTGGACCGACTGAAGACCGTGCGCAGACCATGATATTCCTCCGGCACTCCTGTCAAATCACCAGGTTCCTCCTGTGAAGAGGGAGCAGAAGAAACAGGAGGAATATCAGACATTAAACACTTCACATGACAAGAAACGTTCCAGGAAAGGATAGAATTACTAGACCAATCAAAAGAAGGATTATGACACACTAGCCAGGGATGACCCAAAACAACAGGTGTAAAAGGTGAACAAAAAATCAAAAAAGAAATGGTCTCACTATGGTTACCAGATACAGTGAGGGTTAAAGGTAGTGTTTCACATAATATACTGGGGAGAGGACTACCATCCAAGGCGAACATGACCGTGGGCTCCCTAACTGTCTGAGAGGAATGTCATGTTCCCGAGCCCAGGCTTCGTCCATAAAACAGCCCTCCGCCCCAGAGTCTATTAATGCACTGCAGGAAGCTGCCGATCCGGTCCAGCGTAGATGGACCGGTAAGGTAGTACAGGTACTTGACGGAGAGGACCGTCTAGTAGCGCTTATCAGTCGCCCTCCGCTTACTGATGAGCTCTGGCCTTTAACTGGACATGAAATTACAAAATGACCAGCGGAACCGCAATAGAGACAGAGGCGGTTGGTGATTCTCCGTTCCCTCTCCTTAGTCGAAATGCGAATACCCCCCAGCTGCATGGGCTCAACACCAGAGTCAGTGGGGAAAGATGGTAGTGTCGGAGAGAGGGAGACACAGTTAACGCGAGCTCTCTTCTATGAGCTCGGTGACGAAGATCTACCCGTCGTTCAATGCGAATAGCGAGTTCAATCAAAGAATCCACGCTGGATGGAACCTCCCGAGAGAGAATCTCATCCTTAACCTTAGCGTGGAGTCCCTCCAGAAAACGAGCGAGCAACGCCTGCTCGTTCCAGTTACTGGAGGCAGCAAGAGTGCGAAACTCTATAGAGTAATCCGTTATGGATCGATTACCTTGACATAGGGAAGACAGGGACCAGGAAGCTTCTTTCCCAAAAACTGAACGATCAAAAACCCTTATCATCTCCTCTTTAAAGTTCAGATAATCGTTAGTACACTCAGCGCTTGCCTCCCAGATAGCTGTGCCCCACTGCCGAGCCCGACCAGTAAGGAGTGATATGACGTAGGCAATCCGAGCTCTCTCTCTTGAGTATGTGTTGGGTTGGAGAGAGAACACTATATCACACTGGGTGAGAAAGGAGCGGCACTCAGTGGGCTGCCCAGAATAACATGGTGGGTTATTAACCCTAGGTTCCGGAGGCTCGGAAGACCCGGAAGTAGCTGGTGGCACGAGACGAAGACTCTGATACTGTCCTGAGAGGTCGGAGACCTGAGCAGCCAGGGTCTCAACGGCATGCCGAGCAGCAGACAATTCCTGCTCGTGTCTGCCGAGCATCGCTCCCTGGAACTCGAGAGTAGAGTAGAGAGAATCCATAGTCGCTGGGTCCATTCTTGGTCGGATCCTTCTGTTATGCAGGTGAATGAGGACCCAAAAGCGACTTGGCGAAAACAGAGTCTTTATTCCAGTAAAGGAAATAGGCAATACTCCTGGACAATCAGAGCAGAAAACAAAACATAAAAAACTAATTCCACTCGTAGTGACGAGGACAGACTGGAGACTCGACCATTAACTGTAGGTTGCCTCGGGAAGGCACCGACCGTAGCAGACTCAGACACCTGCTCACACGCAGCATCTGAGGGAAACAAGACACGACAGGGCGAGACAAAGACACAGCACGGCGAACAATATACAAGAATCCGACAAGGACAGAAGTGGAAAACAAGGGGAGAAATAGGGACTCTAATCAGAAGACAAAATAGGGAACAGGTGTAAAAAGACTAAATGAGTGAGTTAGGAGAATGAGGAACAGCTGGGAGCAGGAACGGAACGATAGAGAGAGGAGAGAGAGGGAGGGGGAGAGAGAGGGATAGAAAAAGGGAACGAACCTAATAAGACCAGCAGGGGGAAACGAACAGAAGGGAAAGCATAATGACAAGACAATATAAGACAAAACATGACAGGGAGACTCTGTCCATAGGACAACAATCAGTCGTATATTGCACAAATCTGGCCTTTATGGAAGAGTGGCAAGAAGAAAGCCATTTCTTAAAGATATCCATAAAAAGTGTCGTTTAAAGTTTGCCACAAGCCACCTGGGAGACACACCAAACATGTGGAAGAAGGTGCTCTGGTCAGATGAAACCAAAATTGAACTTTTTGGCAAAAATGCAAAACGTTATGTTTGGCGTAAAAGCAACACAGCTCATCACCCTGAACACACCATCCCCACCGTCAAACATGGTGGTGCCAGCATCATGGTTTGGGCCTGCTTTTCTTCAGCAGGGACAGGGAAGATGGTTCAAATTGATGGGAAGATGGGTGGAGCCAAATACAGGACCATTCTGGAAGAAAACCTGATGGAGTCTACAAAAGACCTGAGACTGGGACGGAGATTTGTCTTCCAACAAGACAATGATCCAAAACATAAAGCAAAATCTACAATGGAATGGTTCAAAAATAAACATATCCAGGTGTTAGAATGGCCAAGTCAAAGTCCAGACCTGAATCCAATCGAGAATCTGTGGAAAGAACTGAAAACTGCTGTTCACAAATGCTCTCCATCCTACCTCACTGAGCTCGAGCTGTTTTGCAAGGAGGAATGGGAAAACATTTCAGTCTCTCGATGTGCAAAACTGATAGAGACATACCCCAAGCGACTTACAGCTGTAATCGCAGCAAAAGGTGGCGCTACAAAGTATTAACTTAAGGGGGCTGAATCATTTTGCACGCCCAATTTTTCAGTTTTTGATTTGTTAAAAAAGTTTGAAATATCCAATAAATGTCGTTCCACTTCATGATTGTGTCCCACTTGTTGTTGATTCTTCACAAAAAAATACAGTTTTATATCTTTATGTTTGAAGCCTGAAATGTGGCAAAAGGTCGCAAAGTTCAAGGGGGCCGAATACTTTCGCAAGGCACTGTATATGATTTGGTTTACCTTCCATCATAAATTGATGTCAGATTGATACATTTATTTACATTTACATTTAAGTCATTTAGCAGACGCTCTTATCCAGAGCGACTTACAAATTGGTGCATTCACCTTATGACATCCAGTGGAACAGTCACTTTACAATAGTGCATCTAAATCTTAAAGGGGGGTGAGAGGGATTACTTATCCTATCCTAGGTATTCCTTAAAGAGGTGGGGTTTCAGGTGTCTCCGGAAGGTGGTGATTGACTCCGCTGTCCTGGCGTCGTGAGGGAGTTTGTTCCACCATTGGGGGGCCAGAGCAGCGAACAGTTTTGACTGGGCTGAGCGGGAGCTGTACTTCCTCAGTGGTAGGGAGGCGAGCAGGCCAGAGGTGGATGAACGCAGTGCCCTTGTTTGGGTGTAGGGCCTGATCAGAGCCTGGAGGTACTGAGGTGCCGTTCCCCTCACAGCTCCGTAGGCAAGCACCATGGTCTTGTAGCGGATGCGAGCTTCAACTGGAAGCCAGTGGAGAGAAGGGAGGAGCGGGGTGACGTGAGAAAACTTGGGAAGGTTGAACACCAGACGGGCTGCGGCGTTCTGGATGAGTTGAAGGGGTTTAATGGCACAGGCAGGGAGCCCAGCCAACAGCGAGTTGCAGTAATCCAGACGGGAGATGACAAGTGCCTGGATTAGGACCTGCGCCGCTTCCTGTGTGAGGCAGGGTCGTACTCTGCGGATGTTGTAGAGCATGAACCTACAGGAACGGGCCACCGCCTTGATGTTGGTTGAGAACGACAGGGTGTTGTCCAGGATCACGCCAAGGTTCTTAGCGCTCTGGGAGGAGGACACAATGGAGTTGTCAACCGTGATGGCGAGATCATTTTCCTCCTCTGTCTCTGCTGCTAAAGCCACTTTCTACCACTCTAAATTCCAAGCATCTGCCTCTAACCCTAGGAAGCTCTTTGCCACATTCTCCTCCCTCCTGAATCCTCCTCCCCCTCCCCCCCCCTCCTCCCTCTCTGCAGATGACTTCGTCAACCATTTTGAAAAGAAGATCGACGACATCCGATCCTCGTTTGCTAAGTCAAACAACACCGCTGGTTCTGCTCACACTGCCCTACCCTGTGCTCTGACCTCTTTCTCCCCTCTCTCTCCAGATGAAATCTCGCGTCTTGTGACGGCCGGCCGCCCAACAACCTGCCCGCTCGACCCTATCCCCTCCTCTCTTCTCCAGACCATTTCCGGAGACCTTCTCCCTTACCTCACCTCGCTCATCAACTTATCCCTGACCGCTGGCTACGTCCCTTCCGTCTTCAAGAGAGCGAGAGTTGCACCCCTTCTGAAAAAACCTACACTCGATCCCTCCGATGTCAACAACTACAGACCAGTATCCCTTCTTTCTTTTCTCTCCAAAACTCTTGAACGTGCCGTCCTTGGTCAGCTCTCCCGCTATCTCTCTCAGAATGACCTTCTTGATCCAAATCAGTCAGGTTTCAAGACTAGTCATTCAACTGAGACTGCTCTTCTCTGTATCACAGAGGCGCTCCGCACCGCTAAAGCTAACTCTCTCTCCTCTGCTCTCATCCTTCTAGACCTATCGGCTGCCTTCGATACTGTGAACCATCAGATCCTCCTCTCCACCCTCTCCGAGTTGGGCATCTCCGGCGCGGCCCACGCTTGGATTGCGTCCTACCTGACAGGTCGCTCCTACCAGGTGGCGTGGCGAGAATCTGTCTCCTCACCACGCGCTCTCACCACTGGTGTCCCCCAGGGCTCTGTTCTAGGCCCTCTCCTATTCTCGCTATACACCAAGTCACTTGGCTCTGTCATAACCTCACATGGTCTCTCCTATCATTGCTATGCAGACGACACACAATTAATCTTCTCCTTTCCCCCTTCTGATGACCAGGTGGCGAATCGCATCTCTGCATGTCTGGCAGACATATCAGTGTGGATGACGGATCACCACCTCAAGCTGAACTTCGGCAAGACGGAGCTGCTCTTCCTCCCGGGAAGGACTGCCCGTTCCATGATCTCGCCATCACGGTTGACAACTCCATTGTGTCCTCCTCCCAGAGCGCTAAGAACCTTGGCGTGATCCTGGACAACAAACTGTCGTTCTCAACTAACATCAAGGCGGTGGCCCGTTCCTGTAGGTTCATGCTCTACAACATCCGCAGAGTACGACCCTGCCTCACACAGGAAGCGGCGCAGGTCCTAATCCAGACACTTGTCATCTCCCGTCTGGATTACTGCAACTCGCTGTTGGCTGGGCTCCCTGCCTGTGCCATTAAACCCCTACAACTCATCCAGAACGCCGCAGCCCGTCTAGTGTTCAACCTTCCCAAGTTCTCTCACGTCACCCCACTCCTCCGCTCTCTCCACTGGCTTCCAGTTGAAGCTCGCATCCGCTACAAGACCATGGTGCTTGCCTACGGAGCTGTGAGGGGAACGGCACCTCAGTACCTCCAGGCTCTGATCAGGCCCTACACCCAAATAAGGGCACTGCGTTCATCCACCTCTGGCCTGCTCGCCTCCCTACCACTGAGGAAGTACAGTTCCCGCTCAGCTCAGTCAAAACTGTTCGCTGCTCTGGCTCCCCAATGGTGGAACAAACTCCCTCACGACGCCAGGACAGCGGAGTCAATCACCACGTTCCGGAGACACCTGAAACCCCACCTCTTTAAGGAATACCTAGGATAGGATAAAGTAATCCTTCTCACCCCCCTTAAAATATTTAGATGCACTATTGTAAAGTGGTTGTTCCACTGGATGTCATAAGGTGAATGCACCAATTTGTAAGTCGCTCTGGATAAGAGCGTCTGCTAAATGACTTAAATGTAAATGTAAATGTAATCATGGAACGGGCAGTCCTTCCCCGGGAGGAAGAGCAGCTCCGTCTTGCCGAGGTTCAGCTTGAGGTGGTGATCCGTCATCCACACTGATATGTCTGCCAGACATGCAGAGATGCGATTCGCCACCTGGTCATCAGAAGGGGGAAAGGAGAAGATTAGTTGTGTGTCGTCTGCATAGCAATGATAGGAGAGACCATGTGAGGTTATGACAGAGCCAAGTGACTTGGTGTATAGCGAGAATAGGAGAGGGCCTAGAACAGAGCCCTGGGGGACACCAGTGGTGAGAGCGCGTGGTGAGGAGACAGATTCTCGCCACGCCACCTGGTAGGAGCGACCTGTCAGGTAGGACGCAATCCAAGCGTGGGCCGCGCCGGAGATGCCCAACTCGGAGAGGGTGGAGAGGAGGATCTGATGGTTCACAGTATCGAAGGCAGCCGATGAGGCAAACATATATACATTTACAGTGTTCAGCAGTTATCAAACTATACTGTATATGCTAACTACAAGCACTACATCATTTTGGTTCAGTAGTTACCGGTTTTGAACAGTTTGATTAAGTGATTGTCTAATTATTTGTATTGTTAACAACAAATAATAAAATCAAAAGTCAAGTGAAAGTGGCATTTTGAAAAGCAGATACTTAGGTTGATTATGCATCAAAATTGAAAGAGTGATGAACAAGTGACTGTGAATTTATTTGTAGTTCTCAGTCAATTACAAATGTGCTTAGGGTTTTAAAAACTTTAGTCATTTTGATGATTTTTGTGTTTAGTATTGTGAAAATGTAACACATACTTGTGAAAATTGTACCAACGTGCTAAGAAAAATGTAATCGTTTTTTACTGTATTATGGTGAAAATGTGGTGAATTTTTAAAACTCTTAGTACAGAACTCCACACTGGTAACACTTGTAAATTACAGTACATTACACTGTTTTCATATTAGGTACACTATCCCATGTGTGATCAAAGGTGTGATCAAATGAAGGAAACATCGTTTAGCAGGCACTAAATTGCATCAAGCCTGTCTTGAGCATTTGGACATCGATATCAAAATAAATATCCTTATTGTTCATGCACCTTTTAGCATTGCAAATCAAAGTCTGATATAGGTCTGGTTTGAAATCATTGCATGCCTCATCCATGGCCTGAAGGAGGGTGGTACGCTTATGGGATTGCAATCATACATCTTCCACCTGTATTGTAATCATGTATTGTATTTTACAGTATTGTATTGTACTTCTGTATTGTATTGGTCCTGTACGTGGCTTAGTTCATTAGAACACAGCACGAGCAACACCAGAGTTGTGGGTTTGCTTCCCACTAGGGTCACATACCAAAATATGCAGACTGTTGTCACTTTGGATTAAAGTGTCTGCTATGTAAATGGCATGTATTACTGTACTGGGGGATGCATTTCTTTCTTGTTTTGGACTTTCTGGATGATTTGCATATTGGTATTGTATTGGTATTGTATTGATATTCTATCACTGCACTGTTAGAGTTACAAATACAAGCATTTCACTGCACCTGCTGTAACATCTGCTAATCTGTGGATGCGACCAATAAACTTTGATTTGTTATGTACAGTATATATCTGATCTTGTCAATGTCAGATTTAAAAAAATGTACTGTGAAGTAAAATCATCATAGTCATCATCATAGTTGTACATTTGAGTATACAGGAAATCATACTTTTTATGTTTCTACTTTACAGACATATTTTAAGTATGTAGTTCTCAAAATCTGTAGTAGACAAAACAGTTGACATGTCAAATCTATAGGTTTACCAAACGTTTAAGTGATCATCAATTCAGAGCAGTGGGATTAAGTTATAGTAAATGCATTATAGCAAATCATATCAAAAGTCATGTGAGCATTGCATTGTGAAAAGCAATTGCTTTTATATGAACATGTACTGCAATGTGAAATGTATTTCTAGATGATTAAGTTTGATGAAAAGGTGACTGTATGATTTTGTGTTTTGTAATTAGTCATTTGAAAATGTGTTTGGAGTTTTGAAACAACTGCCTTTTTGATGTTTTTTTACTAATAGTTGTAAAAATTGCAGGTAGATTCTTTGAATTTTTTGCATGGACATTGATTTTAATGCTACACACATGTAAATAACATGACATTTTTCTAAACTAATCCAATCTGTTAGTAGTTAGATTTATTGCACCCGTTGCTGAGGTGGTCGTTCCAGTTTAGATAGTTTAGGTAGTCTACATTTTTTCGAGCCCTACCTTGGCAGTCATTCTAAATGCAGGTTGCAGGTGAAAAGTTAAAATAGTTGGATATCCTCAATCTGGCTAGAATTCAATAGGATTTACACATCATTTTGCAAGCCAGCATAATGTGATGTAGCCAGTTTATAAACTAGTTAACTGTTAGAGTAAAATTCAAATTCCAAAATACACTGTATCAGTGAAAACCATAGGAGAGTACCTTACACACTGAGTTAGTGTAACATTTTAATGCCACTGGTGTTAGAAACTATCAGTTGGAACACACTAAAAAAGTGTTGTCTTCACCCAATATAGTGTTCAATACCTACATCGCTGGTGTTAGGAAATATACACTGTAACACTGTTAAAAAGTCTTTAGAAAAATATGTTCTGGTGGTTCTCATGTGAACACTTAAAAAACATGAAATTGTACACCCACAGTGTTAAGCTTACCAATCAGAGTTTGCTGTGCACTAACACACACATTTGTATCCAAAGCAACTAGGGTTAAGTGCCTTGCTCAAGGTCACATTGACAGATTTTTCATCTAGACAGCTTGGGGATTTGAACGAGCAACCTTTTGGTTACTGCCCTAACACACTTAACCGCTAGGCTACCTGCCACCCTACATGTGCGTACACACAAACCATCATTTCCCCAATGCCCTGTATCTGTTTCCCCTCCCAGATGGCTGTGATTGATCTGCTGGGGAAGGTGTGTGGTATTCTACCCATGTCCTACAGGAAGCAGTGTGAGAACCTGATAGAGAAGTATGGTAAGATGCTGATGGACATGCTCCTGACCTACGCCACCCCTGAGGTCATATGCACCCTCGTCGAAGCCTGTCATGGCATGGATACGCCTGTCCTGGGTGAGTTCATCCCTCCTGCCCTTCTTTGCATCACCACCATATAATCACTTTTCTCTCTATCATTTCCTCTTCTATATTATCCCCTGTTTTGATATGTCTCTCTCTTCTTTCCCTCTCTCCTCTCCCTCTTTCTCTCCCTCTCAGAGAGTGCTCCTCTGTCTGACTGTGACTCCTGTCTGACCCTGGCGGTTCTGACTCATCTACAGCTGGGCTCCAATGCTTCAGAGCCCCAGACCTCCTCCTTCCTGGCCTCTGTCTGCCAGCTCCACCCCAAGGCCCTGCCCAAGGTCAGCCCTGCCCCCTGGTCTACATCTCCCTCATCTCACATAGGAGCCTTATAGGAGCCTCTGGGCTCATGTCTTATTTCTCTCTTTTCAGTGTGATGGCTTTACCCAGCTTCATGGGCACCAGCTGAAGGGGGTTCTGGGTAAACCAGAGTCAGCCCTTGATGTATGTGAGGTATGTCATGTTTAGATTCACTCGACTACACACTGTAACGTAACATGAAAGTCACTAAGGATCTGACCCTTTTTTCAATTATCGCCTAAAAAGACATACCCAAATCTAACTGTCTGTAGCTCAGGACCTGAAGCAAGGATATGCATATTTTTGATACAATTTGAAAGGAAACACTTTGAAGTTTGTGGAAATGTGAAATTAATGTAAGAGAATATAACACATTAGATCTGGTAAAAGATCATACAAAGAACAAAACATGCGTTCTTTTGTATTTTTTTATACCATCATCTTTGAAATGCAAGAGAAAGGCAATAATGTATTATTCCAGCATAGGTGCTATTCACATTTTGGCCACTAGTTGGCAGCAGTGTGTGTGCAAAGTTTTAGACTGATCCAATGAACCTTTGCATATCTGTTCAAAATGTTGTATCAAGACTGCCCAAATGTGACTAATTGGTTTATTAATACATTTTCAAGTTCATAATTGTGCACTCGACCTCAAACAATAGCATAGTATTATTTCACTGTAATAGCTACTGTGAATTGGACCGTGCAGTTAGATTAACAGGAATTTAAGTTTTCTGCCCATATCAGACATGTCTATATCCTGGGAATTTCTTTTGTTACTTGCATTAGCCTACATTAGCTCAACTGTCCCGCGGGTGGACACCGATCCCGTAGAGGTTAAACCCAAATTTATATGGGGTGGGGATGTACTTTAAGTTTGTTTGCTTCTCAGAGAGTGGGCCTGTGTGGGGGAGTGATAGAGGCAGGAGAACAGGGAGGGGACCCATGCACTCTCGGCACCAGTTACAGTTGCAGAGACCTCAAGACTGCCCTGGAATGCGGGGTAAGACCACTGAACGCACCAACAAAGTTTTATTTTATTTGACCTTTATTTTATCAGGGAGTCTCATTGAGACTAATGTCTCTTAAGACTAAGGGAGCCTTGCATCACACAATCACACAAGAAATTACACAATAGGAAATACATCAAGAAAATACAAAAAAGTATAGTAGACATTTCATAACAGAACAAAGGTGTTTAAATCTTTGCATGCAATTTGTCTTATATAGATGGTGTCAATCTGCCAGAAGTTTGCGTGGAAGTAAGAACCTCTGCCCAGTACATACTCTCAAAGTGGACGGTAAGTTGACTCTTGATGTACATACAGCGCCTATTAAAAGTATTCACCCGTCTTGGATTTTTATCACATTTGTTGCTTTACAAAGTGGGATTGAAATGGATTTAACTATGACATTTTGCCATTGATCTACACAAAATACCCCATAATGTCAAGGTGAAAAAAAATCCTGTACATTTTTACAAATGTATGCAAATTAAATAACTAAAATACAGTTGTTGCATAAATATTCATCCCCTTTGTTTTGGCAAGCCTACATTAGTTAAGGAGTACAAATTGGCCTAACAAATCACATGAATTAATAGGGGTTGACATGACTTGAATGACAACCCACTGGACACACACACTGGTTTAATAGTTGTTTAATAGTTGTTTCAATGTAATTTGTCAACGTATTGTGACGTAAAATCAACATGGAAATACATTGGATTTGAAGAGGGTCATCAACCAGTAAGGGAGAGGGGTACATTGAGGGAAAGTGTTAGTTAAGCCACCCCTTTTTTCTAAGAAACCATACACAAAATGTATAATTTGACTAAATATTTAGGAAGAGATCATCTTTTCATACAGTATTATCATTCATTCATGGTTGAACGGATCTTTGGAAGTTTAGAAGTAGCTTAGTGATATTAATAATACACTTTTACCTTTGGATATTTTATTTTTCATGAAGGACGGTGGGTTAATCTACAAGTTAGTAATATGTTGGATTTATGTCTCCATCACAACCAAAATTCTAAGTTGAAGAATAGGACTAAATCAAATAAAACTATATTTGAAGTGCATTTAAGTTGGATTTGATTTAGTGCTATTCATTAACTGAGAGACGTAAATCCAACATATCAATCATTATTTTGTAGACAAGCTGGATATTGAATTGTGAACACAACCACATATCAACATTTGAAGGAGATGTAATCTTCTGCTTGGATAGTGTATACATACAGTACCAGTCAAAAGTTTGGACACGTTTACTCATTCAAGGGTTTATCTTTATTTGTACTATTTTCAACTTTGTACTTTGAAATAACACATATGGAATCATGTAGTAACCCAAAAAGTGTTAAACAAATCAAAATATATTTTATATTCTTCAAAATAGCCACCCTTTGCGTTGATGACAGCTTTGCACACTCTTGGCATTCAGTCATACCATTTTACTATCAACATTGAAACAAGGTAAAATGATATATGTCTACTCAAATATGAAATTCAACATACACTGAACAAAAATATCAACGCAACATGCAACCATTTCTAAGATTTTACTGAGTTACAGTTCATATAAAAAAACAGTCATTTTAAATTAATTTATTAGGCCCTAATCTATGAATTTCACATGACTGGGAATACAGATATGCATCTGTTGGTCACAGATACCTTAAAAGTTATGGGTGTGGATCAGACAACCAGTCAGTATCTGGTGTGACCACCATTTACCTCATACAGCATGACACACCTTCACATAGAGTTGACCAGGCTGTTGATTGTGGCCTGTGGAATGTTGTCCCACTCCTCTTCAATGGCTGTGCGAAGAAGCTGGATATTGGCCAGAACTGGAACACGCTGTAGTAGACGTCGATCCAGAGCATCCAAAACATGCTCAATGGGTAACGTGGAGGAACTAGGATATTTTCAGCTTCCAGGAAATGTGTACAGATTCTTGCAAAATGGGGCTGTGCATTATCATGCTGAAACATGAGGTGATGGAGGTGGATGAATGGCACGACAATGGGCCTCAGGATCTCATCACAGTATCTCTGTGCATTAAATCGCCATCGATAAAATGCAATTATGTTTGTTGTCCATAGTTTATGCCTGCCCATACCATAACCACACTGCCACCATGGGGCATTCTGTTCACAACAGTGACATCAGCAAACCGCTCACCCACAACGCCATACACGTGGTCTGCGTTTGTGCACATTTTAAGAGTGGCCTTTTATTGTCCCCTGCACAAGGTGCACCTGTGTAATGATCATGCTGTTTAATCAGATTATTGATATGCCACACCTGTCAGGTGGATGGATTATCTTGGCAAAGAAGAAATGTTCACAAACAGGGATAGAAACAAATGTGTGCAAAAAAAATGCTTTTAACACATATGGAAAGTGTCTGGGATCTTTAATTTCAGCTGGTTTATATTTTTGTTATGTATTTTGTGTAAATTGCTGACAAAATATATATATATATTTTTATTTCACCTTTCTTTAACCAGGTAGGCTAGTTGAGAACAAGTTCTCATTATTACAATTAAATCCATTTTAATTCCACATTTTAACACACAGGGCCGGTTTAATGCAGGGGCTTACAGGAGCCCGCTCTCAATGTTCAAAATACACCAGAGAGCATAATGTAGCCACAGAGAATAACTGTGGATTAAATGTTATCGCAAGCACATACAGGTAACTGCCAAAATAAAGGAAACACCAACATAAAGTGTTTTAATAGGGTGTTGAGCCACCACGAGCTGCCAGAACAGCTTCAATGCACCTTTGCATAGATCCTACTAGTGGATCCCAACCATGCCAGGATAATGCACCCCATACACCATACCATATACTTTGTATCCCTAATTTTCCCAAGTGTTTTTTAAATTTTGGCAGTTACAGGTATGCCTTACAATTTGGGCAGCATGCTCGCCAAATACAGAACAGTTTGTTGCATTATGGCCATAGACACATTTCCACAGAAGGGTTTTGAAGCCTCTTAGCCTAGAAATTTGACTGTTAAACTCATGGCTACACTAGAAATGGCTGCCAGTCCTGATTTGAATGGAATAGCCATCTATGGATTATATTTCTGTTGTTGGCTGTTAATTTGCCTTTTGCATATTTAAAAACACAATCACAGGAAAAACAGTTTGGAAAGCAAATGCCTACTGCTGAAAAGAGAAAAATAATCTGTTTGTAGATTTTTTTAGTTTGTTGAGGGAACAGTATCACTATTTTTCAAAGTAGTTTATCTTGAGATATGCTATTGTCACGAACAGCGCATCGGCCATCACCGGTGAGTACTAGCCTAGGCTTCTTCATCATTGGGTGAGTCAGTGTGCCACTTATTTAGTAGCCAACTGTAGCCTATAATATACTGTACATTTAACCTGGTCAGGCTGTCATGGAAAGAGCAGGTGTTGGTAATGTTTTGTATAGTCAGTGTATTTCCTCCTAATATTGTAGGCTTCATTGGCCACAAGGCCAGATTGTTTTTATTGATAAATTTGACACTGTCAGAGTAGCCACTCACAGTCATTTCCTTGGCATTAAGAGATTCTGGTAATGTTTTGTAGAATTGCATGAAAAGGCACATTTTCCAGACACAGCAACAATAAAAAAAAAGTGAAAATCTACTCAATTGTAGCCTGTTTTATTACAAAGGGGCTTTTTCTTCAAGGGTACATTTATCACACAACTAATTGCATTTTTGTGCACGGATTGGGTTTACAAAACATTAGGATGTGTCAGGAAGGGGGGGGGTTATATAAAACAAAGACACGGGGCCTATGATTTGTTAAACCGACCCTAGTAACACAAATATGAATAAATCTTATGATAGGCATGCTATTTAGGTTTCAGATTAACTGATTGTCACACACACAAACGACTCGGGTTGTAAATGTTCCGCCCACTTTCTTTTCAGATTGATAATCCAAGACTTTGAGCGAGCCTGAGGCCTTTGCAGCAATGGAAGATCCCAAAGCTTTCAACATCAAATTACAAATATTCTATTAACTGTGTCAATATTTTTTTCTAGATGATAACACTTCTTTAACACATGAACATTGCACTGAATATGATTTTATAAAACTCTTCTGTACTTTTCCTTGCGGGCAGCAGTCCGTATTAAATGAATGCATTCCTGCTAGCTAGGGATTAAGAGAACATGATAAAGACATTGAAACTATTTAGAGACATATTAGCAGTAAAGGTTGTCTACAAAGCTAAATGTACTAGGAAAATGTTCATATTACCTTGCTTGTGATTTTAGCTTTACATGTGACCTCAATCCCCATATGAATATTAGTTGTGTTCTTCATGCTCATTCTTTTATGGTTACTGACATTATCAAAATCAAATCACGTCATGAATTAAATTACTTTTCCCATTGACTGACCCTTTCATGGAAATCATTTCTACAAACAGAAGCAATTGTGTAGTGAAATTCCAAAAATTGTACATTAGATTGTGTCCTTATTAGGGACATGAGTCTACCTCTCCCAATTAATGCATTTGTTTCAGTAGCAATGGAGGTTAGTGCTGCAAGTTGAATATTGAGAATTAAAAATAAATTAAGGAATTATGTACAGAACATCAGGGTAGACTTTTATTCATTCAAAGGTTTCACATGGAGCATTTCAAGTCTTTAGGAAATGGAACATTTGAGCCGAGGGGTCTGTAAGCATCACAGGTGAGGGGTTGGAGATAGTAGCAGGAAGGGTGTGTGTAGTGAGGTGGGTCTGTAAGCATCACAGGTGAGGGGTTGGAGATAGGAGCAGGAAGGGTGTGTGTAGTGAGGTAAAAACATTAAAAAGGCACTTTTACACCTTCAGTAACCAGACTGAGCCTCACCACCAAAAATGTAAAAAAAGAAAGATTTAAAACAAATGTAGAGAATGCAAATGCTGCAGTCCGCACATACCCAACAGAGAGCATTGTAAACAAGGCCGGTTTCTCTGTACAACACCCGCCAGACTTTTGCTTTTATCAGTGGGCATGTGGGAAGAAAAAAAAGGTTCAAATACTTCTGCAAAGTCAGTCATCTCCCAAACCCTTGTCGCTAAAATATAAATAACACTGGCAACTGCTTAGAGCACCACCTAGTGGCTGCAACCCAAAGTTTTTCTGTGGACCACTTTAGGAACCAGAGGGTAAAACCATGCTAATGATTTTTAATTGTTGTTTATTTTTTTAAGTTAACCTTCCTCACTTGTCAGCATCCATGTTATAAAGGTCCCCAAAGGCAGTCAAAAATGAAGCACTCACGTTTGTTTTCAAGTATTGAGTTATCAAATGGTAGAGCAGACTGAAGCAGTTTCTCTAGCGACACCCAGTGGTCACTGTCTAGAGGGGAAGTGCCTTGCCTTTACCTTAATCTATCAGACCATTCTAGAACTTTCACATGTAATCTTAATTTGACAAAGGATGTGACAGAGGGAATAGAGATACAATTTACATCCCAACAGAACCAGAGTTCATTAGAAGTTTCTGACTTCTTTGTAACACGTCAGAAAACACGGTCTGAAGGGATGACTATTCCAAACAAGGTACTATAGTTCAAGAAAACTCAAATTCTGCAGTTCCACTTTAACAAATGGGTTTTTGGTTACATCTGACAAATAACTATTTTCAATTAAAAGTAAAGGGGACAAGATTGACATCCTAATTACCTATTGCAACTCCTAGCATTCTTCAGCCCTAAAATGTGCCATCAATTATTTCTCCAACCAGAGAAACATTGGGTGGGGGATAGGTACGGAAACAGGAGGGAGAAGAGAGAAAATACATTTCTGTGAAGATAAAACAACTGTCAGAGGGAAAGACAGGAAATGGATTTCAGGGGGTGTGCAAGCAATTGCAGATGGGTAGAGAGGGTACAGGAGTGTAAAATGTTTCCTTTAGGGATGAGAGTTTGGGGGTGATTGTGGACATTCATCTCTCCCAAGAGCTTGTAGGTTTTTCTGTAGTACACCCATAGCTCAGGGTGAGAGATTCAGTATTTGAGCTTTTTGGGGACCTCCCAGGGGAAGGCCTCCCGCCCAAAGTGGCCATAGGCAGCAGTCCGCTGGTAGATGGGCTTTTTCAAGTCGAGCTCCCTGGAACACAGAAAGCACAATAGTGTTGAATTGGGTAAATAAATGCAGATTACTAGAGGGCAAACCAAGCCGTCACCATTCAAATGTAGAACCCCTAGACCCATGAAGACCAGCTCCGACCCTATGGGACCCCTGATAACAAAATATGTTACTGGCAGCCACCATTGTTCCACACTACCTAACAATGACACCGGGGCGGAGGTCAAAGTTCTTCTTGACGATGTCCAGCAGCTCCCTCTCGCTCTTCTGAGAAGTCCCATAGTGGAAGATGGAGATGGATAGGGGATGGGCAACTCCAATGGCATAGGCTACCTGACAACACAGCCACTTCTTATTAACACACACATGACCAAGACTCACATGACAGGTTGTAAAATATGCTATTTTTTTATACTTTTCATCTCATTGTTATACATAACAGTTCTAAGTGAATGACTCTTATAGCAAATTAAAACCTGAAACAATACAATTGTTAGGTTGCAGCCATTAGCGCAATCCTGACCTGGACCAGCACACGCTTGCAGAGCTCAGCCTTCACCAGGGACTTGGCCACCCAGCGGGCAGCGTAGGCAGCAGAGCGGTCCACCTTAGTGTAGTCTTTCCCTGAAAAGGCCCCTCCACCGTGGGCCCCCCAGCCGCCGTAGGTGTCCACAATGATCTTACGTCCGGTCAGGCCAGCATCACCCTGCGAGGGGGAGAGTCAGCCAAGGAGCACAGGACAGTGTTAGAAATGTCTCGTGTTGACAAGAGCCTACTTTAAAAAACAAGTCTGACTGACTATGTAGCTACTTGATCACATCTCTCTGGATGGTTATTTTCTATTCTATTGAGGACAGTGGTGTACAATACATCTCTCAGTCTCACCTGAGGACCTCCGATGACGAAGCGGCCGCTGGGCTGCAGGTGGTAGATGGTGTCGTCGTCCAGGTACACGGTGGGCACCACAGCCTTCACAACCTGCTCCTTAAGCGCGTCACGCATCTCATCCAGGCAAATTACTTCATCATGCTGCACGGACACCACAACAGTGTGCACACGCACTGGGAGCATGGCCCCACGGTCCTGCCTGTACTGAACAGTCACCTAGAGAGGGAGACAAGGTATTAAGTGTCATTCAATGAGTACACACATCTGGCAAGGTACTAGGATACCTGCATGTGATTGGAGTGCATCTGAAAAGACGGCTTCATTACCAAGATCTGGACAAGGGATTTACATGACTTCATTGCCATATTTGGTGCATGGGTGTTCATGGGCTACAGTGCTGAATCTAACCTGAGTTTTGGAGTCTGGCCTCAGCCAGGGGAGGGTTCCGTTGCGGCGCAATTCAGCCATCTTGGCATTGAGCTTGTGGGCGAGGACGATGGTGAGGGGCATACACTCCTCAGTCTCATCAGTGGCATAACCAAACATCAGACCCTGTAACACAAAACACAGTCAAACACTTGGAGCGGGGACAAAAACAAACACTATCATACTGTCAAGGCCCAGTCACTTCCTCACACTCAAAGACAGGAACCTTCTAACCTGGTCTCCAGCTCCCACATCCTCCTCTTTGCGGTCCAGGTGAACACCCTGAGCAATGTCAGGGGATTGCTGCTCCAGAGCCACCAGGACATTGCAGGTCTTATAGTCAAAGCCTGTAGGAAGGGAATAGTCAAACCTCAGTGTTACTTTCTGTACCTACTAAAGCAAACCGTGTGACCTCTTAAAACTGTGTTTTCAATGGAAGTGAGCGATTTAATCTCTCATCAGAGCAAATTCGCTATAATACCCTTGGAGGAGTCGTCATAGCCAATGTACTTGATCGTGTCCCTGACGACCTTCTGGTAATCGACGTTGGCCCTGGAGGTGACCTCCCCTGCCAGCAGGATCATCCCAGTCTTAGCTACAGTCTCTGAAGAAAATGCAGACAGAAAGAGAAAGCATGTGAGAGAAAAAAGGGGACAAACAGAAGAAAATCAAGTGAAGGAAAGTGAGAGAGTGAGGTAAACATGAGCATTAGCTATTCAGGGTGATAAAGGGGGGACAGAAGAGCGGTCATGTTAGTGCAAAATGGATAAATCTATAGAAATGTTTTTAAATGGATAAATCTATAGAAATGTTTTTAAATGGATAAATCTATAGAAATGTTTTTTTAAATGGGTGCTTGATCATTACCACATGCCACTTTGGCATCAGGGTCCTGCTTGAGATGGGCATCAAGCACAGCGTCGCTGATCTGGTCACAAATCTTATCTGTCAAACAAGAAATGGGAGTTATGGGGTGTATCCTGCTTAATTTTTTTTTTTTTTTTAAGATCCCGCTGAACACTTCCCCCAGGCAGTTTATCCCTGCAAAAGCAAAACCAATAACCTTTAATGGACCAAACTTGCAACAAGCCACTCAGCAGCCATTGCCATGTACATGAGCGACAGCTGCAAAGCACCACAGTAGCCACATTCCTAACCACAGCCCATTCATACCATGGCTGGCACCCCCCAGCCCTGCAAGGAGGGGGGCAGTCTTCGGAACCAGTCTCTACAAAACTCTCACCAATAGCAACATGTTGGCTTTTAATTCAAAAGATTATCATATGCACTGAATTGTTACAACAGTGACTACTTGCTTAAAGCAGCTTCTTGTGACAAAAGGTACATAATGCGACAGGCTGCCAACAGTTGCACTGCAGTCCCTGGAGAAGAGGCCTTTGCCTATATTTAGGGTGGAGGTAAGCCTAGATAATCAGCTGCAATGGAGCTGTCACCCTCCCCCAAATGTCGAGTGAGCATTGCACTTAAACCTGTACATGAGGACTGTAGCCAGAAAACCTGGCTAGCTACTGTAATGTATGAACAAAAATATAAAAACATGAAACCATTTTAAAGATTTGACTTTATAAGGAAATAAATTCATTAGGCTCTAATCTATGAATTTCACATGACTGGGAATACAGACATACATCTGTTGGTCACAGGCTTGGATCAGAACACCAGTGGAATATTGTCCCACTCATCAATGGCTGTACAAAGAAGCCGGGTATTGGGGGGGAACTGGAAACAGCTGTCATAAACATTGATCCAGAGCATCCCAAACATGCTCAATGCATGACATGTCTGGTGGGTATGCGGGCCATGGAACAACTGGGACATTTTCAGCTTCCAGGAATTGTGTACACATCCTTGGGACTGTGCATTATGGGGCTGTGCATTAACACGCTGAAACATGAGGTGATGGCGGTGGATGAATGGCACGACAATAGAACTCAGGATCTCGCCACGCTCTCTGTGCATTCAAATTGCCATCGATAAAATGCAATTGTTTGTTGTCGGTAGAAGTGGGGCATTCTGTTCACAATGTTGACATCAGCAAACCGGTCACCCACACGACGGCATACATGTGGTCTGCGGTCGAGGCCAGTTGGACTTACTGACAAACTCTCTAAAAAGACATCGGAGGTGGCTTATGGTAGAGAAATTAACAACAATTCTCTGGCAACAGCCCTGGTCGACATTCCTGCAGTAACAATGCCAATTGCACACTCAAACTTGAGACATCTGTGGCATTGTATTGTGTGACAAAACAGCACATTTTCGAGTGGCTTTTTATTTGTCCCCTGTAATTAACATGTTGTTTAATCATGGTAAAGGAGAAATGCTCACTAACGGTGATGTAAACACATTTGTGCACAACATTTAAGAGAAATAAACTCGTCGTGAGTATGGAACATTTCTGGGATCTTTTATTTCAGCTCATGAAACAATGGTGATTTGAGGTGAAATGAGTACACGGTGGTCTCATGCTTCAGTCAAGTCAAAATAAATCACCGACAATTGTTACTATACACGCATTGAAATGAACTAAAATACACCACTGCTGGAGAACTCCGTTAACCCAGTGACCAGATAACAACAAAACCTACTTGGTCCGCGCTCGCAGTTGCATTACGGGCACGAGCTCGCAGTCTACTGATGTAATACCGTTGTTCGACTCGCCCAAAATGTGCTAATAAATTCAATGAAAGGAAAAACAACGAATGTATAAAAATATGGCATATATGTTACGTTTTTAAATAAACGCACCACAGGTGGCGACTTGACCATCCAGACAAGTATTTTAGTGTCACACTTTTCTGGATTAGCATGAGCTTCTAGCTAACGTTAGCTAGCACCCGATCCCATGGCGAAGGCAACCCGCGTGGCCTGTCTGGCTCGTGTTCCCCATTCATAATATCGGCTGACTCAAAGATCAGCAAATGTGGAAAAAAAAAATAGTCAAATAGCTAGCTGACTGGGGCAAACGAACAATATGTTAGCTAACGTTTATGCGTGTTCGTAAAAGGGACTGGCAGGCATTTGGCAGCACTTTGCTGCTAGTTCGCTGAATCTACCACATAACCGTTCCTTATGTTGGAAAGTAGCTAGCTAAAATAAGGCAGACGCAAACTCACCTGGGTGTCCTTCTCCAACAGATTCAGAGGTGAACAAAAAGCAGTCTTCATCAATGAGTGAGTTATGGAAACCGTTCAATTGCCCGTTCATTTTAAAGGAATTGTTATTTGCAGAGTATATCTAGCTAAACTCAGTCAACTGTAGTTTACAAAATATGATGTATCTGATACTAAGTATATTGCCCAATTTAAAAATGAGTGTTTCTGTAGACTTAGCTATTTCACCGGTGTTCTTGAAACAATTTGGTGGCGTTGATATTTATCCTTCAATCGCGTCAGTGAGGGGCGTCCCCGTGTCCTGTCTGTTTAGCCAATTGCCACGTATAGGAGGGGCTGTTGACTGAGGACACGTTCCAGGTAGTCTTTTTTTCGGAGGGGGGTAGTGATGATCGAGGTAGCCCACCAGGTAGTTCTTTTAACATGTATTTTTTTATTTCGCCTTTATTTAACCAGGTAGGATAGTTGAGAACAAGTTCTCATTTGCAACTGCGACCTGGCCTAGATAAAGCAAAGCAGTTCGACACATACAACAACATGGTACAACAGTATTACCACGGTGAAGCATGTGTTGATTTATGTTGTAAGTACCAGTATGTGGAAGAGAGGGAAAGATTGACGTATAGGGTTATTGAGGTTGTAAGGCGATGGAGGGTCTGGGGTAGGGTTTGATAGAAGTTAGTAGGTATCTTTTAATGTTCTTAGTAGTACAGGATAAGTGTGCACAAACTAAATTCGGTCTTGCACTCCTAAATAACACATTTTTAAAAAACTTTGGCAAAGTCTACAAAACGCAGTCCACTCTGTTACAGATTCTGGTTTAGGAAACAAAAAATTGTATGGAGATCATATGTTTGCTTGCAGATTGGAGTATCTGTCCATAGGACCACTTTAAGCCGTACACTCCACAGAGCTGGACTTTACAGAAGAGTGGCCAGAAAAAAAGCCATTGCTTAAAGAAAAAAATAAGCAAACATGTTTGGTGTTTGCCAAAAGGCACGTCGGGGACTCCCCAAACATATGGAAGAAGGTCCTCTGGTCAGATGAGACTAAAATTGAGCTTTTTGGCATCAAGGAAAACAATATGTCTGGCGCAAACCCAACACCTCCCATCACCCCGAGAACACCATCCCCACAGTGAAGCATGGTGGTGGCAGCATCATGCTGTGGGGATGTGTTTCATCGGCAGGGACTGGGAAACTGGTCAGAATTGAAGGAATGATGGATGGCTCTAAATACAGGGAAATTCTTGAGGGAAACCTGTTTCACTCTTTCAGAGATTTGATACTGGGACAGAGCTTCACCTTTCAGCAGGACAATGACCCTAAGCATACTGCTGAAGCAACACTCGAGTGGTTTAAGGGGAAACATTTAAATGTCTTGGAATGGTCTAGTTAAAGCCCAGACCTCAATCCAATTGAGAATCTGTGGTATGACTTAAAGATTGCTGTACACCAGCAGAACCCATCCAACTTGAAGGAGCTGAAGCGGTTTTGCCTTGAAGAATGGGCAAAAATCCCAGTGGCTATATTTGGATTAGTTTAACACTTGTTTGGTTATTACATGATTCCATATGTGTTATTTCATAGTTTTGATGTCTTCCCTATTATTATGCAATGTAGAAAATAGTGAAAATAAAGAAAAACCCTTAAATGGGTAGGTGTGTCAACTTTTCTCTGGTACTGTATGTAATGGGCTTATGTAATGCTGGATGAGTGATAATGTAATAATGTCCCTTGAGATGATTAAGTCTAAAGATGTCTTATTGAATTGACTTGAACTTAGTGGAAATAATGCCCTAATATTCTTTTTTAAATTTAACCTTTATTTTATCAGGGAGTCATACTGAGACCAAGGTTTCTTTTACAGATGAGTTCTCTTCTAAAGTTTAGTAAAGATGTTAGGTAGAGTACATTTGGAATGTATTCAGACCCCTTGACTTTTCCCACAATTTGTTACATTTCAGCCTTATTCTAAAATGGATTAAATGGTTTTTTCCCCTCATCAATCTACACACAATACCCCATAATGCCAATGCAAAAACAGGTTTGTAGAAAGTTTAGCAAATGTATGGTATATGTAAAGCTGAAATATGACAATTGCGTAAGTATTCAGACCCTTTACTCAGTACTTTGTTGAAGCACCTTTGGCAGTGATTACAGCCTCTAGTCTTATTGGGTGTGACACTACAAGCTTGGCACATCTGCATTTGGAGAGTTTCTCCCATTCTTCTCTGCATATCCTCTCAAGCTCTGTCAGGTTGGATGGGGAGCGTTGCTGAACAGCTATTTTCAGGTCTCTCCAGAGATGTTCGATCAGGTTCAAGTCCAGGCTCTGGCTGGGCCACTCAAGGACATTCAGAGACTTGTCCCCAAGCCACTCCTGTGTTGTCTTGGCTGTGTGCTAGGATCGGTGTCCTTTTGGAAGGTGAACCTTCGCCCTAGTCTGAGGTTCTGAGCTCTCTGGAGCAGGTTTTCATCAAGGATCTCTGTACTTTGTGCCGTTCATCTTTTCCTCGATCCTGACTAGTCTCCCAGTTCCTGATGCTGAAAAACATCCCCACAGCATGATGCTGCCACCACCATGCTTCACCGTAGGGATGGTGCCAGGTTTCCTCCAGACGTGATGCTTGGCATTCAGGCCACAGAGTTTAATCTTGGTTTCATCAGAACAGAGAGTCTTGTTTCTCATGGTCTGAGAGTCTTTAGGTGCCTTTTGGAAAACTCCAAGCGGGCTGTTATGTCTTTTACTGAGGAATGGCTTCTGTCTGGCCACTCTATCATAAAGGACTGATTGGTGGAGTGCTGCAGAGATGAACTCTAGAGCTCTGTTAGAGTGACCATCCGGTTCTTGTCACCTCCCCCGATTGTTCAGTTTGGCTGGTGGGTCAGCTCTAGGAAGAGTCTTGGTGGTTCCAAACGTCTTCCATTTAAGAATGATGAAGGCCACTGTGTTTTTGTGGACCTTCAATGCTGCAGCGTTTTTTTGGTACGCTTCCCTAGATCTGTGCCTTGACACAATCCTGTCTTGGAGCTCTACGGACAATTTTTTTATTTTAATCCATTTTAGAATAAGGCTGTAACGTAACAAAATGTGGAAAAAGTCAAGGAGTCTGAATACCTTTCAAAGGCACTGTACATTGGGACTATTTGTAAATGTACTTTATAAATGAAAATAGCAATGTATCAACCGACAGGACATCAAAGATGGTCAACCAACTTTCTGGTCGAGAACGTAGTGATATGCACTAAAATTGAAGCCCGTAATAAAGCGCAGAGCGCTACGATAAACTGCATCTAACGGGTTTAATGAGGTGGCAGCTGCTTTCAATAGATGATGTCGCCATAGTCTAGGACCGATAGGAACTTCGACTGAATAATCTGCTTTCTACTACTTAGCCAGAGGGAGGACCAATTTCTATAGAATAAGGCCACTTTTTAAGAGAGTTTTTCATATATCCAGATGCCCAGATATTTATAAGCTAGACACAATCAATATGGACATAAGCTTAAATCACCAGAGTTAGTTTAATGCAGTCTAGAGAACAACATATATTTAGTTTTACCTGCATTCAACAATAATTTCAGATCAATAATCTGTTTCTGTAATACAATGAAGGCAGACTGTAGGTCAACCGTTGGGGCAATAGTATACACAACAGTATCATTGGCATACAAGTGCAGGTTACAATGTTTTACAGGCAAGTAGATATTGTTAATGTAAACAGTCAAAAGTACAGGACCCAGAATCGACCCTTGCAGGACACCATCAGTTGATACACATTGAATTCTATCTGTCAAGTCATTTTTAAACCAGTTACATGCAGCGTTGTCTAGGCCAATTGAGGGAAGCCTCTAATGCACTGAATGAGAGGGAGCACTACCTCCTGTCCTGTGCTATAAAAGGTCCAGAGTCCAGACACCAATTGGCTGGGGTAGAAGGCCTACACAAAACTGTGGTGTTGTTTTGCCTAGTCCTCCAAAACCTTTGTTATTGTGCGTCATAATCAATCATCCTGTTTTCATCAATATCTTCTGATGTCCTTCCTTTAAGATGTTTAACTGTGCTAGCCAAATAAAATTGTATTGGTCGCATACACAGATGTTATTGTGGGTGTAGCGACGTGCTTATGCTCCTAGCTCCAACCGTGCAGTAATACCTAACAATACATGCAAATAAAAAAAAAGAATGAAAGAGGTCATTGAGTGCCAGGGAGGGCATTTTATAAGATGACAACAAACTAATGCCGCAGTGTGTTGCCGTTAATTCCACTGTCTGGCGCACACTCAGAAGATTGCTGTGGCATGGAGAAACAGAGGCTTTCATGTATTTAGTCAAACATACAATACAATACATGACCAAAAGTATGTGGACACCTGCTTGTCGAAAATCTCATTCCAAAATCAGGGGCATTAATATGGAGTTGGTCCCCCCTGTGCTGCTATAACGGCCTCCAGTCTTCTAGGAAGGCTTTCCACTAGATGTTGGAACATTGCTACAGGGACTTGATTCCATTCAGCCACAAGATAATGAATGAGGTCGGGCACTGATGTTGGGCGATTAGTCCTGGCTTGCAGTCGGAGTTGCATTTCAACCCAAAGATGGGGTTGAGGTCAGGGCTCTGTGCAGACAAGTCAAGTTTTTCCACACCGATCTCTACAAACCATTTCTGTATGGACCTCGCATTATGCACAGGGGCATTATCATGCTGAAACAGGAAAGGGCCTTCCCCAAACTGTTGCCACAAAGTTGGAAGCATGGAATCGTCTAGAATGTCATTGTATGCTGTACTCCAGAGAACGTATTTCCACTGCTCCAGAGTCCAATGGCGACGAGGTTTACACCACTCCAGCCAATGCTTGGCATTTAATGAAGCTCCCGACGAACAGTTCTTGTGCTGACATTGCTTCCAGAAGCAGTTTAGAACTCGGTAGTGAGTGTTGCTCTTCAGCACTCGGCGGTCCCGTTCTATGAGCTTGTGTGGCCTACCACTTTTTGCTCCTACACCTTTCCACTTCACAATAATAGCACTTACAGTTGATTAGGGCAGCTCTAGCAGGGCAGAAATATGACTAACTGACGTGTTGGAAAGGTGGCATCCTATGACGGTGCCACTTTGAAAGTCACTGAGCTCTTCACTAAGGCAATTCTACTGCCACTGTTTGTCTATGGAGATTGCATGGCTGTGTGCTCAATTTATTTATTTTTTTGCTCGAAATAGAGGAATCCACTCATTTGAAGTGGTGTCAACATACTTTTGTACATATAGTGTAGTTCTGGCCTGCATTCAAGAACAGGATTGTCATCAAATCTAGTGGCACTATAAATATTTAGAGTTTGAGGACATACTGTTCATGCTCTATTTATACTGAAGAATGTGCTTATTTTTGTAGCAGACCATTTTAAAGATTATATACAGTTGAAGTGGGAAGTTTAACTACACCTTAGCCAAATACATTTCAACTAAATTTTTCACAATTCCTGCCATTTAATCCTACTAAAAATTCCCTGTCTTAGGTCAGTTAGGATCACCACTTTATTTTAAGAATGTGAAATGTCAGAATAATAGTAGAGAAGGATTTATTTAAGCTTTTATTTCTTTCCTCACATTCCCAGTGGGTCAGAAGTTTACATACACTCAAGTATTTTGTATTTAGTATTTGGTAGCATTGCCTTTAAATTGTTTAACTTGGGTCAAACGTTTCAGGTAGCCTTCCACAACCTTCCCACGATAAGTAGGGTGACTTTTGGCCCATTCCTCCTGACAGAGCTGGTGTAACTGAGCAAGGTTTGTTGGCCTCCTTGCTCGCACACGCTTTTTCAGTTCTGCCCACAAATGTTCTATTAGATTGAGGTCAGGGCTTTGTGATGACCACTCCAATACCTTGACTTTGTTGTCTTTAAGCCATTTTGCCACAACTTTGGAAGTATGCTTCGAGTCATTGTCCATTTGGAAGACCCATTTGCGACCAAGCTCTTGAGATGTTGCTTCAATATATCCACATACTTTTCCTGCCTCATAATGCCATCAATTTTGTGAAGTGTACCAGTCCCTCCTGCAGCAAAGCACCTCCGGGTTGGAGCGAGCGGTCGCATCCGCACTTCGGTCCGCAGGTAGTATAACTTTTCATTACATTTCATTACATTTCATTATAGTACAACGGTTTGATTTGTCTAATCGTAGCAATTTCTTCTTAGCTAGCTACATAGCCGTCTTTGTATCAAAGATAATTGCGTAATTATCGTATTTCGTCGTCCTAACGTAGTCTACACTGCTATCTGCCCAGCAGCTAGCCAGCTAGCAAACGTCCACCGTCTACCGAATAGCAGCACTGTAGAAACTATTACACTCAACTGAACGACTTGATTAGTGTAGTGTTAGCTAGCTACATAGTTGTCTTTGCTGTCTTCGTATCCAAGATAATTGTGTAGTTTAGAGTGTGTAGTCTTAGAGTGATTATCTTAATTTACCGAGGTTAGCTAGCCAGCTATTTGTCGTCCTTAACGTAGGAGACACTGCTAGCTAGCCAACAGCTAGCCAACGTCTACCGAATAGAACTTCCGCACTCAACAACCCGGTCGCATTCCGCTTCGCTCCACAGCTAGTATCACATTTTCATTTCATTTCATTACAGTACAACGGTTTGATTTGTTTGATCGTAGCTAGCTACATAGCTAGCTACATAGCCGTCTTTGTATCAAAGATAATTGTGTAGTCTAGAGCGATTTTCTAGGTTAGCTAGCCAGCTATTGTCGTTCTTTTAACGCAACGTAACATAATCAACACTGCTAGCTAGCCAGCTAGCCCCCGAATAGCAGCACTGTAGAAACTATTACACTCAACGGAACGACTTGATTAGTGTAGTGTCAACAACGCAGCCACTGCCAGCTAGCCTACAAAGTCAACAACGCAGCCACTGCCAGCTAGCCTACTTCAGCAGTACTGTATCATTTTAATCATTTTAGTCAATAAGATTCTTGCTACGTAAGCTTAACTTTCTGAACATTCGAGACGTGTAGTCCACTTGTCATTCCAATCTCCTTTGCATTAGCGTAGCCTCTTCTGTAGCCTGTCAACTATGTGTCTGTCTATCCCTGTTCTCTCCTCTCTGCACAGACCATACAAACGCTCCACACCGCGTGGCCGCGGCCACCCTAATCTGGTGGTCCCAGCGCGCATGACCCACGTGGAGTTCCAGGTCTCCGGTAGCCTCTGGAACTGCCGATCTGCGGCCAACAAGGCAGAGTTCATCTCAGCCTATGCCTCCCTCCAGTCCCTCGACTTCTTGGCACTGACGGAAACATGGATCACCACAGATAACACTGCTACTCCTACTGCTCTCTCTTCGTCCGCCCACGTGTTCTCGCACACCCCGAGAGCTTCTGGTCAGCGGGGCGGTGGCACCGGGATCCTCATCTCTCCCAAGTGGTCATTCTCTCTTTCTCCCCTTACCCATCTGTCTATCGCCTCCTTTGAATTCCATGCTGTCACAGTTACCAGCCCTTTCAAGCTTAACATCCTTATCATTTATCGCCCTCCAGGTTCCCTCGGAGAGTTCATCAATGAGCTTGATGCCTTGATAAGCTCCTTTCCTGAGGACGGCTCACCTCTCACAGTTCTGGGCGACTTTAACCTCCCCACGTCTACCTTTGACTCATTCCTCTCTGCCTCCTTCTTTCCACTCCTCTCCTCTTTTGACCTCACCCTCTCACCTTCCCCCTACTCACAAGGCAGGAAATACGCTCGACCTCATCTTTACTAGATGCTGTTCTTCCACTAACCTCATTGCAACTCCCCTCCAAGTCTCCGACCACTACCTTGTATCCTTTTCCCTCTCGCTCTCATCCAACACTTCCCACACTGCCCCTACTCGGATGGTATCGCGCCGTCCCAACCTTCGCTCTCTCTCCCCCGCTACTCTCTCCTCTTCCATCCTATCATCTCTTCCCTCTGCTCAAACCTTCTCCAACCTATCTCCTGAATCTGCCTCCTCAACCCTCCTCTCCTCCCTTTCTGCATCCTTTGACTCTCTATGTCCCCTATCCTCCAGGCCGGCTCGGTCCTCCCCTCCCGCTCCGTGGCTCGACGACTCATTGCGAGCTCACAGAACAGGGCTCCGGGCAGCCGAGCGGAAATGGAGGAAAACTCGCCTCCCTGCGGACCTGGCATCCTTTCACTCCCTCCTCTCTACATTTTCCTCCTCTGTCTCTGCTGCTAAAGCCACTTTCTACCACTCTAAATTCCAAGCATCTGCCTCTAACCCTAGGAAGCTCTTTGCCACCTTCTCCTCCCTCCTGAATCCTCCTCCCCCCCCTCCCTCTCTGCAGATGACTTCGTCAACCATTTTGAAAAGAAGATCGACGACATCCGATCCTCGTTTGCTAAGTCAAACGACACCGCTGGTTCTGCTCACACTGCCCTACCCTGTGCTCTGACCTCTTTCTCCCCTCTCTCTCCAGATGAAATCTTGCGTCTTGTGATGGCCGGCCGCCCAACAACCTGCCCGCTTGACCCTATCCCCTCCTCTCTTCTCCAGACCATTTCCGGAGACCTTCTCCCTTACCTCACCTCGCTCATCAACTCATCCCTGACCGCTGGCTTCCTTCCGTCTTCAAGAGAGCGAGAGTTGCACCCCTTCTGAAAAAACCTACACTCGATCCCTCCGATGTCAACAACTACAGACCAGTATCCCTTCTTTCTTTTCTCTCCAAAACTCTTGAACGTGCCGTCCTTGGCCAGCTCTCCCGCTATCTCTCTCAGAATGACCTTCTTGATCCAAATCAGTCAGGTTTCAAGACTAGTCATTCAACTGAGACTGCTCTTCTCTGTATCACGGAGGCGCTCCGCACTGCTAAAGCTAACTCTCTCTCCTCTGCTCTCATCCTTCTAGACCTATCGGCTGCCTTCGATACTGTGAACCATCAGATCCTGGCCTGCTCGCCTCCCTACCACTGAGGAAGTACAGTTCCCGCTCAGCCCAGTCAAAACTGTTCGCTGCTCTGGCCCCCCAATGGTGGAACAAACTCCCTCACGACGCCAGGACAGCGGAGTCAATCACCACCTTCCGGAGACACCTGAAACCCCACCTCTTTAAGGAATACCTTGGATAGGATAAAGTAATCCTTCTCACCCTCCCCCCTTAAAAGATTTAGATGCACTATTGTAAAGTGGCTGTTCCACTGGATGTCATAAGGTGAATGCACCAATTTGTAAGTCGCTCTGGATAAGAGCGTCTGCTAAATGACTTAAATGTAATGTAAATGTAATGATGCTGCCACCCCCGTGCTTCATGGTTGGGATGGTGTTCTTTGGCTTGCAAGCCTCCCCCTTTTTCCTCCAATCATAACGATGGTCATTATGGCCAAACAATTCTATTTTTGTTTCATCAGACCATAGGACATTTCTACGAAAAGTATGATCCTTGTCCCCACGTGCAGTTGCAAACCATAGTCTGGCTTTTTTTATGGTGGTTTTGGAGCAGTGGCCTCTTCCTTGCTGAGTGGCCTTTCAGGTTATGTCGATATAGGACTCATTTTACTGTGGATATAGATACCTTTGTACCTGTTTCCTCCAGCATCTTCACAAGGTCCTCAGTTGTTGTTCTGGGATTGTTTGCACGTTTCTCACCAAAGTATGTTCATCTCTTGGAGACAGAACGTGTTTCCTTCCTGAGCGGTATGACGGCTGCATGGTCCCATGGTGTTTATACTTGCGTACGATTGTTTGTACAGATGAACGTGGTACCTTCAGGCATTTGGAAATTGCTCCCAAGGATGAACCAGACTTGTGGAGGTCTGCAATTTTTTTCTGAAGTCTTGGCTGAGTTATTTTGATATTCCCATGATGTCAAGCAAAGTGGCAGTGGGTTTGAAGGTAAGCCTTGAAATACATCCACAGGTACACCTCCAGTTGACTCAAATTATGTCAATTAGCCTATCGGAAGCTTCTAAAGCCATAACATCATTTTCTGGAATTTTCCAAGCTGTTTATAAACACAGTCAACTTAGTGTATGTAAACTTCTGACCCACTGGAATTGTGATACAGTGAATTATAAGTGAAATCATCTGTCTGTAAACAATTGTTGGAAAAATGACTTGTGTCATGCACAAAGTAGATGTCCTAACCGAATTGCAAAAACTAGAGTTTGTTAACAAGACATTTGTGGAGTGGTTGAAAAACAAGTTTTAATGACTTCAACCTAAGTGCATGTAAACTTCCGACAACGACTGTAGATATTAATATATTTAGATATGTTTTGTATTTTTTACTTATAAAATTAAAACCAATGTAATTTTTACAGAAACATTGTTTTACAATGTTATACTGTAGTTGCCCAGGACAAGATTTATAATCCAGTCCTAATCTATAGTGAGGTTTGTAACATCAGAGTATGAAAATGTGTTTTATCACATCTTTATAACCAATAATGCTTTACTTTGTAAATGTAACAAAACGTAGGCTAAATAGCTCTCTTCTTCTCCCCTTCTCTCTCTCCTCTCTCTCTCTCTCACACACACACACACACACACACACACACACACACACACACACACACACACACACACACACACACACACACACACACACACACACACACACACACACACACACACACACACACACACACACACACACACACACACACACACACACACCAAGATGAGCTTATGGGCAAACACTTGAAAAGTCACACAAACACACACATTCCTCAAGTTGTGGTACCCCATGTGACTCTGTACTGTACACCCTGTGATGTCTCATGCTGCTACAGAGCTTTAGTCTCAGATTATCCTCTTTCTAATCCTTAGAGTAATTATTCTGATTGCTAAAGAACAGGGGAGACTACAGCTACCACACAACATGTGTGCATGTTTCTCTCAGTCATGAAGTCATGGCAGTGACTCCTATCTCTGCTACACCACAATAGCTGGGGCTGCTTAAATCAACTGTCAGATTCATTTTGAGTGTCTGCCATGCCAAGGTGTGACTGTGCTGCCTACAGTAGCTTTTGTATTGGGAGAAAGTGTGTGTGTTTGTGTGAGGAGACTTCTCAGCATATTCAGGGATTTACAACAGGATAAGCTGCTTTCCATTAGCCTCTGTCTCAAAGCCCCCTCTCACTGACAGATCTAAATACCCCTTTCCTTGCCTCACAACACTCTCAATGCACGCACGCACACACACACACACACGTATACATGTATATGTGTCTAACAGCATTAGACAGATACAAAAGGCAATCCTCTTATAATTGAAACAAATGATTCAATTGGATACAGTGACTTGAACCGAGTGACACGTAAAGGCCACTGATTTAAATTAAATGTTTGGTGCTTTTCCCCAGTTCTATTGTTCTCTATCACAGTTCTTGATTCCATTGATTCCGTTTTATTCATTTGAGTTGACAGACACCAGTTTCTTTCATTGTTTTATAAGATGATTCAAGACCATGAGATGCACACAATGCACAAAACTCCCAGGATGGAGACAGAGTCAAACTTGATACTTATGAGTCCAAATATTACTAATGATGCAGGCAAGGAGATAAGGCACCCGATAAATCCAAAGAACTTTTGAACCATTTTTAACATACAGTGCCTTCAGAAAGAATTGTCAACCCTTGACTTTTCCCACATTTTGTTGTGTTACAGCCTGAATTTAAAATGGATTACATTTAGATTTTTTTGGTCACTGGCCTACATAGAATACCCCATAATGTCATTTTTTTTTACTAATGAATTAGAAATGAAAAGCTGAAATGTCTTGAGTCAATAAGTATTCAACACTTTTGTTATAGCGAGCCTAAATACGTTCAGGAGTAAAAATGTGCTTAACAACTCACACAATAAATTGCATGGACTCAGTCTGTGTGCAATAGTCATGTTGAACATTTTTTCATTTACTAACTCATCTCTGTACCCCACACATACAAGTATTTTTAAGATCCCTTAGTCGATCACTGAATTTCAAACACAGATTGAACCACAAAGACCAGGGAGGTTTTTCCAATGCCTCGCAAAAAAGGGCACCTATTGGTAGATGGGCAAAACATTTTAATAAAGCAGACATTAAATATCCTTTTGAACATGGTGAAGTTATTAATTACACTTTGGATGGTGTATCAATACACCCCGTCACTACAAAGATACAGGTGTCCTTCCTAACTCAGTTGCCAGAAAGGAAGGAAACCTCTCAGGGATTTCACCATGAGGCCGATGGTGAATTTAAAACAGTTACCGAGTTTAATGGCTGTGATAGGAAAAAACTGATGGATCAACATTGTAGTTGCTCCACAAGACTAACCTATTTGACAGAGTGAAAAAAATGAAGACTGTACATAATACAAATATTCCAAAACATGCATCCTGTTTGCAACAAGGCACTGAAGTAATACTGCAAAAAATGTGGAAAAGCAAACAACTTTTTGTCCTGAATACAAAGTGTTATGTTTGGGGCAAATCCAGTACAACACATTACTGAGTATCACTCTGTGGTGGCTACATCATGTTATGGGGATGCTTGTATCGTTAAGGACTAAGGACTTTTTCATGATAAAAATAAACAGAATGGAGCTAAGCACCAAGAAAATCAAATATCTACACTGGAGTTGCTTACCAAGAAGACATTGACTGTTCCTGAGTGGCCAAGTTACAGTTTTGACTTAAATCTACTTTGAAATTGATGGCAAGACCTGCAAATGGTTGTCTAACAATGACCAACATCCAATTTGACAGAGCTTGAAGAATTTTTAAATAATAGTCAAATGTTGCACAGTCCAGCTGTGGAAAGCTCTAAGAGACTTACCCAGAAAGACTCACAGCTGTAGTCACTGCCAAAGCTACTTCTACAAAGTATTGACTCAGGAGTGTGAATACTTATTTCTATATTTCATTTTCAAAACATTAGCAAACTTTTCTAAAAACATGTTTTCACTTTGTCATTATGGAGTTATTGTGTGTTGATGAGAAAACAAATATTTTTTTCCCATTCAGGCTGTGTAACGGCTGTTTAAAGAAGAGGACCAAGGTGCAGCGTAGTACGTGTTCATGATTTTTAATAAAACTGAACACCAGAACAAAAAATAACAAACGAAACAGTTCTGTCTAGTGCAGACACACAAAACAGAAAATAACTACCCACAAAACACAGGTAGGAAAGGGCTACCTAAGTATGGTTCTCAATCAGAGACAACGATAGACAGCTGCCTCTGATTGAAAACCACTCGATCACTCAACTCAACCACTCTGTGTGTCTGGTTTTATCCCTTTTGCTGTGACTTCAAGTTCAATGATTTCAATCTGCTTTAGTCCAAGGATGTTGTTAAGTGTCAGCCCTCTGTCTTGGAATCGTTGGTTCACTTTCTCTTTCAGCGAAGACAACAACATCATCCATGTAGCAAACCGCATCTTGTAATCCACATAGCATAAATTCCATGGCTTTCTGTTAGGCCTCAGGTGCGCTTGATTCTCTTGTTCTAGTCCTGTCTTCATCACTATAACAAGTAGGTAATCTCAAAACAGTCCAATCACCATACTACAAGTACCAATATACACAATATGTAAATATTTAATGGCCTCCTTGAGGGGAAATGTCAGGTATGTGCACATCTTTGTTACAAAACCTGTTAAGCTAGTGGCAAGGCCCCCACATTTTTTAGATAACTACCCGAGGTAGAACAAACACAACCATGTTGTTTCACATTCATAATGTCTCCCATTCATGAAAGAAATGGTTGTGTAAAAATATTTTACTTCAAAAGTACTTTGTTGAAGCACCTCTGGCAGCGATTACAGCCTCGAGTCTTCTTGGGTATGACGCTACAAGCTTGGCACACCTGTATTTGGGGAGTTTCTCACATTATTCTCTGCAGATCCTCTCAGCTCTATCAGGTTGGAAGGGGAGCGTAGCTGCACAGCTATTTCAGGTCTCTCCAGAGATGTTCGGTCGGGTTCAAGTCCAGGTTCTGGCTGGGCCACTCAAAGACATTCAGAGATTTGTCCTGAAGCCACTCCTGCGTTGTCTTTGCTGTGTGCTTAGGATCATTGTCCTGTTGGAAGGTGAACCTTCGCCCCAGTCTGAGGTCATGAGCACTGGAGCAGATTTTCTTGTCTGTACTTTGCTCCGTTCAGCTTTCTCTCGATCCTGACTGGTCTCCCAGTCTAGTTCCCACAGTGCAGCAATATCTAACAAGAAATCTAACAATTTCACAACAACTACCTATGTAAACAACTACCTACACATGTAAAGTGATGGAATAAGAATATGTACATATGAATATATGGATGAGCGATGGCCGAGCGGCATGGGCAAGATGCAATAGATGGTATAAAATACATTATACATATGAGATGAGTAATGTAAGATATGTAAACATTATTAAAGTGCCATTTTTTAAGTGACTAGTGATCCATTTATTAAAGGGATTACTGCACAGTTCCCCAGACCAATGCATGAGTCACCCCAACATGATAAGTCATTATTTACATGTGAGTCCAGTTCAGGTTTCACATGGGTTGGCCAGCCATGGTTGGTAGCAAAATAGGTACATAAGAGGGCAACGCACGCCAGCAATTTCTAGATGGTATTTTGGCTGTTGAATGGCCATCTGACCTGTGGCAGTCCAGTTTTAAGGTGTCTCTGGTTGTAGTAACTTCCCGAGTGGAGGACTGATGGTCAGATTGGGCCTATTGAGGACAGTTCTGGGAGATTCGGGATGGCATTGACATTGGAGAGGTTAAATTCTTATCATATGCAAAGGCCCAGTAAGTTGATTACATTTCTTGTCAATGATTGTCAGGTTGTGTTGGTTCATTGTAGTGAACACATACCTGCCTTATGCGCTTGTAATTATGTGTGGTTGTATCCTACCCAGACACCATTATGTCTCCAAGTCAACATCTATGGGATCTCCAGGACAGACAGCCAGGATGGTAGACATGGTTTTCTGGAAAAAGTCGTGTTAGCTCAACCTGAACAGCATAGGAGTGCACTGGAATATCCCAATGCGCATCACAATTTAGTGAGCCAGAGGAAGGTCATGTTGGTAGTCGTATTGGACTAGCCATGAAACAAAGTTCATTTCTAAATGATCGCAAGGTGACTTAAGAGCCCAATCCCGGAGGCACAAGTTATTATTACACAGTGAGTGCAAGATGTAGAGTTAGGGAGAGTGTGTCAAGAGTCCAGAGTTGGATTCTCTTTCCTTTCGTTGGACCCTCTGAGTTGTCTCATTGATCCTCAATGACTACTTAGTGTTGCCATGTCAAGCAGTCTGCTGCCTTTTCTATATCCAGACAAGTGTAATTATGGCAGGTATATTGGAACAAAGTTGAATTGCACAAAAATAGTATAGAGTACAGGTCATAAGAACAGTACTGTAGAAAAGGCCAGGGGAGCTTTTTCAAGTACAGACATCTGAAAGATTTACATGTGATTTAATCACAATTGAATGGTATTGTGGCAGCCGTGTCGGATTTTGGATGCCATATTGGATTTAGTTTCAAATTTAGTTGGGCCTCCTAATGTAATTGCAAGAGTAGGGGTTGAACAAACAAAACCCACAGAGGAAACTGTTTTTTTGTGTCTGACCCAACTTGTTTGTCTTAGAGCCGATTAGATTACAATAGCCACAACATCAAAAAACATATGTAACTGTATGTATTCTTGTCAGACAGGACCATACAGCACTGAATGAGAGCACATTTGACTTGGAAAGTTGTCTATTAATCAGCTACCAAAAAGTAAAGCTTACATTCATCATAAATATTCATAGTTGACATTTCTACCTATTGTCTCTCTGTGTCTACAGGACTGTAATTCCAAGATGCATGAAGATATCCTGACGCTGTTTATTTGTGTACGTAGCGCAGACAACTGACTACTCGTATATCAAGGTCTAGCAACATCAGAGCTTCAATATTGAGTTACATGAGTTTATGTGCCCCCCCCCCCTCCAGCCAGGAATTATTCAGCACTTTTTGAGTTCAAGGGGTGTTTTCTTCAGAGCAGATTACAATAGCCACAACATTTTTAAAAAGAAGCATGTAAACGGTACAACGCCTTCATAAAGTATTCACACCCGTTGACTTCTCCCACATTTTTGTTGTGTTACAGCCTGAATTTAAAATGGATTCAATTGAGATGTTGTGTCACTGGCCTACACACAATACCCCACAATGTCAAAGTGGAATTAAGTTTTTAGACATTCTTAATAACAAATGAAAAGCTGAAATGTCTTGAATCAATAAGTATTCGACTCCTTTGTTATGGCAAGTTAGGGAGAGGGTGTCAAGAGTCCAGAGTTGGATTCTCTTTCCTTTCGTTGGACCCTCTGAGTTGTCTCATTGATCCTCAATGACTGAATGACCAAATGTGTACTCCTACACTAAATAAGTGTAGGAGTACACATTTGCTTAACAAGTCACATAATAAATAGCATGGACTCATTCTGTGTATAATAAAACATTATTTTTAAATCACTACCTCGTCTCTGTACCCCACACATGCAATTATCTGTAAGATTCCTCAGTTAAGCAGTGAATTTCAAACACAGAGTCAACCACAAGACCAGGGAGGTTTTCCAATGCCTCGCAAAGAAGGGCACCTATTGTTAGATAGGTAAAAATAAAAAAGTAGGCATTGAATATCCCTTTGAGCATGATGTTATTAATTACACTTTGGGTAGTTTATCAGTACACCCAGTCACTACAAAGATGCAGGCGTCCTTCCTAACTCAGTTGCAGGAGAGGAAGGAAACCGCTCAGAGATTTCACCATGAAGCCAATTGTGACTTTAAAACAGTTACAGAGTTTATTGGCTGTGATAGGAGAAAACTGAAGATAGATCCACAACATTCTAGTTACTCCAACATTCTAATACTAACCTAAATGACAGAGTGAAAAGAAACATGCATTCTGTTTGCAATAAGGCACTAAAGTAAAAATTTGACAAAGAAAGGAACTTTATGTCCTGAATAGAAAGCGTTATGTTTGGGGCAAATACAACACAACACATCACTGAGTACCACTCTTCATATTTTCAAGCATGGTGGTGACTGCGTCATTGTCACGATCATTTGTAGAAATGGACCAAGGCACAGCGAATGTTGAGTTCCACATCATTTATTAATAAAAACAATTAACTAACAACGAACTGTGACTACAGAGGTGCTACATACACTTACTCAAAATACAATATCCCACAAACACAGGTGGGAACAAACACTACTTAAATATGGTCCCCAATTAGAGACAACGATTACCAGCTCTAATTGGGAATCATACAGATCACAACATAGAAACGTTGAAAACTAGAACACCCACATAGAATTAATAAACTAGACTAACCCCCCAGTCACGCCCTGACCTACTCCACCATAGAAAATAAGGACTCTCTATGGTCAGGACTTGACAGTACCACCCAGGAGGACCAGACGCAGTGTTTGGACTGGACATCGGGGCAGAGGAAGGCTCCTGGCATGGAGCAGGACTGGACGATGTGTCTGGACTGGGCATTGGCGCAGAGGAAGGCCCCTGTCATGGATCTGGACTGGACGTGTTTGGAAGCTCCAGACCGTTGACCCTCGCCGAAGGTTCCGGAACATGGCCCATCGCCGTAGGTTCCGGGCTGTGGACCGTCTCAGGGGGTTCCGGACCGTGGACCGTCTCAGGGGGTTCCGGGCCGTGGACCGTTGTTGGAGGTTCCGGACTGTGAAACGTTATTGGAGGTTCCGGACTGTGAAACGTTGTTGGAGGTTCCGGACTGAGATACGTCGTTGGAGGTTCCGGACTGTGAAACGTCGTTGGAGGTTCCGGACTGTGAAACGTTGTTGGAGGTTCCGGACTGTGAAACTTTGTTGGAGGTTCCGGACTGAGAAACGTCGTCGGAGGTTCCGGACTGAGAAACGTTGTTGGAGGTTCCAGACTGTGAAACGTCGTTGGAGGTTCCGACTGAGAAACGTCGTTGGAGGTTCCGGACTGAGAAACGTTGTTGGAGGTTCCGGACTGTGAAACGTTGTTGGAGGTTCCGACTGAGAAACGTCATTGGAGGTTCCGGACTGAGAAACGTTGTTGGAGGTTCCGGACTGTGAAACATTGTTGGAGGTTCCGGACTGAGAAACGTTGTTGGAGGTTCCGGACTGAGAAACGTTGTTGGAGGTTCCGGACTGAGAAACGTTGTTGGAGGTTCCGGACTGAGAAACGTTGTTGGAGGTTCCGGACTGAGAAACGTTGTTGGAGGTTCCGGACTGTGAAACATTGTTGGAGGTTCCGGACTGAGAAACGTTGTTGGAGGTTCCGGACTGAGAAACGTTGTTGGAGGTTCCGGACTGAGAAACGTTGTTGGAGGTTCCGGACTGAGAAACTTTGTTGGAGGTTCCGGACTGAGAAACGTTGTTGGAGGTTCCAGACTGAGAAACGTTGTTGGAGGTTCCGGACTGTGAAACGTTGTTGGAGGTTCCAGACTGAGAAACGTTGTTGGAGGTTCCGGACTGAGAAACGTTGTTGGAGGTTCCGGACTGAGAAACATTGTTGTAGGTTCCGGACTGAGAAACGTTGTTGGAGGTTCCGGACTGAGAAACGTTGTTGGAGGTTCCAGACTGTGAAACGTTGTTGGAGGTTCCGGACTGAGAAACGTTGTTGGAGGTTCCGGACTGAGAAACGTTGTTGGAGGTTCCGGACTGAGAAACGTCGTTGGAGGCTCCGGACTGGGAAACGTTGTTGGAGGTTCCGGATTGTGAAACGTCGCCGGAAGCTCCGGACTGGGAACCGTCGCAGGAAGCTCTGGACTGGGAACCGTTGCCGAAAGCTCTGGACTGGGAACAGTCGCAGGAAGCTCTGGACTGGGAACCGTTGCCGAAAGCTCTGGACTGGGAACAGTCGCCGGAAGCTCTGGACTGGGAACCGTTGCCGAAAGCTCTGGACTGGGAACAGTCGCCGGAAGCTCTGGACTGGGAACCGTCGTAGGAAGCCTTGTGTGTGGGGCCGGCACTGGTGGTACCGGTCTAGTGACGCATTTCAGGGCGAGTGCGGGGAGCAGGCACAAGACGTACTGGACTGGGGAGGCGCACTGGAGGCCTGATGCGTGGGGCCGGTACAGGTGGCACCGGACTGGTGACACGCACTTCAGGGCGAGTGCGGGGAGAAAGAACAGGACGCACTAATAGTGGAGGCGCACTGGAGACCTGGCGCGTAGAGCCGGCACAAATTGTACCGGAACGGTGACACGCACCTCAGGGCGAGTGCGAGGAGCAGGCACAGGATGTACCTGACTGGGTACACGCACTTCAGGGAGAGTGCGAGGAGCAAGCACAGGACGTACCGGACTGGGGACATGCACTTCAGGGAGAGTGCGAGGAGGAGACACATGATGTACCGGACTGGAGAGGCACACTTGAGGCCAAAAGTGTGGAACCGGCACAGGTTGCACCAGACTGCTAAACGGATCCTCTGGTCGGACGTTGAGCAGAACACACTTGCACAACATCTCTCTCATCTCACTCTCTCCCAACTTCGCCATTGCCTCCCGGACAGTCTCTGGCTCTTTCCTTTCACTCTCCTCCAGTTTCTCCCTCTTCTCCCAGACTGGCTCTGGTGGGAACAAACCCTACTTAAATATGATCCCCAATTAGAGACAACGATTGCCAGCTCTAATTGGGAATCATACAAATCACCAACATAGAAACATGAAAACTAGAACACCCACAAAGAAATAATAAACTAGACTAACCCCCCAGTCACGCCCTGACCTACTCCACCATAGAAAATAAGGACAATCCAGATGTGCAAAGCTCTTAGAGTCTTACCCAGAAAGACTCAAAGCTGTAATCGCTGCCAATGGTGTGATATTTCTGTATATCTTTTTGAATTTAGGCTGTAAAACAACAACATGTGGAATAAGCCAAGAGGTATGAATACTTTATGAAGGCACTTCATATATTTCTTTCAGGCAGGACCATATAGAACTGAATAAGAGCTTATTTTACTTGGAAAGTTGTCTATTAATCAGCTACCCAAAAACAAAATCTTCCATTCATCATAAATATTTTTAGTTGGTAATGTTTAAAGGTCTATACTTCCAAAATGCTTCAAGATATCCTTATGATGTTTGTGTATGTAGGGCAGTGTATTCCACATTTTATCAGTATTAAAACGTGCAATATTGGGTTCTGTGAACTTATGCAGCCGATCACCTCTCCAGCCCGGCATTATTCTGCACTTTTGGAGTTTAGGATGTGTGTCATATTTTTTATCAATTTAACTTCTTTTGCAGTAAAATGTTTTTACACACCCATCCATTTCATAAATGGGAGACAAGAGATGTGAAAAAACATGGCTATGTTTTGTTCTACCTTGGGTAGGGATATCTCAAAAAACTAAAGCCCTGTTTGAGGATTGGCAATTAGCCTGTGTGGACTACGTTATAATTACGAGCTGTCCCAATGAATGTTCTGTGCATGATATCAAAAATCAAAAGTATTTTTCTCAGGATTATCATTTTATTTTCCTCACACAACCAATATGTCCACAACCAAAACAAACCACTAAATCATTAGAATCCTTATCACTCTGAAAATAAGACAGGAATGTTTTTTTTCTCTCAAACATGTACAATTCTACACACATATACACAAGATGGGGAGATTCAGAAACAAACTGGTTGAAGTGGTATAATATCAGTTGGCGCTTAGGGGCATGGAAAGATGGATATCATACCACACCAAGTGATCCGGCCCATATGGGTAGGGCATATAGACATCCTTTAAACTTACCATAACAACAGCAGTACTGTACATTGCAGATTTACTCTTGCTTTGGCTTTACATTTATTGTGTACATAGAGTATTGATATGAGTCTGCAAAAGCACTTCTTGGGGTAAGACTTAGACTGTTATCGATTTGGACTAGCTCCTGACTCCAAAGTACACACAGTGTATGTATGGGATGAAGTCACTGATAAGTAGATTAAGAAACAGAGACAACTGGTTCACTACCATGTGGAATGTTGCAAACTACAAGTCATACAATGCACTGCTTTTATGAGCGCAGTGACAGTGTGGGGTCAGATCAGCATCAGAATAATGGACCATATCAGCCATAGATTCTATCATCATATAGTCTTTACTGGCCTAATTTCAACAGTCTTATCTTAATGTCTGTGCACATTCATGACCCCACAGAGATTGTTGCTTGGGCTTCTCATAAACTTGTCTCTCCAGTCTTGCCTGGTGACCTGCCCCCTGTCGGGGTGACCTGAGTTGGCCTGTGTTCCCCCAGGATGGCAGCAATCAGAGCCTCTGGGGCTGAGACCCCACCCCCGGGTGACACAGGGCTGCGGGGCGTGAGTGGGCTGATGGGCGACGGCAGTGTGTCCTGGGGAGAGACCAGGCGCTCCTTCCTAGCTGCAGAGCAGGGCGAGCGGTTGCTTGGTAGGCCCTCTAGGGGACGAGGGTGCAAGCTGAGGCCCTGCAGGGAGGGCATGGGGGTGTTGGAGTGAGCAGGACTGCGGCTGCGGCGGTGACGATGGTGGTGTTTGCTTTTTCCAGGGCTTGGGCTGCGGGAGCTAGCAGGGGCCAGCAGGACCAGTGTGCTGTCATCCTCCGAGCTGACGTCAGAACTGTCTGAGCGGCATACTGGTGGGGCTGTCGGGCTGCGCACAGGAACATGGATCTATGGGAGGTGGAGGGTTGTTGAAGAGAGTAGAGGAAAGGGTGGGAAGCAATTGCTTTATTATCTGTTAATTGAACAATACAGGAAGGAAAACTGCAGGAAGGGTCCTGACCTGAAAGGGCAATGTCACTCCGATAATAGTATTCATGTTGTTGCTATAGAAACCCAAAATGTATTCCCCTGCATCCCTGGGTAAATCCTCCTCTGTAAATGTCACCTGAGAAGAGAAAAAGAGAGAGAAGAACAAAATAGAGAAAATGGAAAGATAGCAAGTGAGTGTGTGTGTGTAATGTTATTATCTCAATGGATCTCTGAGGTTGGTTGTGAGAGTATGTTTGTCAGGCTTTGTATCATACCTGTGACCCATGATCTGCCTTGGCCCACACATATGCTACATAGTCCTTGTGATGTTTGAACCCAACCTGTGAAGAAAAACCGCAGATATCAATTAAGCCCATATTGACAAAGTGGAAAAATGTTTTTTGAAATGTTAGAAATGTATTGAAACTGAAATACACAAATATCTCATTTCCATAAGTATTCACACCCCTGAGTCAATACTTTGGAGAAGCACCTTTGGCAGTGATAGTTGGGAGTCTTTCTGTATAAGTCTTTAAGAGCTTTCCACATCTGGATTGTGCAACATTTGGCCATTATTCTTTTCAAAATGTTTCAAGCTCTGTCAAATTGATTGTTGTTCATTGCTTGACAACTGTTTTCAGGTCTTAGATTTTCAAGTAGATTTAAGTCAAAACTGTAACTCAGCCACTCAGGAACATTCACAGTCTTCTTGGTAAGCAACTCCAGTGTAGATTTGGCCTGTTTTAGGTTTCTGTCCTGCTGAAAGTTGAATTCATCTCCCAGTGTCTGGTGGAGGGTAGACTGAACAAGGTTTTTGCCTGTGATTAGCTCCTTTACCTTTATTTTTTATCCTGAAAAACTCCCCAGTCCTTAACTATTACAAGCATACCCATACCATGATACAGTTATCACTATGCTTGAAAATATGGAGAGTGGTACTCAGTAATGTGTTGTATTGTATTGTGTTGTATTTGCCCCAAACATAACACCTTGCATTCAGGACAAAAAGTTCATTGCTTTGCCAAATGGATGTATTCTAATATTATCTAATATCTAATATTTGTATTCTGAACAGGCTTCCTTCTTTTAACCCTGTCAATTATGTTAGTATTGTGGAGTAACTACAATGTTTTTGATCCATCCTCAGTTTTCTCCTCTCCCAGCCACTAAACTCTGTTACTGTTTGAAAGTCACCATTGGCCTTATGGTGAAATCCATGAGCGGTTTCCTTCCTCTCCGACAACTGAGTTAGGAAGGACGCCTGCATCTTTGTAGTGACTGGGTGTATATTGACACACCATCCAAAAGTATAATGAATAACTTCACCATGCTCAAAGGAATATTCAATGTCTGCTTTTATTTATTTTTTTTTACTCAACTACCAATAGTTGCCCTTCTTTACGAGGCATTGGAAAATCTCCATGGTCTCAGGGACCTTACAGATAATTGTATGTGTGGGGTACAGAGATAGTATGTGTAGGGTACAGAGATGAGGTAGATTTAAAAATGATGTTATTGTTATTATTGCACACAGAGTACTCATGTGAGTCCATGCAACTTATTATGTGACTTGTTCAGCACCTTTTTACTCCTGAATTTATTTAGGCTTACTATAACAAAGGCTTGAAAATACTTATTTGGCACGTAATCGAAAGGATGCCGGATAAAATCCCAGAGCTGACAAGGTAAAAATCTGTCATTCTGCCCCTGAGCAAAGCAGTTAACCCACTGTTCCTCGGGTGCCGAAGACGTGGATATCGATTAAGGCAGCCCCCCCCGCACCTCTCTGATTCAGAGGGTTTGGGTAAAATGCGGAAGGCACATTTCAGTTGAATGCATTCAGTTGTACAACTGACTAGGTATCCCCCTTTCTCTTTTCCATACTGACTCAAGACATTTCAGCTTTTAATTTTTTTGATTAATTTATAAAAATGTCTAAAAACACAATTCTTTTGACATTTTGGGGTATATTGTGGAAGCCAGTGATAAAAAAAATCTACATTTTATCAACCAAAAAATTCAGGCTATAACAACATTTTTTGAAAAAGTTAAGTGTGAATACTTTCTGAAGGTACTGTACTGTAGGTATGTGTGAGAGCAAATATGAACTCTCGCTGGTTTAAAGTTGAAGTCACAGTTACCTTGTATATTGCAACCCAGTCCCATGAGCTGCGCTGGAAGTTGGACCTCACAGTGAATCTGACTGTAGCGTCAGAAACTTTAGTCCACTCCTTCTCATACTCTAACGTTACAAGAGGAAGGTCCACTTTGAATGGGAACTGGGGGAGAAAGTATGATAGTGAAACAGACACAGAGACAGATGGAAAGGAAGATCATTTCTGAGGCTGATTCTAATGATGTGAGGTCATACTAGTGTTATAATGTGTCAGTAACTGTGAAGGTTTTCACCATATCTGGATAAACATCAAACAGTGTGACTGCTGGGGTGAGAGTTCAGGGGTCACAGGGAGGTTGGACTTACATGTAATGAGAAGACAGCAGAGACCGGTTTGTGGTCACTGCAGGTGTAGCCCATGTGACTGCGGTAGGAGTGTTGCACCACCTTGGTTGCCCCACCCAGCCACGAGGTTAGGCCACGCTGCAGAGCGGCATTGTGGGTAGGAACAGGGGAGCCCGTACAACGCAGACGCCACAAGATACGGTCTGTCCATGCTGGCTTTCGCTTCTTACTGCTGTGAGAGGTACAGAGAGAGATAATAGTGGGAACTAGAGGTCAGTGAATCAGTTAATGGAGGGAGCATCACATCAATCACAAACGGTGTATTTCTCTACACAGAATCACATACCTGGTGTCGTATGTGTGTGTCCCCACGTCAAACTTATATGTGGGGGGGAATTTGAGAGGGCCTTCCAAGAAGCCATCTAAAATGGACTCACTGTTTTTAGCTATGTTGAGCTGCAAAACAAATGAGAGAGAGAAAGAGAAAAGAGAGAGAGAGATGGAAATAGAGAGAGAAAGGGAGAGAGAGAGAAAAATATATATATATACCAATGAATCATCAAAGTAGCTCTCGTTTGACTTGATGTAGTCACTGAGGGAATAAATATTATTGGGCGTAGGTTCATTTTTGTGGTGCTATAGCTCCCTCTGTTGGTAATAAATCAACAATCTTTGTTTCCAAAGTTAATCATGACTTCCAGAAAATTCCATTTGGACTTTTTAAAATGTCAAATAAGTAGATTCTACAGCTTTCTCACCTGGTCTCGCTCCCACAGCAAAGGGAGCTTATTGCTGTCAATGGCACTCTTCACCACATGAATGTCATAGTTCTCGATGCGGAAGTTAAGATCCCCAAACCAGAACACCACGCTGGGAGAAGAACAAATAACCATTTCATCGACCACTCCATGAGCCAACGACTGATCATTAGACCACATAATTGGGAGTATTTCATGACCATATGACCAAGGAAAAACTCCCAAAGATCAAATAAGGGAGTCTTCTATTTGTTATGTTTCACACATGTACATGTGTGGTGAAATGGAATTGTGTTTTTTACATATCCCAACTACCTCAGAGAGTGGAGTCACGGCATGGTATCAGCCATTATTGACAGCAACCCGGGAGAAATGAGGGTTAAGTGCCTTTATCAAGGACAGAGCGACAGTTTTGTTTTACTTAGTCGGTTCAGGGATTCGAACTAGCAAACTTTCGGTTACCGGTCCAAGGATCTAACCACTAGGCTAACTGCCGCCCGGTGGACAGGTGGGAAAAACTTGTGGCCATACATACTGTTTACATCAGCCCTCCCCCATCCAAATGACCCACTCGTGGTCCAGCACACCCGAGGCGGTCGCGCCATCAAACTGCTGTTGCTGCAGGATGCTCTCAAAGTCCTCCATGCGCTGCTCCAGGTTCCGCATGTGAGCCGGCAGGTGACAGTTCAGGAAACACACCGGGTGGCCGAACATCGTCATCCTCGCACTTACACCCCCTTTATTACCCTGGGGGCAGGGAAGAGAGCGATAGAGAGAGAATGTGAAAATGTCACACACATTGATGGATTAAACATGGATGCTCTCCAGGTCTCTGTAATCAAACATCCACTGTGATAAGCATGAAAGGACAGATGGCATGGTATCAGAGAACCAGACAGCCTGACAGTCCTGCTGCACTGACCTCAGAGAAAAGGAGACTGCACCAGCAGCCAGTAGTCATGCTGACATCAACATGCACAGGAAGGTCACACACACACACACACACACACACACACACACACACACACACACACACACACACACACACACACACACACACACACACACACACACACACACACACACACACACACACACACACACACACACACACACACACACACACACACACACACTCTCCCTGGCATATTAACATATTTTTATGCAATCTAAAAACTATTTGTGTACAAGGGTTTTTGGACTGTGCATTTACTGACAAGCTCCTATTTTAGAGCAGGGGTTGCCATGGGTGACACTCACCCAGTAGCCCCCGAGGCCTGTGCGTGTTTTCTCTGTCTGCACCCCCCTCAGGAATGGAAGATGGCAGAATTTAGAGAACACCAGCAACAGAACCCCCTGCATACGCTGGGACGCCACCTATAGTGATTAAGGAGGATGAGAAGAGAAGGGTAGAGAGAGAGAGAGAGAGAGAGAGAGATAAAGAGAGATAAAGAGAGAGGTAGAGAGATAAAGAGAGAGGAGAAAGAAGAAATAATCTTACATTAAGAAGACAAACCATTAGATAAGATGTTTGACATTATACTCAGTCTGTCACGACTGTCGTGAGTAACTGTCCCTATAGAGATTGAGACAGTGACATCATAGCGCGCTAACTCCTTACTGACCAGCACATATCCAAAGCGACTGAGTGTGTCCATGCAAAGCTCACTCCACTGGTCGTGGAAGAGAGCGTCCTTCAGCCGCTTGTTGATCATAGAATTCATTTCCTGAAGCCTGAGTGGGGAGGAAGAGAGGAAGAACAACTCATAACTCAGTGGGAGCAGAAGAGCAATGAGAAAATGTTTGGATGGGTAGATGAGGTAGTAGAGGATAGATCAGAACAGTGATAGAGATATGATGGAGGAGAGACATTCAAGGCTGTCTCCCTGGCACCGTTGTGATTGGAGCAGAAGCTCACCCAATGATAAACATGTCTGTACTCCCATCGCCAGCATGCGGCCCAAACAGAGATGTGACGTCATCAGGGGGAACAGCAGAGCCCACATTCCATGTGACAATGTGCACCCTATTAGAGGACAACACAGGTGGGCATGCACATCCTACATTATCACTAGTTATGTAAACACATGCTTTACTTTCCCGTTACAGTGATTTGCAATCATAACTGTGTAGTCACAATGTAATTATTATGTAATAATGTATAGCTCAATGTTAAGTGTTGAACCCATACTGTACAGTGACCAGTGGGGGTTCTGGGACCTCTGTCAAGGAAATGTACAGCCTGCATCCATTCTGTCCACTTCAGACAGCTCTTACTGAGATGTATGACATTTGATTCATGTGACACACTGGCTCAAATCAACCCATCATGTTGCAAATGGCTTCAATCACTGAGGCTGAGTTCTGCCTAGCTGGTCTGCCAAGAAAGAGAAAACTATCTCCATGGAGACAACATTTACTATATTTAGGTTAGGGAGTAGAAACTTTAGAACAAATGTCATTCAGTGGGCATGCTACTAAAATAGTACTTGGCATCATCAGTCGTGATCTGTCTCACCTGAAACCATGATCCGTTTCTCCTTCAGTCTGTGGCTGATTTTCCATAGCGCTCAGATGGGAGCTGGTCCTCAGGGACTGTGGACTGGAGCCTGGTTTGGGGCTGAGGCTGGACGGTGGGGTGAGGCAGGGCTGAGGCAGGTTAGGCTGGGGGCTGAGGTAAGGCTGGCCGGTGTAAGGCTGAGTGCTGTGAGGACTCTGAGGGCTGTGGGACAACAGGGAAGACTCTGTAGGGGACTGGGACAGGGAGATGGAGCTGTGTGGTCCAGGAATGCGGTTTGGAATAGAGGCCTTATCCTTCATATCAGCCTCTGAATCTCTGGAGGAATTTAGTGCAGTAGGTCTGGGACGGCTGAAATAGACTGGAACTGCAGGACTGGACCCAGGTTGTACATGCTCCAGCCTCACCTGGTCTGGCATCTGACGTACACCTGAGGCCAGTCCTGGGAGTTTCCCAGACCCCCCTGTGGGACTGGGGATAGAGGTGTCCTGAGCTGTTGGTCGCCGGGGTAGAGCAGGTGCTGGAAAAGTATTCCTCCCAGGTTGTCCAGAAGGTCTGGCTGGATCTGTGCTGCTTTGTTTATGCTGCATTTGATCCATCAACCTGGTTAGTAACCACAAATCATGGTGAAGGGATGGGAGAGCGATTGTGAGAAAGAGAGAGGAATGTGCAGTCTGCTGGGCTGGGTGTGTAATAGAGGAGTCTGGTGAGACAAGCTATGGAAGGACAGGTTCATTTTAATGGCTGAAAATGAATCAATGGAATGGTACCAAACACATCCAACACATGGAAACAACGTGCTTAACTCTGTTCCATTGAATCCATTCCAACCATTACAATGAGCCTGTCCTCCTATAGCTCCTCCCACCAGACTCCTCTGTTGTGTAACTGATACCAATGTAGAATGAGAAGACGAGTGACCTGTGTTTGTTTGTCCTTCACAACCCCCTCCCTCGTCCTCCCTCTGGTCACAGACCATCTCTCCATCTATCACAGAGCCCTGTGGCCCGACAAGAGGGGGGATTGGCATGGAGCCAGAAGCGGGTGGGGGGAGCTGGCTCACATTGTGTACCTGTCCACCTCCTGCCCCCTAGTCCTCCGACACCACTGCTGACATTATCACCATACTGAACCACAGGCAATCTGGTGGGTACCATCTTTCTCCCCCATCCTGGTCTACTTCCCTGTTGCTTAGCAACATATTTCAGTCCCCCAACCCCCTTTCTACTCCATTCCCTCCTTGTGTCTTCCCTTTCAACTACTGTATGTTTTGGAGATGGAGGGGGGAAGATTGGCTTTCTGTGCATGAAACCAATATATCATGCTCCTCTGCCTCAGGTAGAACTAGCTAGGTCCTCTTTCTAATACACTCTAACACACACATGTTCTGTGGCAGCGAGATGTCAACAGATGAGCCACATAGTGGTCTACATAGTCCCCCTCTCTATGAGAAGTAGCCTATAGGCCAGTGGCCGGTGTGACAGCTCACTTACCAACCACATTGTTTGTCCTCTGACCTACAGAAGAAAAAAAATCCTCCTCAGGGCCGGCTCCAGGCAAAAATGGTTTTGTTTTGTCAGTCACTGACAGTCACAACCAAATCTCGCTTCGGGCCCCCAAAATGCTAGAGCTGGCCCTGACCCCCTTAATTTATTTATGACATTCAGAGTGGCTCTGAAAATTGAAGGGCACATGTGACCACTTGCCTGTGCAAGGGTAGCCTAAACATAATAGATTGTGGTTGTGGTCATTGAAGGTGTGTCAATACATCAATATATTGGAAAGTGAAAAGCCACCACAAATGTTGTTGATAATGGCTATTTCAGCAGAGGTGGAGTCAAATAGGTGGATTAAGAGTGTAGTGGCCTGGGGATTCTATTCTACCCATCTGTCACACATCAAAGTTTATAACAGATGTATAACATCACTTAATACAGCTCTCCTCGGCCATGCACATTTCTGCTGGGGCACACTGACATCATAGAAAATAAAAAAACAAGAATGCATGATCATCAATCAACATACAATAATAATCACATAGCCTATAGACAGATGCCTGCTGTATGGTTGCGCACACAGACAAATACATTACCTTTTATCTGAAAAGGTGTACAAGGAATCGGTCTCAAACTGGCGCAAGGCAGGGCATGGTAAAATAGACTTATCCAATTGAATCGGTCCAGGATACGGACAGAAACATCTACGCTTTCTTTCAATCCTCAAAAAGACAGGACTTCACGGTATACGGTTTTCTTCGACGCGTCTGAAATATATACTACGCCTCGGGGAATGACAAGTAGATACCGTAGAGAGGCAAGTACATACCGTGGAGAATGACAGCAGTCAGTGACGCTTGCGCGAGCTGTCAAAGGTAATAAACCTGGCGCCGATCCCGGTACGCGAGTTTAGTGGCATAAAACGTGAAAGACAGTAACCTAGTGCCTTATTTCCAGTAAACATATCCTTGAGATGTGTGTTTAGCTCATTTACATAAATAGGCTACTAGAAGAGCATCTGTACGCGTGATGCAGACTGCCCAGTTAACGGGACAGCTGCCTGCGTCTCGATCCTGCTTACCTGCTGCCTGACCGGTGCAACTGTTTTCCTAGAGAGGAACCCACATCACTCACACAGCGCCCTAATAATATCTGATTGAGAATAGAGTCAGAGTGAGACCGTAATAAATGCACCCAAGAAAACACAACCTCCAAATTCAGCAGGCGTTGTGACTAGGTTTCTATAAATGAACTGCGCAGAATGAAAATGTCAGGCTGGTAGGCTATCTTAACGTGCACAGCCGTGTAGCCTATAGCCTAGCTGTTATTCTACAGGACACTGCGCAAGAGCACCCGGAGTTGGGGCCCCGCGTGACCACTATGCTTGAGCGCTTTTAAATGATGTTATCTCTGCTGTCAGAGTTATCTTACTTGTGAAAGTATTGCTTTAACCGTTTTGCGAACTATGATTGTCCGTTGAAAGCGTAAAATGTAGTGAAAGATGCCCGCACCTGCTGTCTCTAAGTCTGAATGCTTGGCTATGAAAAGCCAACTGACGTTTACTCATATGGTGCTGACCTGTTGCAACCTGGACAACCACTGTGATTATTATTATTATTGTCTATGAACGTTTGAACATCTTGGCCATGTACTGTTGTAATCTCCACCAGCACAGCCAGAAGAGGACTGGCCACCCCTCAGAGCCTGGTTCCTCTCTAGGTTTCTTCCTAGGTTCCTGCCTTTCTAGGGAGTTTTCCTAGCCACAATGCTTCTACATCTGCATTTCTTGCTATTAATGGTTTTAGGCTGGGTTTCTGTTTAGCACTTTGTGACAACAGCTGATGTGAAAAGGGCTTTATACATGCATTTGATTGATTGATGATGTGACCATCTGTCAATCATGCACATGGCCAAGAAGAAGACACCCCACCACGTCTGAGGTGCGAGCTATGTTATGTTATTTTATTGTCTATTTATTGTGTATATATCAGTCCAAATTGACACACAAACAGGGCACTCTATTGGATGAGTAGGCTTGGTTTGTTTATTTAACTGTTATTCACTGATATACATTAGCCTTCACAGTCTGGTGAGCTAGCCAATATTTTGAAGAATCACTTCCAAACTGTATGCATGTAGGCTACATAATGTGGGCTATGTGACTAACATAGTGCACTATCAATAGTGGAGGGAAAAACATCCAAACCATTCAAGATGAAAATACAAATGCAGGACAAGGTATGGCAACTCTGTGTTTTCATATAGTATGATTATAGTCTGTCTCTGAGCACATGGTGGTCCTGAGTAGCTTAGCCAATAATAAGTCAGTGTTACTGCGAGCCAGTCACTGCATTTTATTTGCCCTGGACCAAGATTCCTTTGGGTCTAAACTTTGATGGAGTAGACTTCAGGCATATTTTCCATTTTTTAAATAGTGACCAAATACAGTAATGACTTGGCAACAATCCTCATTCAGGCTGAAAATGGTGTGGGTTCCCCGTAATATAAACGCAGTAGTACTCTATAATGTGATCAGAACAAAATACATGTTCACAAATCAAACCACATCATTCACATTACATTTGACCTCATGTATCATTAACCCATACATAGCCTACCCACAAAAAGGCATTGTAGTCAGGGCACAGCAGCACCATAAAAAGCCATTCCCAGATTCTCCATGGCTCTGACTGAGATTATATCAGATGTGTAATCTCAGTGGAATGTACTGATCCTACGTGCCAGCTGTCCTCTCAACACATAAACAGAAAGTGTCAGCTAATACACACAAACCAATACAAAGATACACACAGTTAATACAAAATCCCAGCTATGTGCTTAAAAGGCACTGCAGCAAACTACAAACTCTTATGTGCCCTCCCCATCCCCATATTGTGAAACATCCGTTTCTAGAGTTTCTTTTTGGTTTTAACTAGGCCTTTCTCCACCAGGCATCGATAGAACTCCTGGATGTATGTGTACACACACTTCCAGTCAGGCTCACGCATCCGCAGCAAGTCTTCCACGTCCAGCAGAGGGGGGCAATCTGCCAGCCTTCTACAGCCAAAAGAGAGAAGAGAAGAGGAGAGAGACACAGGCCTGAGCAATCACAATCATTGTCCCCAGGCAGGATCCACTGGCAGCTGAGCTAGTGGACAATACAGATTTTATTTTTTTCCTGAGAGAAGGTATTTTTGTCAAGTTCAATCAATCACTGCACAGCCCTTGGGGCCTTCTTGTGCATCTATGAGTAGAACGTGCATTTTGTCAGAGTAGGTTTTCTGTGGCTGAGGGTGTGTGTGTGTGTGTTTGTGTTTCAGTGTTTGTTTAGAATAGATACATAGGAAACTCACTCTGCGGTGCTGAAGGCCAGCTCAAAGTTGTCTTTGCGTGCGTTGGGGTTGAGTATGGAGTACTCAAATGCATCTGGGAAGAACCTGTGCACCAGTGCACAGAATGCTATGCCATCACTCCAACTGGAGGAGAAGTTGCGGATGTCCACCCCCTGCACATGGTAAGGGAGGAGGGGACATAAAGGGAACACCAAAGAGAGCGAGGAGAGGGAGTGGATTTACAAAGACATTGATCAAGTGAAGTAAGGCTATTGGTATGCTGGGGATACTGTGGGTGTAAAACAAGAATATATTCATAAGATAGTGAGTCCTCAAATGCTTACCTCATATGGTTCAGTTTTGGCCCTGCACCAATCCAGTAACATCTGCTTGACATTTTTCATGTTGGGTTCTGCAACGACAGGGGAACACTGATGGGCTGGTGCCATAGCTGGGTTGGCCATGCTGGGGAGAGAGGATAAACACGTTATTTAACACACTCCTCGTATCACAACTTAGACATGCAGAATTTGATCGATCACACGTGAAGCATGGCTGGCTGTTAGCTCAATGACTCACCTGCCAGTTGTTTTAGTGAAGGAGTTGGTGGTTGATGCAGAGAGTTGGCTGTGCACTGTAGAGAAACAGAAGGGGTCATGTAGTGATTTTGAGTAGGGAAGCAGGTCATCTCTCACAATCCCACTTTGATTTGAAAGCTTGGAGAGAGATAGAGAGTGTGAGAGAGCGAGAGAGAGAGAGAGAGAGAGAGAGAGAGAGAGAGAGAGAGAGAGAGAGAGAGAGAGAGAGAGAGAGAGAGAGAGAGAGAGAGAGAGAGAGAGAACCAGCACTTGGTATGCCTCTACTGATAGCTACTTTATTGAGGAAAAACTTTACTTTCTATGCCTGATATGTGATATGTGGTTATCCCACCGATCTATCTTCAGATGAATGCACTAACTGTAATTCGCTCTAGTTAAGAGCATCTACCAAATGACTAAAATGTAAAAATATGTGTGTGTTGCGTCCTTCGCAGGGATATGATACTAACTGTGGGATCTTTGCTGGTGGTTGCTGGTCTGGCCTCTGTTCATTCCCATCCGTCCTGTGCCTGCTTTAGTCAAAGCCTGCTGCCTCAGGTCCTCTTGCCTGGACCCCCGCTCTTTCTCTCGCTTCTCTTTAGAGAGAAGTAGAGGGAGAAAAAGAGAATTGTATTATTAAAATTGGAAGTAGGCCAGTGAGTGGACATTCAAAGGGGTTGTCAGGAGTGATAGCAGAGATGCAATCCTGTCACATTTCACGCTGAAGCTCTCTGATCTTACCTCTCTTCTTCTTGAGCAAGTCCCTCAATGCAGCGCGGATCATTCGCCTTTCATCAAAATCCACAGCTTTATCCAACTGTCAGAGATAAACCCATGTAGAAACCAAAAGATGAGGAGACCAAGGCCAAACTCAATAGTAATGGCGTCTTCTGTAGGCAATAACTCCACCATGGTTTGTTGTGTTATAGCCTAAATTCTAAATTATTAAATATATTTTCTCACCCATCTACACACAGTACCCCAATATTGTTGTTTTTAAAAAATGTTAGCAAATTTATTGAAAATAAATACAGAAATATCTCATTTACATAAGTATTCACACCCCTGAGTCAATACTTTGTAGAAGCACCTTTGGCAGTGACAGTTGGGAGTCTTTCTGTATAAGTCTTTAAGAGCTTTCCACATCTGGATTGTGCAACATTTGGCCATTATTATTAAAACAATTCTTCAAGCTCTGTCAAATTGGCTGTTGGTCATTGCTAGACAACCATTTTCAGGTCTTGCAATATATTTCCAAGTAGATTTAGGTCAAAACTGTAGAGTGTGAGCCACTCAGGAACATTCACTGTCTGCTTGGTAAGCAACTCCAATGTAGATTTAGCCTTGAATAACTCTGAATGCTCGGCTATGAAAAGCCAACTGACATTTACTCCTGAGGTACTGACCTGTTGCACCCTCTACAACCGCTTATTATTATTATTATTTGACCCTGTTGGTCATCTATGAACGCTTGAACATCTTGGCCATGTACTGTTATAATCTCCACCCGGCACAGCCAGAAGAGGACTGGCCACCCCTCATAGCCTGGTTCCTCTCTAGGTTTCTTCCTAGGTTCTGGCCTTCCTAGAGAGTTGTTCCTAGCCACCGTGCCTCTACATCTGCATTGCTTGCTGTTTGGGTTTGTAGGCTGGGTTTCTGTATAGCACCTTGTGACATAGGCTGATGTAAAAAAGGGCTTTATAAATAAATTTGATTGAAATATGATTGATTGTGTTTTAGTTTATTGTCCTGCTGAAAGGTGAATTCATCTCCTAGTGTCTATTGGAAAGTAGACTGCACAAGGTCTTCCTCTAGGATTTTGTCTGTGATTAGCTTTGTTTCTTTTTTATCCTGAAAAACTCCCCAGTCCTTAATAATTACAAACATACCCATAGCATGATGCAGCCACCATTATGCTTGAAATATGGAGAGTGGTACTCAGTAATGTGTTGTATTGGATTTGCCCCAAACATACCACTTTGTATTCAGGACAAAAAGTGAATTGCTTTGCCAAATATTTCACTGTGTTACTTTAGTAAACAGGATGCATGTTTTGGAATATTTATATTTTGTACAGGCTTCCTTCTTTTAACCCTGTCAATTATGTTAGTATTGTGGAGTAACTACAATGTTGTTGACCCATCCTCAGTTTTCTCCTCTCGCAGCCATTAAACTCTGTTTTAAAGTCACCATTGGCCTCATGGTGAAATCCCTAAGCGGTTTCCTTCCTCTTCAGCATGGTTTTTGTAGGGTTTTTGGATAAATGCAGAAAATAAGGTCTGTGGTAAACCAATGCAGAGGAGATCTTATACAATTACATCAGCTAATGTCACTTTTTGTGAATTTTGAAGCATTTATGTCATTAAAAAACCCATAACGCACATACAGGCTTCCTAATTCACAAAGGTCATGTTAACTGACTGATATCATCTCATAGATCAAAACGTATAAGATCTCATAAGCCTATCCTTTCTCCATTCATTTTGCCCATCGGAATGGCTGAACGAACTAGAGGTAAATCATTTCCGTTTTTAGGACTACAAGCTGGCGAGATTTATAGCAAAGTTTATGGAAATACTGACAATACATGTCTCCCTGCCCTAACAATGGGAGTCGCTGTGTACAAAGCGGCATGGCAGGCTGTCTATCTCTCACCTTTCTTTGGATTGGCGGATACATCTCATTATTGTAATCCTTATTTGAATATCCAAAAAGGGGTTGTTGACTAAATTCGACACTTATTAACCTCCATGCTAAAAACTCCTTACTTGGTGTGCGAAACAACAAAAAAAGGTCACCTGCTGTCTATTGGCAGGTGTCATTGACCCAGCTTTACTCTACAAAATATGTCATGGAAATGCCAGATATAGGATAAATTATCTAAAGATAGCCTACACTGGATTTTCTTTATTAGGAAAATGTTAATGGAAACAAGTGTTTTTCGGAATAAGAAATCATTGGCGAATACTCTTGCAGGTAGGCAGAGCACGTGATGTCATCATGTGGCCTTACTATACCCTTCACTCCACATTTCATTCTAAATGCCTACTGCTTGCAAATGTTTTTTTCAACTGTAAACAAATAATGCTTCTTTGCAGGGCAAGGCCCTGACTTTCAAGAATGCCTGAATTGTTTCACCTTGCTTTTCTGGTTGGCTGGATGCAAGTTTCACCATCCAATTATTACAGATCTACAGGAGTGCAAGTCTCACCATGGCTCGGACTGTGGCGATACATTGGCACATGATAATTATTAGAATATGGCAGATATTAGTAAATTGGCTTCTTTGCTGCCCTTCTTGACACCAGGCCATCCTCCAAAAGTCTTCGCCTCACTGTGCATGTAGATGCACTCACACCTGCCTGCTGCCATTCCTGAGCAAGCTCTGTACTGGTGGTGCCCCGATCCCGCAGCTGAATCAACTTTAGAAGACGGTCCTGGCGCATGCTGAACTATCTTGGTCGCCCTGAAGCCTTCTTCACAACAATTGAACCGCTCTCCTTGAAGTTCTTGATGATCCGATAAATGGTTGATTTAGGTGCAATCTTACTGGCAGCAATATCCTTGTCTATGAAGCACTTTTTGTGCAAAGCAATGATGACGGCACGTGTTTCCTTGCAGGTAACCATGGTTGACAGAGGAAGAACAATGATTCCAAGCACCACCCTCCTTTTGAAGCTTCAGTTTGTTATTCAAACTCAATCAGCATGACAGAGTGATCTCCAGCCTTGTCCTCATCATCACTCACACCTGTGTTAACGAGAGACTCACTGACATGATGTCAGCTGGTCCTTTTGTGGCAGGGCTGAAATGCAGTGGAAATGTTTTTGGGGGATTCAGTTAATTTGGTATGGCAAAGAGGGACTTTGCAATTAATTGCAATTCATCTGATCACTCTTCATAACATTCTGGAGTATATGCACATTGCCATCATACAAACTGAGGCAGCAGACTTGAAAATTCATATTTGTGTCATTCTCAAAAATTTTGGCCATGACTGTATATACAGTGGGGAGAACAAGTATTTGATACACTGCCGATTTTGCGGGTTTTCCTACTTACAAAGCATGTAGAGGTCTGTAATTTTTTTATCATAGGTACACTTCAACTGTGAGAGACGGAATCTAAAACAAAAATCCAGAAAATCACATTGTATGATTTTTAAGTCATTCATTTGCATTTTATTGCATGACATAAGTATTTGGTTGAGTACAAGGATGAGTACAAGGAAGAAGGATGAGTACAACCCCAAGAACACCATCCCAACTGTGAAGCATGGAGGTAGAAACATCATACTTTGGGAAAGCTTTTCTGCAAAGCGGACAGGATGACTGCACCGTATTGAGGGGAGGATGGATGGGGCCATGTATCGCGAGATCTTCCCGCCCTTCCCTCAGTAAGAGCATTGAAGATGGGTCGTGGCTGGGTCTTCCAGCATGACAACGACCCGAAACACAAAGCCAGGGCAACTAAGGAGTGGCTCCGTAAGAAGCATCTCAAGGTTCTGGAGCGGCCTAGCCAGTCTCCAGACCTGAACCCAATAGAAAATCTTTGGAGGGAGCTGAAAGTCCGTATTGCCCAGCGACAGCCCCGAAACCTGAAGGATCTAGAGAAGGTCTGTATGGAGGAGTGGGCCAAAATCCCTGCTGCAGTGTGTGCAAACCTAGTCAAGAACGACAGAAAATGTATGATCTCTATAATTGCAAACAAAGGTTTCTGTACCAAAATATTAAGTTCTGCTTTTCTGATGTATCAAATACTTATGTCATGCAATAAAATGAAAATTAATGACTTAAAAATCATACAATGTGATTTTCTGGATTTTTGTTTTAGATTCCGTCTCTCACAGTTGAAGTGTACCTATGATTAAAACTAATTACAGACCTCCACATGCTTTGTAAGTAGGAAAAGCTGCAAAATCGGCAGTGTATCAAATACTTGTTCTCCCCACTGTGTGTGTGTGTGTGTGTGTGTGTGTGTGTGTGTGTGTGTGTGTGTGTGTGTGTGTGTGTGTGTGTGTGTGTGTGTGTGTGTGTGTGTGTGTGTGTGTGTGTGTGTGTGTGTGTGTGTGTGTGTGTGTGTGTGTGTGTGTGTGTGTGTGTGTGTGTGTGTGTGTGTGTGTGATGTCATTACGTCCAGCTGTTTTTATCAACCCAAGATAAATAGAAACATACCCTAGCAGGCAATTGTCATCTATTTTCTAAACGTCGACAAAAAAGTAATTGGACAAGATAATGGAAACAGTTTATGTGAAGTATGCACTACTACTACCTCACCAGTTTATTCAGGACTTCTTCATCCTCAATAGCAGATAACTGCTGACTGTTCAGTATGCCTGACGGTGTGTCACTGGGGTTCGTCTCGGAGGTCTCGTTTGCAAACACAGCCCCCGCCACTCCCTCATCAGGTCCCGCCTCCATGTCCAACGCACTGTATGGGACTTCTAAATAAGGTAAAGAACAGAGATAAGGGGACTCCAATGGCAAGAACTCCTACACAAATATCCAAAGAGCCAGAACAAATAACATCATTAGTTTGAATTTGTATGCATTATGGATCCCCATTAGTTGCTGCCAAGGACCTCTTCCTGGGGTCCAGCAAAATGAAGGCTGTAATATACATTATTCAAAACTATTACATTTCAAAACAGATTTCACAACACATTAAGTGTGTGCCCTCAGGCCACTACTCTACTACCACATATCTACAACACAACATCCATGTGTACATGTACGTGTCTATGCCTGTGACCCTTCACAGTCCCTGCTGTTCCCTAAGGTGTATATTTATCAGATTTTTCCACTTTCACAAGTTACTTGATGTGGAATAGAGTTCCATGTAGTCATGGCTCTATGTTGTACTGCGCACCTCCCATAGTGTGTTTTTGACCTGGGGACTGTGAAGAGACTGGTGGCACGTCTTGTGGGGTGTGCATGGTGTCTGATCTGCGTGTTAGTAGTTTGACAGACAGCTCGGTGCATTCAACATATCAATAGTTCTCACAAATACAAGTAGTGATGAAGGCAATCTCGCCTCTACTTTGAGCAAGGAGAGATTGACATGCATTTTAATATTATATGTCGTTGATGGATCCATGGCAAGCAGTTGCATAGCTAGCAGACATACAGGTAACTGCCAAAATAAAGGAAACACTTGACTAGCTGAGGGATACGAAATATATTGTAAGCTGGTGCTTCCACGCAGATGTGGTTCCTGAGTTAATTAAGGGACAGATCAACATTTACATAATGGGTATCTGAAGGAAAATGGGGGAGGGTCATGCTTTTTCAATTTCAGTCAAGGGGAGGTTTTAGTAATTTTTTGTATCTAGTCCAGGGGGGTCATGTAATTTGTAATGGATGAAATTTCAATATTTCTCTGTTTTATAATTAGTTGCTTATTAGCCTATATATCGATGTGTGCCCGATGCCACCCCTCATCTCTGATTCTCAGCTGGGGCTATATCAAGTGTGCCTATCGGCTATTTAGCGTGGTCTCAATCAAATTATCCATAGCCTATAGGCTATGAAGTGCATGCTCAGAGAAGCACAGAGCAAAGTTATATTTATAAGATAGCTGCAGGGATGGTGTAAATATATCTAGGCTGCATTGCACACTGCAAGGGATATTCCAACCCTGAGTCCTGGCCTGCTCTGCTCTTGCTGATCAAAAACATTTTAGTGTACTGCCTAACCAATGGCTGTGCTGTTTAGGGCTACAGTGGGAGTTCAGAAGGAGAGTCAAAGGTTCCTTCTGTAAATAGTTTTATTAGGTCTAGTCCAAAAAATGCTTTATCTTGCGCACGGACTAGCCTATAGCCTGTGTTCTGTTCAGTTTGAGAAGGAGAGCGTGAAGATAAAGAGGACCAGAGGTCAACTTTGATAGCTTGCTACTACTGTAATATAATTTATTAAAAACAATATGTTTCTTGCCCATGATGTATTTATCAGAGTTATTGACCTCACAATAAACCCGATTTGAGTAACATTGTTGTGCTGAAACTTGAAGCAGCAGTCACGGCACAATCAATCAGAAATGGAAGCTCATTGTGCTGAAAGTAGGCAAATTCGAGTTGACATGTAATGCTGACAGGACAAAGAACAGTTTCTAGAACTGCATATCTAAGGCTCTGGTCTGTCCAAGAAGTGAGGGTAAATGGTAGACATGTTCTCTGCTATCCACTTTGTTGTAATTATATTTTGGGGTATAGTGAAGGGTTCAGGGAGGGTTTAGGTCAAAGTATACTTTGCTGAAGGGAGGGCCATCCACTTTCATTTCAAAGAGGTCCAATTTTCTCCATGTAAACCTTATTATAAATAACATTCATTCCCTAAGCAACAACATGTATAAAAATGCCCAGTTGCCCATTATTTTAGATACCATGGCTTGAAGAGATCTCAGTGAATTTGAAGAGGGGTCTCAAGTGTGCGTAGGGGGTTTAAAGTGTGTGTGTCTCGGTCACCAGATCTTAACCCGATGGTGAAGGTGCATGAAGGTGGAGGAATTCAAATATGACGTCATTGTTATTAGCACTACCCACGGAGTTCTTAAACTACGGCGCGCAACATGGTCCAACGTGCCAGTTCATCAGCACAAACAACTTTTTCGTTTTGTCTAATTGCCGCCGTCATTGAACTAGAATTGGGATCGTGTATAATGTGTTAATGCCGATACAAAAGAAGAGTAACGGAGAACAATGTACAATACGTAGAATTTAGCAAACGAGGCATTTGTGTTAAGTCTTTATGCACCTTCACTATTGAACATTTATGGGAGATTCTGGAGCGGCGCCTGAGACAGCATTTTCCTCCACCACCAACAAAACACCAAATGATGGAGAATTGGTGTCGCATCACTCCAGACATTTGTCGAATCTATGCCAAGACCCAATGCCCTGCCCTGTTGATGCCCCATAAAGACACTATGTTGAGGTTTCATTTATTTTGGCAGTTACTTGCACATAGGCCTACATTAAACATATGATCATCTTCAACCATCTCTCTCTTTTCCCTGAACCAGAGATGCATCTGAAGAACGGCAGACTGACAGAGCAAGACAAGTGGTCAGAGGTTGATGATAAAGAGTGTGTGTGTGTACAGTATTTGCGTGCTAGAGATAAAATCATGTTTTTGGTGTGTGGAGATGAGAGGACTAGCCCTGTCTACATGAATCATTATAAGTACATACCATCATTAATGTAAGCTAGTTATATAATTACATTCATAAAGCTAACAGGGTTAGGCAGCATTGACATTTAGAGCGCTTGGGACTTATAAGGTTCTATCTGCACTTTTGTCTAAATGAAGTTATTGATGTAGCCTTGTTCTGTTCAAGGCTCTCTACCTCTATAGCACTAGATATACCACAATTTATATTAAGGTCAAAAGACTACTAGATACAAAACAAATTGCTGACTCCATTCATACCAATTAGGGTTCGGAAATTTAAAGACAATTATCTCAGAATCATCTTTTTGCAAATGGAACCTTATAGTCCTAAACTCTAGATTTAAGTTCCAACACCCAGTGATGTGCAGATAGCAGCGTTCTCATAATGTAAACGCATAACACCATCTGTTCGACTTGTAGTCTGTCCAGTAATCTGAATATAAACAGTGAGTGGGTCTAAACTGACATAAACCATGCTGCTCTAGAGAACTGTTTGTGTTAACACTGAAGTGCCCTCATTCTCTCTGCAAGCAGCCTAGACCAGCACACAAACAGTATAAAACATGTACAAATATAGTAATCTAGCTTCGCACATTGTAACACCAATCATCCATGAAATTTGCACAGAGGACAATTGATGGATAGAAAGACAGATGACAGACAGACTGATATTACTACACACACAGTAACTAAACATACAGTACATGAAGGGTAACATCAATTCATACAGAGGAAGCTAAAAGCTGTTATAGGAATTGAGACAACAGGAGAGTCAGAGTGATAGTCACACACCTACCCGTTTTGTGGGTTCTGTCTGTGTCTTGGGGGACAACGCAGCAGCTGTTTGCGACAGGGGATGGAGACTTCAGGTTTACCCTGATGTTCAGTTCAGTACCCCTGTCCCACTTTCTCCTCTTCCTCAGACTTGCACAGGAGAGTGCTCAGCCCTTTAACACCACATTCCCTGCCTCAGAGTTGGACCAGGATGGAGGAGGAGGAAGAACAGAATGAATCATGGGACTGTCGGTCCTCTCCTCCCTCACTACTTCCTTCAAAACCCTTCTCCTCAGTTGACTCTTATGTCATGCAAAACTTTAAGAGGCATAACTAGAGAGAGTACCATGTCTTTGTAATGACACCATTTTGACAAAAAGCTCTTAATCAACTCAGCGGGTGAGTGAAGAGTTGTTTAGAGAGCCCTATATACAAATAATTGGAAAGGAAGTGAAAGGGTTAAATACAAGGGAAGGAGGGGAGCAACAACACTGCCTTATTCAGGCAAAAAAGTGACTGTTCACTGTTTACAGAGAGCCAAGACATCCCTGTATGGAAAGATAGAACACACACACATTTGGCAGAAGATGGATAGCAAATCCAATCTACTCTCATTATGTTATTTTCTTAAGGTTGAGACTAGTGATGGGAAGGGGGGGGGTCGATACAATTACATAGAGATATTTGACGATATACAGTGCATTCGGAAATGATTCAGACCCCTTCCCTTTTTCCACATTTTGTTACTTTACAGCCTTATTCTAAAATGGATTAAATAAAAAAACATCCTCAATCTACATACAATGAAAAGCAAAAACATGTTTGTAGACATTTTAGTAAATGTGTTTAAATTATACTTATTTACATAAGTATTCAGACCCTTTGCCATGAGACTCAAAATTGAGCTCAGGTGCATCCTGTGTCCATTGATTATCCTTGATTGGAGTCCACCTGTGGTAAATTCAATTGATTGGACATGAATTGGATTGGCACACAGCTGTCTATATAAGGCCCCACTGTGACAGTGCATGTCAGAAGAAAACCAAGCCACGAGGACAAAGAATTGTCCGTCGACCTCCAAGAAAGGGTTATGTCAAGGCACAGATCTGGGGAAGGGTTGCAAAATATTTCTGCAGCGTTGAAGGTCTCCATGAACACAGTGGCCTCCATCATTCTTAAATGGAAAAAGTTTGGAACCACCAAGACTCTTCCTAGAGCTGGCGGCCTGGCCAAGCTGAAAATCGGGAGAAGGGCCTTGATCAAGGAGGTGACCAAGAACCCAATGGTCCCTCTTAACAGAGCTCAAGAGTTCCTCTGTGGAGATGGCAGAAACTTCCAGAAGGACAACCACCTCTGCAGCACTCCACCAATCAGGCCTTTATGGTAGAGTGGCCAGATGGAAGCCCCTCCTCAGTGAAAGGCATGACAGCCCACTTGGAGTTTGCCAAAAGGCACCTAAAGGACTCTCAAACCATGAGAAACAAGATTCTCTGGTCTAATAAAACCAAGATTGAACTCTTTGGCCTGAATGCCAAGAATCACGTCTGGGGGAAACCTGGCAACATCCCTACGTTGAAGCCTGGTGGTGACAGTATCAAACTGTGTGGATGTTTTTCCACAGGCAGGGACTGGGAGACTAGTCAGGATCAGGGAAAGATCAACAGAACAAAGTATAGAGATCCTTGATGAAAACCTGCTCCAGAGCGCTCAGGACCTCAGACACGGGGGCGAAGTTTCACCTTCCAACAGGACAATGACACTAAGCACACTGCCAAGACAATGCAGGAGATCAATCTGCAAAAATGTCTAAAAACCTGTTTTACTTTGTCATTTTGAGTTAGTGTGTAGATTGAGGGACAAATCATTTTTTAAAATCAATTTTAGAATAAGGCTGTAACGTAACAAAATGCTAAAGTCAAGGGGTCTGAACACATTCCGAATGCACTGTATCATTTTGACAATATCACAATATTATTTTTGCGCTAATTGGCTGTACCTGCCCCACAACACCAGTATTTCTCCTTCATAGCTTGTTCTAAATCCTCTTAAAATAGGGAGCACTTTTATTGCCATGTCCCTCTACAGTAGACATTTGGTGAGCAATACATTTGGAACATTGAATCGCTATATCGCATGTTGGTACCTAAGTATCATGGTAATATCGTATCGTGAGCTCACTGGCAACTTGAGACTGGGGGATTTTGAGGTCAAACATATTAACTGGGAAATGCCTCCACCACGTGGTGAGCTCAACTAAATACATACAGAGTAGTACATAGGTTAGTGCTATCCGGGAACCTTGGGACATCCCTACCCTTACCTTCACCATACCAGTAGTGTGGCCAGCTACTTTACCAGTGTTTTCAGTTAGTTTTTTAAAACTGTACTTTGTGTGTTTGCTTAGTGTGTCTAGACATGCCATTTAGCTTTTTGTTAATCTAAAATAAGACAGGAGACATATGTTCTTGAACCAGTATATATTTGAGCCAGCCATGATTGTAAAATACATTAATATAATACAATGATTTACATTTAACTTTTGCAGACATCAAAAACAGTACATACACATGAGCCCGATGCTGTAAAGGCAGCATCTCCAAAACTCGTCAGTGCAAGATGAGCTTTGCCCCACCCTCAAAGATAACTCCGTATGAACAAATCAAACTACGATCTGTGAAGCTGGTACAGTCATATATATATATATATATATATATACTACTGAGGATGTGTCCCAAAAATTGACATCTTACCCCAGTCTAAGAAATAAACCTCCCATGCCACTCTGTCAACATCACGGCAAATCTCATGCGAGTGCATTCCATCTATTGGCACAATGGACAGTTTTTAACATCTCGTCCCGTGTTTTATGATTCTAAGGGCTGTGTGATTGAAAAGCCCTCATTGTCAATCCAAAGGTACTAAACCAAATTGGCTTTTAAAAACAGTAGGCAATTTAACAGATTATAAACAGTTGACAAACCGTGGTTGTGGGCAGACATGCTTTCAGCTGCTTGATCTCTCTTCAACTGCTAACTTACATAAGTCATTAAACAAATGGTCTTTAACAAGCCATGTTGAAGACTGAGGTATTTAAACTAACATCAATAACAAGACCCTCTCAAATGTTAAAACAAATGGGTGACTGGCATGAATCTGATCTTCATTCCAACGTCTCATTTATCAGGTCGAGGCTGGCAACAAATCATTCTGTGTCTACTGCTGTGCATATGGCAACATATTAGGGGAAAAAAAGAACAGGTGGGTAACAAAATATATATAACCATTTCCCATTAGAGAGCAACTTTGTTGTCCAGTGTCTATCCGAGGCTGAACAGAAGCTAAACCAAGAAGTCAATGACCAACTTTGGGAAACCCTGCTATAGACAAGATACCGTAATTGCTTTCAAACTTCAAATTACATGTTTTGTTTTTTTACGTAGATGGCAAAACTAAAACATCCTTTGTCCTTTCTAAGACCTATAAAACAGCAATGTCCCTTACCCAATTCAAAAAGCAGAAGACAAATAAACAATAAAACTAAAATGTCTTAATAAATATTAAAATGTATTGTAATGGGAGTTACAATAACACTGTCCAGCAGAGGTTAAGGCAGACCAAACGTAAAAGGTTAAACATAGAGGCACCCTCTGAGTGGAGACATGTCTACTCTGCCAGGTTTCATTTCTGTTCGGCCCAGGAGCGGCAGGAAGGAGGATCATGAAATCATTTTTATGATCTCTCCCAGAAGAAAAGAACTGTACTAAAGATGAGTGAGACTCCTTAGAGTGAATGGGCCTAATAATAGAGGTTTTCTGCAGTGATAACTGCTGTTCAGGTTGGAGGTTATTAAACTGATTATAATTAGGTTCCTTTTATTAAGAGGAAATGCAATAAGAAGTCGCTGAGCAGGACAAAGTGCTTGCCTCAGATCTGCGCTTCACCATGCAGTAGATTAACAGTGTGGCTCACTGACCTCCATGCCTACAAACAGCCAACAGAAATGATATGCCGACCCTGTTCGCTTGCATGCAGGTCTCCGCCATTGTAAATGTCATCTAAACAAAAGCTATAGCACTAGAACAAATGCTACACCCCCCATATTAAGATCCACCACGTAAAAAGCTGCCAGGAAACCTCATTCACACTGATACAAGACCAGGATAGGTAACAGTACCATGCTTATTTTTTATTTTATTTGTGCCAATCTATAGGAGGTGTTCCTAGTCCTTCCCTCCCAACATCCCGTTGAGCACTCACTCATGTTGAACATTTTCACAGTGGAGTAGTGAGAGCGACACCTCATGAGATATATCACATTGTGTGCTCATGCATGCATATACCAGGATGTGTGCACGTATGGGTATTAGAACAGTGAAAACTCAACTGTCACTTTCAGAAAGGCATCAGATTTTTTTTGTCAGCTGGCCTAGACTGACTTCTATGAGACCATGGCAGAAATAAATACATTGGCACAGTGAAGAGGTAAAAACGACCCAACAAACAAGTTCTGTCACTCATGTCATCATCAACTATGACCTCATGAGGTTGAAGCCCATCTCCTGATCCTCTCCACAGAACCACCTGACTTAACTAAGCAACAGGGTTGCTGTAAACAGTCCAACTCCTATCCTCCTCCTCTCTCAGTCTATCTTGTCCTCTCGCTTGCCATCAGCATCCCTGCTCCCCTGCTGGTCTTGGGGGGGTTGTGATGGGCCAGCGATGTCCTCCTCCCTCCCACGAATGAGCGCCCTGGCTTTGTCTCGCCGTGCGTCCATGTAGTCTGAGATAAATTCAGAGTTCTGGTAGATGAGCATGCCGGAGAGTGTGAGTGCCACGCCGACGCAGCTGAGCGCTGACATCTCGTTGCCGAACAGCAGCTGGGAGAGCAGCAGGTTGCCCACCACGCTCAGGTTGCCGAGGATGTGCAGGGTGACGGCGGAGGTGAGGGTTATGACGCAGCAGCTGGCCAGGTTGTACATGACAGAGCCCAGGCAGCTGAGCAGGATGAAGAGCCACAAGTTGTGGTCATAATGCATTGGAGACTCTAGCACGGCCCAGTTCTCCAGGGCCAGAGCAGCTACGGCCAGGATGCAGAAACTGGGGATGGACATCAGGTAGAGCAGGAACACAGAGTTGATCTTCTCCTCCTGGAGCAAGATACCTGAGAGAGACACACAAAGAAAACCATTTAAATATAACCTACGTAGAGACAGAACACACACACAAAAGTAGGCTTAACACGCAGTGGTCAAATGCAAAGTCTGCCATGTTCAGAACATCAAAATGTCAGCGGTTTGTTAACTCGGGAGTGGATTTGACATCATGAGACGAGCAAGCTCATTATCATTACAGCTCTGTACAGTACACGCTGTACACTGACAAAACAAGTAGGTCAACAGCAAATATATGAACAAGTTCATACTGGTCAAATACAGAACCAGGATTCAAATGACACATTGGTCAGATGATTTTAACTAGGACACCACTTAAGCCAACATAAACCTCCAGCTGACATCAATTCCTAGGGGAAACAGAACACGTCGATGATTCCTTACCTACGTTCGGTATTCATAAGTGGATGGACATTCTGCGCTTGACAGTGTGTAATGTAGTGATAGGACTTAATTACGGTAACCAGGTTGGAGCTCTCTGCCTGTTTTTTTTTGAGTGCTCCAACCAATGTTCCCTCTAAGTTGCGGGCCAGCGAGGGTGTGTGCAGCTACCCCCAGGACTGCGCACAGAAGAAATAAGCGTGCGGAGAGAAGCTAGAGTTTCCCCCGTTAACACTATCAACGTTTCACTTTACTGTGGGAATTGTGATCGAATCAATGCAATACTAGCCACTTTCAATGCAACAGGCCAATACAAAATGAACTATGCAGTACTTAGCATGCAAAAATAACTATGCAAGAGATTTTGTTGTAGGCAGAATGCAATAGTCCTACTCCGATGCATTGACAGGCACTTCTTAGACCCGTATTCTACACAGGCCGGTGCACCATAAGCAATCAGAGCTGTAGTAGGCCTATATCCAAAACAGACCATTACCATATATAGATCTGTGCCATTCACTTTTAACTTTTTTATTAATTTCACCTTTATTTAACCAGGTAGGCTAGTTGAGTACAAGTTCGCATTTACAACTGCGACCTGGCCAAGATAAAGCAAAGCGACACAAACAGCAACACAGAGTTAGTTACACATGGAATAAACAAACATACAGTCAATAATACAATAGGAAAAAAAGTATATATATACAGTGTGTGCAAATGAGGTAGGATAAGAGAGTTGAGGCAATAAATAGGCCATAGTGGCGAAATAATTACAATATAGCAATTGAACACTGGAGTGATAGGTGCAGAAGATGAATGTGCAAGTAGATACTGGGGTGCAAAGGAGCAAAATAAATAAATACATTATGGGGATGAGTTCGTTGGATGGGCTATTTACAGATGGGCTGTGTACAGGTGCAGTGATCTGTGAGCTGCTCTGACAGCTGGTGCTTAAAGTTAGTGAGGGAGATAGGAGTCTCCAGCTTCAGCGATTTTTGCAGTTCGTTCCAGTCATTGGCAGCACAAAACTGGAAGGAAGGGCAGCCAAAGGGGGAATTGACTTTGGGGGTGACAAGAGAAATATACCTGCTGGAGTGTGTGCTACCGGTGGGTGCTGCTATGGTGACCAGTGAGCTGAGATAAGGCAGGGCTTTACCTAGCAAAGACTTCTTGATGACCTGGAGCCAGTGGGTTTGGCGAATAATATGAAGCGAGGCCCAGCCAACAAGAGCATACAGGTCACAGTGATGGGTAGTATATGGGGCTTTGGTGACAAAACGGATGACACTGTGATAAGACTACATCTACTTTGCTGAGAAGAGTGTTGGAGGCTATTTTGTAAATTACATTGCCGAAGTCAAGGCTCGGTAGAATAGTCAGTTTTACGAGGGTATGTTTGGCAGCATGAGTGAAGGATGCTTTGTTGCGAAATAGGAAGCCAAATCTAGATTTGATTTTGGATTGGAGATGCTTAATGTGAGTCTGAAAGGAGAGTTTACAGTCTAACCAGACACCTAGGTATTTGTAGTGGTCCACATATTCTAAGTCAGAACCTTCCAGAGTAGTGATACTGGACGGGCGGCAAGGCGTGGGCAGTGATCGGTTGAAGAGCATGCATTTAGTTTTACTTGCATTTAAGAGCAGTTGGAGGCCACGGAAGGAGAGCTGTATGGCATTGAAGCTCATCTGGAGGTTAGTTAACACAGTGTCCAAAGAAGGGCCAGAAGTATCCAGAATGGTGTCGTCTGCATAGAGGTGGATCAGAGAATCACCAGCAGCAAGAGCGACATTATTGATGTATACAGAGAAGTGAGTCAGCCCGAGAATTGAACCCTGTGGCACCCCCCATAGAGACTGCCAGAGGTCCGGACTACAGGCCCTCTGATTTGACACACTGAACTCTGTCTGAGAAGTAGATGAACCAGGCGAGGCAGTCATTTGAGAAACCAAGGCAGTTGAGTCTGGCGATAAGAATGTAGTGATTGACAGAGTCGAAAGCCTTGGCCAGGTTGATGAATAAAGCTGCACAGTATCGTCTCTTATCGATGGCGGTTATGATATCGTTTAGGACCTTGAGCGTGGCTGAGGTGCACCCATGACCAGCTCGGAAACCAGATTGCATAGCGGAGATGGTACGGTGGGATTCGAAATGGTCAGTGATCTGTTAACTTGGCGTTCGAAGACCTTAGAAAAGGCAGGGTAGGATAGATATAGGTCTGTAGCAGTTTGGGTCTAGAGTATCTCCCCCTTTGAAGAGAGGGATAACCGCGGCAGCTTTCCAATCTCAGACGATACGAAAGAGAGGTTGAACATGCTAGTAATAGGGGCATTTTAGAAAGAGAGGGCCCAGATTGTCTAGCCCGACTGATTTATAGGGGTCCAGATTTTGCCGCTCTTTCAGAACATGTGGGGGGAGCAAGCTGTACATATTCTGACAAACATAATACTGTAGAGCAAAGGTGTACATTAGACCACAAGAGGAAGATGCACTCTAAGTGTATTTGCCATTCTGGTAAAAACAGGAAACCAAGAAATAACAGACGTAATGGCCAAAGCCATAAAATGCATAAATGTGCCATAAAATGCATAAATGTTTAGGGTAAAATGCATTGTCTATTGTATAGGACAGGAAACCAAAGTAAGGCCATGAGAGCATAGGACAGCTGGACATACCAAGGTCAGAGGGACACACAAAGGAGGGGGTCAGCCAAATGACCAACAGATGGACTATAGACATAGGACATATATTTTTAGGACATGAAGAGACATAGTCTACTAGTCCTAATAAGGACAGACATACCAAAGAACACACAAAGCTAAACATAAGGGGCCCATAGGATAAGATGGGCATGTATTATTTTTGGGACATGAAGAGGTCCTGTCACCATTATAACTTAACTGAAAGCAGATATGAGCGTTATTGGGCGTGAACAAGCAGGAAGCACAGATTGAAAGATAATGGTTAGCTGATGGACTGAGGGAAGTAACTTCATTTGCATGTGGGATGGACTCATATGTTGTATATGTATAAATACAGAGCCATTGCTCTGGAAAAGGGTGTGTTCCGCAGACCATCTAGGCTTCTGATATGTTTATATTTAAAGCCTATATTGAATTCACAAGTTCTTGTAAGTGTGTGTGGGGGGGTTGCTGTGGGGGGTGCAGGGCTGTTGACCGGGGTAGGGGTAGCCAGGTGGAAAGCATGGCCAGAGAATTGCTTAATGACATTTTCAATTATCGTGGATTTAATCGGTGGTGATAGTGTTTCCTAGCCTCAGTGCAGTGGGCAGCTGGGAGGAGGTGCTCTTACTGAACTGTTACATATATCATGGACTGTTGTTTATATCCTTTGCTAGTTAGTAAGTTATTAGCCCAGTTATAGATCATTTGTAGGCAGCAATGGGAGAGTGATTGGTTCCTACAAGAGCACCAAACTTGTGCATTTCTAGACATCCTTGAAAAGCCAGTCAGGTAAATAGATTTTTTTTGTCCAAAAGGGGAAGTTATATGGGAATAATTATACATTTTATTTTGTAAAGTAGTTTCTTGCATCAAACACCACAACAACATTTTCAGTCACCTCCTTGTCTGATGGAAAAAGTGGATAAACAGGTTAATGTCAAGCCCTGCATGTTTTTTTCTTCAAAAGTCTCATGGAATGTAGGCCTACATTGAACACCACACATTGGTTGCTACTGTAGGTTGAACGATAGAACAGCTATTTCCATGTTAAAATGTTAATGTCTCCATAGTTTTTGATGGTAGGCCTACATTATGATCAAATAGCCACAGTAGACTACTTGACCACCGTTAAAACTTACTTAAAGCGAGTAAGTTAGTTCACAGTAAACGTGAGCCGGAAGTTGCACAGAAAGTTCACACTCAGCAGACCTGAAATGTGCTCAGTGGTGAAAAGAATTAGAGAAAACATAGGCTCAAACCGGTTTACCAGGCAGGGACTAGTCCTTTTTGATACGTTTTCCATGGGTAAACTCGTCAGTAGTTTTGAAAGTTTCCTTAGCAACAGGCAACACAACATCTCTAGCTAGACTGGGTGTGTCACTTGAGGAGTGACTCAGAGCATCACTGAAATGTTCCAACCCTAACTACAGTGTGGGAAGTTTAATATAAACATAGGATTGAAGGGAACACAAAAACTACACTGATAGAGTATTTCAGTTAGGGGCATTATTTTCCACTCTCTTGAAGGGAAACTATTAAAGTACACAGGGCCATTCTGAATTATTCCAACATTAACACCCATACGTTAATTGCTTAGGCCTACCACAGTTATACAGTCAATGTGTCAACACCCATCAGAAATGCAACATAATAACTATTATAAAAGCATAATAAAAAAGGGTAGCAGCTGGGACTTTACTCACTTTGCTGGATGGTTTTGACACCTCTCAACATTGTCGCAGCGAAAACGAAGAAGCAACCGGTCTGGTCATACTGGACCTCGCCCATGATGCTGAACGAGGCTCCCAGACAGATGGGCATCATGGCCGTGTATTTGAGGATGTGATGCTGCTTGCCCAAGATAAGGGTGGAAATCGCCAGGGTGAAGATTGGCGTGGTGGTGTAGATAATTTGGGCAAATGACAGCTGGACATAGTTCAGACCCACGTTGCCAAACGCAATGCTGGCACAAAATGTCAAGCTCAATAGAAACACCTTCCATTTGGCGCTGTTGGTAAGGTCCTTATGCTTGTCAACACCGCCTTTGTGCTGGAGCATTCGAAGTTTAATAAGCCAAAAGTCCACCACTATTGCTGTCAACATGTGCAGGGCCGATAGCAGTAAGGGGTACCTGAAGTTGTACACTGCAAATATCCATTTGTTAAGACTGGAGATAGTTGTCCCCGTCACAAGCCAGACAATGACAGCGGACAGAAGGTGCAGCATCTCCCCCAGTGGCCTTTTCCCCGTCTTGCGCCGTGTCGCCTCACATTTAGAGAGGCCATCGGTGGTAATCATGTTCTTTTCATCCTCTTTTCTGTAAGACAAACACATCTTGACTCCGTAATGCAAGAACATCACATTCGTGTCTGCACAAACTGTCCCGATTGCGTAACCCTTTTCGATATGGTCGGCGTTAGCTAGCCGTTTTCAGCTGTATAAAATGTCTCATCCTGATAATCGTCTCACAAAATAGATCTAACCTCAGCTAACTAACTTACTTGAGACTATTCGGGTCGATTACATATCCATAGTGTTCTGTGTTGTTTTGCTGAGGTAAACACGGCTTTTTTTTACACCACGCTGAGACACGTGTTACTGTTTTGCATAGGAGATGGTTGTGTAACCAAATAGTAGTGACAGATGCTAGCTAGAGAGCAAGACAAGTGCGAAGTGGTGGGTAGCAGGAGATTGTTCTTCCTTGGAGAACTGCGGACTCTCCTACATCCTCTACTGGGGCGTCCGTGATTGTTTACAATTTAAAATCCCCAAATGATGACACAGAAACGTTTTCAAATGGTATTATATTGGCTACATTCAGCTGGCTATATTTATCCTACCGTTGTTTGCCATGAATTACGTCGCCGGCCCGGAAATCAAACGGACACTCGCTCTTGCAGCGGCTACAGTTGCAAGTAATGCCCATATATAGAAACTTACTTCATGCGAGGGGTCTCGTCCTATCAGCAGAACTACGGCAATTCCCATACAGACATTGTTCACACATTGAAAAGATGAGGCCCCGCAAGGTCCTACACAGCGAAATGAAGCACGGACCTAGCGTCATCATTACGTCCTATTTCACATGCTTTGCGTCATCCGTGTAGTACGGAGGTAAAACTAGTTTAAATCGGATATTAGGTTCTCTCGTCAAAGCATTCGATGACTATGAAGATGGTATATTCTGAATAGGATGGATGGAGAAAATCCACACTTTAAAAAAAATTATATATATATATATATATAAAATACATATTCTGAGTAAGGGAGTGGACAAAAAATCCACCGTCTTTTGTTGTTGTTGAAATGTAAATGTATTTATTTTCATTATTTGCTTTCAAACTTCAATAGCACTTACACAAAGCGTGCCATGACTATTAAAATGATATATTCTGAGTCATTGGACGAGTAGCAAAAATCCACCGCTTTTTTGTTGTTGTTAAAATGTATTTTAATTTTCATTATATATATATTCTGAATCCGGGAATGATGGACACATTTTTCTCCTAAAACACTTTTTCAATAAATATATAATTATCATGGTCATGGCACACTAGGTGTAAGAGGTATTGAAGATTGAAATCCCAAATCGTATTATTTAAAAATAACAATAAAAGTAAATAAAAAGGTGATGATTTCTCTCCATCCACCCCTGATTCAGAATATACCATCTTCATAGCAATGGCATGCTTGGTTCAATAGGTATTGATGAGAAAATCAATATCCACCAAATATCGAATATGTCGTGGCGATGTTGGCTTGCTCATGCGCAGAAATAAGTCATCGGGTCAAACGGTCGTCTAGCGCCGAACTGCGCATGTGCACGCCATCAACACAAAGGTGTGACTTTCACGAGGTTGGAGTAATAACATGTTCAACTACTTAAGACATTGGCTCCAATCGAGGTTGTGCCTTTAGATTGCGAAAATGAACAGCTAATGATATACATTTTTTTACTTCTCAAACCCCGGTCTGGTCTGCTTGACAAGCGTTCCAGGAAGTCTCGCGATTTTGCGTCTCTGGGTTTAGAAACTCTGTGCCTATTCTATCAGCTTAATGTATTATATAAACTACCCGTATACCTAAACAAGTCCGATTTAAACGTACTGTCAGACCAGAAAGGCCTGATAAACGATCACAGAATCGCCAGCTAATGTTGCCCACTGCAAAAATTGACCAGCTAAAATAGCGAACGTGAACCATGTTCCCCAAATGTAACATCACGCGGCAGCATAACGGCATTAATGACTATTAGTTGTGCCTTTTGGTTACATTTACCTCTGTAGTTGTGTATCTTTGTCTTGGTAACATCACAAAAAACATCCCAGGCGAACGAGCTGAGCTGACTGCTCGTCTGCCTCAGTGCCCGGTTATCGCCCGATCAGCTGTACCGCTCACGTCACTGCTCTCTAACTGCAACCAATAGATATTGTTACAACTCTGCAATCAGAGATATTACAACACTGTATATAGACATAATATGACATATGAAATGTCTTTATTCTTTTGGAACTTGTGTGAGTGTAATATTTACTGTTCACTTTGTTTATTTCACTTTTGTTTTTCAATTTCACTTGCTTTGGCAATGTTAACATATAACCCATGCAAATAAAGCCTCTTGAATTGCATATATATTTCTTAATTAAAGGAAGAGATAAGAATCCCTGCGGGAAATGAATGGAGAAACATAACGCTCCGCCCAGCAGACTGTTGACCAATCGCGTTCACGTTATCATGCTGCGTCACGCGGTTGCTAAACTAATCCCTTCTAAAAGCCAGGGTATGAGTCGAGAAACGTGCTCATTTTCTTCGAAAGAACGCAATGTCACGATTTCAAAGCTATACGATATTGCAGAGAACAAGTTCATAATCACATATATCGGAAAAGATTTGTAACGTTATACCTCTTGTTCACGTAAATCATGCTAATGGTTTTTTTTGAGCAAACGCCCAAATAACTCCCATTTACTCCTTGATGGAGAGATCTCCCTGTCCCGGAATCACCCAGAATTCACTGCGCGGCCAATTGACAACGTTTGTGCAAATTTACACACGACGTGCATAAATACGATTCCAATGGGGTTTCTCATCTCCTCAAAAGTATTTCTGCTGCAATCACCCTCTTTTTATTATTATTTTTTATTTTGCCCTAATTATCAAAAGTGTTGGAAAAACTTCTCAATAATCAACTGACTGGCTTTCTTGATGTCTAGTATTCTCTGGTATGCAATCGAGTGCTGCTATTTTTTATTGACTTGGCCAAAGCTTTTGATACGGTAGACCATTCCATTCCTGTGGGCCAGCAAAGGAGTATTGGTTTCTCTGAGGTGTCTGGGCTGGTTTGCTAATTACCTCTCTGAAAGAGTGCAGTGTATAGTCAGAACATCTGCTGTCTCAGCCTCTGCCTGTCACCAAGGAAGTACCTCAAGGCTTGATCCTAGTCCCCACGCTCTTCTCAATTTACATAAACAACAGCTCAGGCAGTAGGACGCTCTCTTATACATTTATATTCATATGATACAGTCTTATACTCAGCTGGCCCTTCTTCGGGTTTTGTGTTAAACGCTACAACAAAGCTTTCTTAGTGTCCAACAAGCTTTTTCTGCCCTTAACCTTGTTCTGAACACCTCCAAGACAAAGGTCATGTGGTTTGGTAAGAAGAATGTCCCTCTCCCCACCGGTGTGATTACTACCTCTGAAGGTTCAGAGCTTGAGGTCGTCACCTCATGCAAGTATTTGGGAGTATGGCGAGGGTACACTTTTCTTCTCTCAGCACATATCAAAGCTTCAGGCTAAGGTTAAATCTAGACTTGGTTTCCTCTAACGTAATCGCTCCTCTTTCACCCCAGCTGCCAAACTAACCCTGATTCAGATGACCATCCTACCTATGTTAGATTACGGAGACGTAATATATAGATCGGCAGGTAAAAGTGCTCTTGAGCGGCTAGATGTTCTTTTTTTATTTAATTTTTTATTTCACCTTTATTTAACCAGGTAGGCTAGTTGAGAACAGGTTCTCATTTGCAACTGCGAGCTGGCCAAGATAAAGCATAGCAGTGTGAACAGACAACACAGAGTTACACATAGAGTAAACAATTAACAAGTCAATAACACAGAGAAAAAAAGGGGAGTCTATATACAATGTGTGCAAAAGGCATGAGGAGGTAGGCGAATAATTACAATATTGCAGATTAACACTGGAGTGATAAATGATCATGTACAGGTAGAGATATTGGTGTGCAAAAGAGCAGAAAAGTAAATAAATAAAAACTGTGGGGATGAGGTAGGTGAAAATGGGTGTGCTATTTACCTATAGATTATGTACAGCTGCAGCGATCGGTTAGCTGCTCAGCTAGCTGATGTTTGAAGTTGGTGAGGGAGATAAACGTCTCCAACTTCAGCGATTTTTGCAATTCGTTCCAGTCACAGGCAGCAGAGTACTGGAACGAAAGGCGGCCGAATGAGGTGTTGGCTTTAGGGATGATCAATGAGATACACCTGCTGGAGCGCGTGCTACGGATGGGTGTTGCCATCGTGACCAGTGAGCTGAGATAAGGCGGAGCTTTGCCTAGCATGGCCTTGTAGATGACCTGAAGCCAGTGGGTCTGGCGACGAATATGTAGCGAGGGCCAGCCGACTAGAGCATACAAGTCGCAGTGGTGGGTAGTATAAGGTGCTTTAGTGACAAACCGGATGGCACTGTGATAAACTGCATCCAGTTTGCTGAGTAGAGTGTTGGAAGCAATTTTGTAGATGACGTTGCCGAAGTCGAGGATCGGTAGGATAGTCAGTTTTACTAGGGTAAGCTTGGCAGAGTGAGTGAAGGAGGCTTTGTTGCGGAATAGAAAGCCGATTCTTGATTTGATTTTCGATTGGAGATGTTTGATATGGGTCTGGAAGGAGAGTTTGCAGTCTAGCCAGACACCTAGGTACTTATAGGTGTCCACATATTCAAGGTCGGAGCCATCCAGTGTGGTGATGCTAGTCGGGCATGCGGGTGCAGGCAGCGATCGGTTGAAAAGCATGCATTTGGTTTTACTAGCGTTTAAGAGCAGTTGGAGGCCACGGAAGGAGTGTTGTATGGCATTGAAGCTCGATTGGAGGTTAGATAGCACAGTGTCCAATGACGGGCCGAAAGTGTATACAATGGTGTCGTCTGCGTAGAGGTGGATCAGGGAATCGCCCGCAGCAAGAGCAACATCATTGATATATACAGAGAAAAGGGTCGGCCCGAGAATTGAACCCTGTGGCACCCCCATAGAGACTGCCAGAGGACTGGACAACATACCATTCGGCCTTCAGATTTGCCACCAATGCTCCTTATAGGACACATCACTGCGCTCTATACTTCTCTGTAAACTGGTCATCTCTGTATACCTGTCACAAGACCCACTGGTTGATGCTTATTTATTTAAAAAATCTTATGCCTCACTCCCCCCCATCCGAGATACCTACTGCAGCCCTCATCCTCCACATACAACACCTGTTCTGTCGGGCACATTCTGTTAAAGGGTCCCCAAAGTACACACATCCCTGGGTCGATTCTCTTTTCAGTTTGCTCCAGCTAGCGACTGGAACGAGCTGCAAAAAACACTTAAACTGGACAGTTTTATCTCCATCTCTTCATTCAAAGACTTAATCATGGACACTCTTACTGACAGTTGTGGCTGCTTCGCATGATGTATTGTTATTTCTACCTTCTTGCTTTGTGCTGTTGTCTGTGCTCAATAATATTTGTACCATGTTTTGTGCTGCTACTATCTTGTGCTGCTGCCATGTTGTGTTGCTACCATGCTGTGTTGTCATGTGTTGCTGCCATGCTATGTTGTTGTCTTAGGTTTCTCTTTATGTAGTTTTGTGGAGTAACTCTTGTCGTGATGTGTGTTTTGTCCAATATTTACATTTTTAATCCCAGCCCCCATTCCCGCGGGAGGTTTTTTACCTTTTGGTAGGCCGTCATTGTAAATACGAATTTGTTCTTAACTGACTTGCCTTGTTAAATAAAGGTTAAAAAAATATATATTCTGCTGCCACTTACAGTATCGACTGTGCATCAGCCTACTATTCTGTAGTATGAATTCATTACACTTTGTGAAACAATTGCCCTACCAACTACCCCTGCACCCATTACAACCTCACCACTATTCCACTACTTTGGCCCTATCTGATCCTACTCCAGGCCTGCAGCCTGGGAGGACGGGACACTATAGTTCAAAACACCTGGTAACTATTTTGCAGTAAAATCTCGTATGCCCAAGTACTTCTCTGCAGCTGCCACCACAACATCTATCCTCTGTGATTAACGTTCCATTCCTGCCGTACAATTGACAACCATGGCCATGAACACCAAAAAACAACCTTAATGAAGCACATGTTATTCCTATCACTCTCTATTAGCCTTGACCTACTCACAGGGTTCTCTCTCACTGGACACCTCTGATCTCCAGTACCATGGGTACCCCTAGTTTACAAACACATTTTCCACCAATACTACACACTCCTTTGTCTCCTGTCCTCCTGCACTCACATCTAGGAATCTCCCTCCTCCCACTGCTGCCACATGACCATAAGCTTGACACCTAAAACACCGTAACGGATTCGGGACAAAAGCTCTCATGGGTTAACTGACACATTCTAACTTGACTTCATCTGGTAAAGACTCTGCATCATAACTCAGTAGTACAGACAGTGTCTTATCTGTTTCACCACGCTCTCCACCGGGTCTGCGTTGCACCTAGCGGTGGCTGTCAGACACTGGGCATCTTCAACTTGAATTGATCCTCCACAACACGTAACGGCACTCCAGTTATCACTTCTGCCCTGCTCTGGAGAGGAAAGCAAGTCACAGTTCTTGTCCCCAGTCACGTGGTGTGGAGCACGCACTCCCTCTGGATGGCAGAAACACAAAAAATGTACACAATTCCACTTCGAGTCACTTTCACCGACCGAACATCCCCCAACTTCTTCTCCACCCAACCTTACACCACATTTGTATGTCCCTGAAGGCATGGATCCATGCTCTCCAAAAATCTTACTCCCACTGGGCCAGAATCATCTTTGCCATTATCAGGACAAGGCTCAAATTCGACGGTCTTCACCGCACCTTCCACCGCAGTCAATTCATCCTCACTCTCCTCACATTCAATTTTCTTCTGTAGCTCTTCCAAAAGTTCTGTGTGATCCTCCACTCCATATTCACTCAGAACATGTTCCACTTTTATCCTTTTTTCCCTACCCCCCACCTCATGTCCACACCAGGAGCCACTCTCTGATAAAACAATCCCCCTCTCTTTGTTTACTGGGACAGTAACAAAGAAAAGTTTGCCTCAGCCTGGACAAGAGCTCATGCCTATAACTTTTAGTGGGCTAAGCTTAGGTAAAAACTACAGAAAACATCACACACTCACAGCTTACTTGCCTCTTAGGGCTATCCAACTTATATCTTTGACACTTATGCGTTGCCCACGTTGGTCCCTGAACAGTATAAAATATCAGTCTATGGCCATATGGCTACATGTCTAGATAGAAATAGGCCTCACCTAGAAACCTGCCGATAGAGAAGTACGGAGGAGCTGCAGAGTGAAACACATACTGAAATGCAACTGAGAGGAATAAGAAGCGTTACTTTATTATGTGTCAGCATATACAGCGCACTTCCTCTAAAGGCGTTTTTATATAACACTTAATAAAACATGTCTGCACAAATATGAATGAACCTAAACAGAGCACTCAATGTGCACAGTGAACAAATGTTGATCTACTGACTGTATTAAAAAACAAACAATCCACCAATGCAAATATAGCACATGGGACAGAAATCACAGTGAGATTGTTCCCCCCCTTTACCACACCACCTTGCATTCCCACCCCTAGTGAGGAGTTGTATGTGAAAAACAGAATGCATGATACTCTGCCTTAGTTTGGAACATTCTGTTCTCAGTGTAGAATACAATACAGATGTTATCTAGCCAGTGAGCACGACACCACCGCCTTAAAACAGCCAAAAGGACTGTATGTTGACTGATCAGCAACAAACTGTCCAAACTCTCACATTTATTCAGATATAATTACTGTAATGCTTAATTACAAAATCATATTTTATAAGAAGACACAGGAACACTAGGATATTCCATTCTCTAAGGTTATCCTAGGTTATGTAATCCTCAATTCTGTGCCATATTAAGCATATAACATTTTATGGTTGTGTATGTACATCCAGGATATTTCAAATCATGGTATCATGTGAACAAGGCAATTACCTATTCACTGTTTGCAATGCAATTCGATTTTCATTTTTCTAATCATATCTATAGCCTAACACATGAACAATTGTATTTGGATTATTAGACCACCTGAATACCACTTGTAGCCACACCAATCTGCTTTCAAGCCATACTATGCTTGAATACTTACATGGCATTTGACAATTCAAGCCCGATGTCAGAATGAAGCTTTTTTTAAATTTAAGTGAACATGGCATTACATCAGCAATATAAAAATGTAGGCTATAGTGGCACCTGCTGGATGTAAGTGCAACTGCAGCAACATTAAAAACAACAAATATTTTTCATCCTCAGGTTGAGGTCAGTTGAAGATGAAGATTTATCATGATTACAAATCTGGCAAGCCAATAAAGTGCACATAATTAGATTGAATTGCTTTTATTGAGTGGTACCTTGAATACATGTGTGCTCAAGATAACGTCAAACGAGTAATGTGGAGTGTGCAGCCCCATCAGACCGGCTAGCCCAGATCAGACAGACTGTCCCAGGGGAAATCTCCAAGTCTTCAACTTGTCTAATTTATTTTTCATCTATGTCTTGAGTTGAGAACTGCATGACACCAAAGCTGGTTACTACATTATAGACGATCTCTGATAACACTGTGGATGTTTACAAAGACCACATTGAGACAGTTTGTTTGTTCAAGCAAAAAAAAAAGTCAATTTTCGAAGACCTAGGGCACAAGAGGTGAATTCACACAATGTTCTTCTGTGAGTGAAGTCTAGAAACGACTATTGAGGCTAATGCCTAATTAATACTAGGCAGCAGTGCATGAGCACATTAAACCATGCATTAGCTACAAGTGGTGCCACAACACTGGTCTGAGTTCATTGATGGTGCATGTTTAAATGCCTGCAGTCAAACACAAAGATGTGTAATAGTTGGAGTACACACCTCCTTTGCACTGTGCAACTCGACATTACACATCCTATAGTATAATTCAGACGATTTCTTAATATTTAAAAAAATATATAAGACATTGAAACATTTCATTGCACAGGGTGGAATCATTTGTTAAGATTTAACATTTTGTCTGTTCATAATGCACCCTCATCAACATTTGAGAAATCAAGACATTAGAACACAATCGATATCGTTTACGAATGATCATAATCGTCGGTAGCTTCTTACATACTCAAAATTCCCCTACAGTTTTTGGTCTGTACTAATCGCTCATGGAAAGACGCATGTAACATAACTGGTAAATACTTTAGTTCTTGGTTTCTGAGATGAGGTCTGTACAGATCAAAAGTATTCAGTGATATCAGCGTCCACTACATGGGTGTTTTCATGCACTGCAGAAATGCACTGTTAAGTTACAAATCTGGGGAGTGCCTAGCTGTTGCAATGGAAGGAAACACTGGCACTGCACAATGTAACATATAGATATGCATAGTTACATATAGATATGTATAGTTACATATAGATATGTATAGTTACATATAGATATGCATAGTTACATATAGATATGCATAGTTACATATAGATATGCATAGTTACATATAGATATGCATAGTTACATATAGATATGCATAGTTACATATAGATATGCATAGTTACATATAGATATTAAAGTATTCAAAACATTAGGAACACCTGCTCTTTCCATGACACGGCATCCAGGTGAAAGCTTTGATCCCTTATTGCTGTCACCTAAAAAAATTCTGCTTCAAATCAGTGTAGCTGGAAGAGAGGAGACAGGTTAAAGGAGGATTTTCAAGCCTTGAGACACGGTTTGTGTATGTGTGCCATTCAGAGAGTGATTGTGCAAGACAAAATATGTAAGCATCTTTGAACAGGGTATGGTAGTAGGTGCCAGTCACACCGGTTTGCGTGTGTCAAGAACTGCAATGCTGCTGGGTTTTTCATGCTTAACAGTTTCCTGTGTGTATCAAGAATGGTCCACCACCCAAAGGACATCCAGCCAACTTGACTCAACTGTGGGAAGCATTGGAGTCAACATGAGCCAGCATCCCTGTGGAACGCTTGACACATTGTAGTCCATTCCCCAACGAATTGACGCTGTTCTGAGGGCAGCAGGTGGTGCAACTCAATATTAAGAAGGTGTTCCTAATGTTTTGTACCCTTGGTATATATTGAGATAGTTGCTCAGACTGGAACAGGACATCCTAGAACCAAAACACAACCTCTTTCACTTTCCCCCCTTCTTATCCATTCAATTGTCCCAATATTATTCTATAATATTATACACTTACGGTAGCTATTACTTTATTACCAGATCAATGGGGCACCAGGCACCACGAGACATACCACCTCAAATAAATATGGGTTTCCATGCAAAAGCTCTATTTTGTAACTCTTAATCAAAATATCTCAAATAGGTTGTCTCTCTAACTTTACTCTGTTGCCGCACGCACGCACGCACGCACGCGCACGCACGCACGCACGCACGCACGCACGCACGCACGCACGCACGCACGCACGAGGCCATGTTTGCGAAACACACTGGTCAGTGATGGGGACAGAGAATGTTCTTGAAGTTTGGCATGGAGGGCTCCGTCTTTCTGGAACACACACAAATACACACACATGGACAAAGAGTTGGCCACATGTCAATGTGTTTGCAGCATGTGGACCCCTCCCTCTGCTTGTCCATCAGTCCCTCAGCTCTGCCCTCCAGTGATGTCACAGTCCCAGGGTGGAGCCTTAGAAGATCTCAGGGCTTTGGCTCCAGTCCTGTTTGTCTTTGGCCTCCCAGTATCCACCCCTGTACACGTAAGTGCTCTCCCCCGTTGAATCATCTGTCCTCCTCTCAAACCACAGTGGCTGGAAGCCCTCGATGTCTTGGCCTAAGGAGTCAGAGACACAAACATACACATATGTAACTCAATATGGGTAACATCTTGCTGACATACACTGTATTGCAATTGTCACACTTTTGCTTCCTAGTTTCTATACTGTAATCTCTCTTGAGATGTCCTTTATCAAGTCCTTCCACTACCCTCCTCACCTTCTTCCAGGACCTGTGTAGCTTGTGCCTCCCTCTTCCTCCTCTCCAGCCTTTGTCGTTCCTCCAGACGCTGTTTGTGGGCGTTGGCCTCGTCCCAAAGCCCCGCCTCCATCAGCCGTTGGTCGGGCCTCAGGCGGCTGTCAGTCGGAGCCACGCCCTCCTCAGGCTCGTTCAGTGTCAGGGCCAGGGAGGAGAAGAAGTGCATGTTCTCAGAATTTTCCCTGGGGAGTGGAGAGAAAACACTGAGGTGATACAGATAGATAGGATGGACAGAGAGGGAGAGGGCGAGGAGCGACGGGTAGTGATGTGGGAGTAAGAAGTGTCGTAAGGATGCAAGAGGAGAGGAATCAAAATGGTTGTATAAATAGGTTTATGTGCTTAAGGCTGACTTGATAATATGCAGGCAGACTGATCTTACGGGAGAGTGTATTTCTTCCACAGCACTTTGGGCTGGAGGGTCTGATAGAGGGTCTTCTGTTTGCCCTCTGACCCTCCACATCCCCGGCTACTCTCCACTATCTTGGCGCTCTCCATCTTGTCGTCCCAGGTACCAGACATAATGTGATGGGCCGTGCCCTCGCTATCTGCTACCACACCTGTCACCTGGAGTCACAACATCAGAGGGAGGGAGGAGACATTGAGGATGTGGGAAGGACTGCCTCTTGTTTCTAAAACCATAGATTTACCTTGCGTGAGAGGTCTCTGGAGAAATAACTGTAAGGGACAAACTTGAGGTGGCAGGTGTCCTTGGTCCTGTGGTTGACTATTTCAATGTCCCCAGACTACAAAGAGAAAAACACAGGCTATTTATCCCATGCCACAGGCTGATGATTCTCCTGGTGGAAATTAGCTTCAGCATTATCGACACACGGTCAACAATATTATTACAAAATACTTCTGGTTTATCAATGTTAGCAATATATCATAATCATTACTATTGGTGTCATTAATCATGAGGGACAATGTTGAGAGTGAGGACAGCAAAGCAGGACAGGGAGGGATGAATAGATGGGAAAAAACAGATTGGATTGTGTTTTTGGCAAACATGGAGACCTGATGATTCATGCAGACATAATGAGAGAGAGCAGAGTGAGGCAGATTCTCTACAACACCACCCACCACAGGAGGCTGCTGAGGGGAGGACAGCTCATAATAATGTCCGGAATCAAACACATGGAAACCATGTCGTTGTCTCTGCCTGGCCGGTTCCCCTCTCTCCACTGGGATGATTTTCCTCTAACCCTATTGCAGGGGCTGAGTCACTGGCTTACTGGTGCTCTTCCATGCCGTCCCTAGGAGGGTTGCGTCACTTGAGTGGGTTGAGTCACTGACGTGATCTTCCTGTCTGGGTTGGTGCCCCCCCTTGGGTTGTGTCGTGGCGGAGATCTTTGTGGGCTATACTCGGCCTTGTCTCAGGGTGGTAAATTGGTGGTTGAAGCTATCCCTCCAGTGGTGTGGGGGCTGTACTTTGGCAAAGTGGGTGGGGTTATATACTGCCTGTTTGGCCTTGTCCGGGGGTATCATCGGATGGGGCCACAGTGTCTCCCGACCCCTCCTGTCTCAGCCTCCAGAATTAATGCTGAAGTAGTTTGTGTCGGAGGGCTAGGGCCAGTCTGTTACATCTGGAGTATTTCTCCTGTCTTATCCAGTGCCGTGTGTGAATTTAAGCATGCTCTCTCTAATTTTCTCTCTTTCTTGCTTTCTCTCTCTATCGGAGGACCTGAGCCCTAAGACCATGCTTCAGGACTACCTGGCCTGATGACTCATTGCTGTCCCCAGTCCACCTGGCCGTACTGCTGTCCAGTTTCAACTGTTCTGCCTGCGGCTATGGAACCCTGACCTGTTCACCGGACGTGCTACCTGTCCCAGACCTGCTGTGTTCAACTCTCTCTTGAGACAGCAGGTGCGTTAGTGATACTCTGAATGATCGGCTATGATCGGCCACCGTGCTTCTAGACCTGCATTGCTTGCTGTTTGGGGTTTTAGGCTGGGTTTCTGTACAGCACTTTGAGACATCAGCTGATGTAAGAAGGGCTTTATAAATACATTTGATTTGTTTGATGTATTCGATACCATTCCACCCCAGTCATTACTGTGACCCCGTCCTCCTCAATGAAGCTGCCTCAACCTCCTGTGCCGCACTTCATTTGATCACTCTTTTGTTGCTGAAAATTGTCATGCGCCGCAGAACAACTTTGTGTTTTACATACATTCACTGAAGACCCACAGTTACATTAAGAGTATTGCACTTTTCATGCAGCCTACTTTTGGCCAGCCAATAGCCCAACCACCAATCAAGCACCATTAAGGACTAAATGTTCAAATCCTGTTGCTGCAGGATTACATAGCTGTGACAATATAGGTCTTTTTTTCCCCTTCATTTTTCACCATATAAACAATAGGGACAAACGGACTGTATACAAATATACAAACACACATTAAATATGTGAGACACTCACCTGGTCAATCCACAGTTTGCCCACTATGATGTTGTGCACCGTGGAGGTGACTTTCCCCCACACATAGTGATTCCCACTGGAGTGGAACTGCAGGTGGATGCAGCCTAGAGAGAAAGAGCATTCAAATAAACAGCGTCGTACAAAATGTCTAATTAACATGGATTTGAAATAGCTATGTGACATGGTTCTGTATATGTAACCAGTATTTAGTGCATATTGGAGGACAGTGTACATACTGGGTATGCACGGCTCACCTAATGGCATTACAGAGATGTATTTCCCTCTGAACTTGCTGTCGATAGTGATCTCCTGCCACAGGGTCCAGCCTCGTTGTGACGTCACATGGTGGGCGGCAGCTGGGGGGTGGTGACTGACCTGAGAGAGCAGGAGGAGGAGGGTGACATTGTCAGTAGTGCGAGGGTCATTCTGTTTGTCTCTGTGCATCTTAGACATGCTTCAGAGAGAGAGCGTGCCGGGGTGTTCGTTGTGTCTGACCTGTTCGCAGATGGAGCGGTAGCCGAAGTCATCCAGCCGGTCCAGCTCGTAGGTCTCCCCCAGCAGGGGGTTGAAGGGCTTGGCAGTGCGGTGGATGGTGGTCGAGTAGGAGGACACAGAGAAGGCTGCCACCAGGCACATCTGCTCCAGGGACGATTCGCAGCGAGCCGCCCGGTCCAGCAGGTCACTGTACTCTAGATCCTCAGTTAGACGCTGCAGCATCGACAGGGGCTCGTTGAAGTTTACCTGAGGTCACAATTGCAGGCAGACACACATTGGAGTTGCGTCCTGCGTTTAATACACAAACACTAGTACAGACTGTATAATCACTTCTCGTTTCTCTTACAGGCATGGGGATCTTGGACAGCTCCTTGCCGATGCAGTTCTTCATGATGCTCCACAGGTTAAGGGAGTAGTTGGGTTTGTTTGGGATGCGGCTCCGTCTAACTCTATGCAGCTGGACGTTGTTGGAGCCAGAGTCCTGAGGAACACATGCATGGTCAACCACAGTTAATCAGGTAAGCAGAGGTATTACAGGATAGACCTCAACAAATATTATTTCACCCTAAAGTATTGTATCATACAATCCCTGAGGCAGGGTTCCCCAACTGGTGTCCCACGGGCACTTTTTTTTTTTGGCCCCCCAAGTTTTCAGAGAAAAAACACGTATTCCCACACATAATAGAGACACGTGACCGTATACAAATGTAAGCAAGGTTTAAATTTAATAGGTTTTAATTTCTTGTGGTTAATTTGCAGTTAATTTACAGTAATACAAATCATTTGTAATTAGGTTCCGGCCCCCCGACCATATACTCATGAAAAACAAATTGGCCCGCAGCTGAATCTAGTTGATGATCCCTGCCCTAAGGTAAGATAACCTTGCCTATGATTTACTAAACCTCTGTGTGTAAAGAGGTGGTAAAGCTTAAGACTGCAGACTCACATTCTCATTGTGGCTCCATTCACTATTGGGTAATCCTCCACTCATGATACTCTGGTCACTGCCGGAGCGTCTGAAACACAAACACACTACAACTACCATATACACAAAACACAGTCAAATGAATTCATTATACATTTTAAAGCCTAATGAATTATGCTAGCATCGTCATATTACATAGCTATAGGAATGAACTCTACTTGGCCCCATGATCAGTAGAGATCAGGTCAGTGACCCGGACTGGTTCTGAATCTGATGCAACACATGTAATAACTCATGTTTCAACAGCAAGCTTCCTTCATCAGGGTTGCATCCCAGTGACCCTGACTGACCTGTGCTGGGTGTGGTCAGAGGTGGTCACTGTGATGAAGGCAGGGGAGTCCTCCATGGCATCAAAGAACTCTGTGTCTTCATTCTCATCACTGGCGTCACCCTCCTGCGTTCTCTCACCTCCGTCTGCCAGGTACACAGGATAATTACAGTTTGAGTTAGGGTGTTTTGTTTGTGTAGATCTTATTTCTCAAACCGGAGTGCATTTATGCTACAATAAATGATATTCTGAAAGATAAACCAGCGACATCCCACTATGAATGCAGTGCCAGGGATGACCAGAGGAGGGACAGTTTCTTGTGAGATTCCAATCCATACCAAGCAATAAACTGCACCAAACTACCTTCACGGTAGGAGCTTAAACCATTGAGTGTTTTCTAATCTTAATCAAATATGAGAGAACAGACTGGTGTGTGTGTGCGCACCTCTGACCTGGGTGTGTGCTGGGAGCCTCTCTCCAGGCCCTCTCCAGGCTGTTGTGCTGCTTGGCTAGCTGTTCAATAGTCTCCTCCAGGTGGTGACGCTGTTCTCTCTCATACTGCAGGGCTCTCTGCCACCTCCGGCTGTGTGTCTCTGCTACGTCCAGGAAGTCCCTACAGGCCTGAGACCATACAGAGGAGAAGGCAGCCACAGAGGTGACAATATATCAATGACACCTCTAAAGTTACAGAGCATAGGTACAAGACACAGTCCAATATAATAAACACTCCCATTGATCATGGCATTAAGAGTTCTTATTGTTGTATTGATCAAAGCAGTAGGATGACTACTAGCATTGGTTATACTGAAAAATTGATTGAATTAGCCAGTAGGTGCTTTACTGAAATGTTGGCAAAGTGTTAGCAAAGTGAGTCGGTCCTCACATTGATCATAGCATTGGAGGTGATGCGGAAGAGTGTGGCACGCTCGTTGACAGTCTTGAGTTTGTCGGTGCCGTCAGTGGCCGTGCGCAGGTCCTCGAGCTCGCTGAGGGATCGCTGCAGGGCGGCGCCGTGCTTGCCGATTAGCTCGTTGCAGGTGCTCAGGTCGTCCAGCTTACTGGCAAGGGTCTTCAGAGCCCCCTGGGTCAGGGCTCGGTCAGGCTGGGGCACAGGGGCCTCGTCTCCAGAGTCATCTGTACAGACAGAGGGTGGTGGGGATGGTTAGAGGGAGCAGCACTGAATTTGTTCCATTCAGTCAGGCATTTGCTTACAAAGCCATATTCTTAAAATAGCATTGACTCTATAAATCTGCAAGTGGAGAAGACATGATGATTGATTTGAAGGGCGGAATGTATTCTTTCCTTTCGTGCCCTCGGATGGTCATACAGTTTCCATTATGGACGAGAAGATGAGGTAGAGATACTGTAGACAAAAATAGTTGTGATGCAGGCAGAGACAAAATAACTTATCACTGACAAAGAGATATGGAAACAAAGATGGAGAGATTCTACAGAGATGTGAAGTTATGTATGGGAATAGATTGAGAGTGTGAGACGGAAAGAGAGATCAACCGTTGTGATCCCCCCCCCCGACAGGAAGCTATGAATTACATTTCTATGGTCGCTGTGGAAACACAGTGGAGGGAGAAAACCAATGACGCACTTCACTTCCCTCCGCTCCTCCCCCGTGTTGGTACCATCAGTCACAGGCAGCAAGAGGAAGTAAATCGACCAGTACCAGGAGAGGCAGACATATTCCTGGGGTGCATCATGATGTGGATTTTAATGATCTCAGAGAGAGAGAGGACAGGCGGAACAGACAGACAAGTCTCTCAGTGAGAGCAGCAGTGTTACAGACATCTCAGAGCTGCAGGAGCCTGGTGTCTGAGACACCCGCCACGGTCACCTAGATCTCCACAACTCTGCCATCTGCATCCTACAACAACAAAGTCATCTGGAGTCCTACCCTGTAGACTAGATTATTGACACCTCATAACTTGAATCCTACTGTTCACTGGTAGTCTAGGACATTGGACAAGATGGAACGCTAGAGAAAACAACATTGTAAGACCCTTACACTTTACATGGTGCCAGAGGCATCAAAAAGCCCCAAATCAGAACAACTCAAATTATAAACAACACTTGCTGTCTAGAAATAAAAGCTAGGCTACTCATCTCCATATCGACAGAACTTTGCCAAACTCAAACACTACTGTAGCGTGAATCCAGTGGTTGTAAGTAAATGTCAGAATAAACCATGTAAATAATCACAAATACCTACAATAGATCCTACCGTAAAAACACAGCTCTGGGCCAAATCCATCAGCTTCTGCATTTGCCTGCTTCATGTGACATGCGTGCATATATAAGCTAACATCTCCCAGGCAGGTTGTCTGACTCAAGGCCAGTGTCAGGCAGAGCATCCTTGGATCGCCAGACAATAGTGAATGACTCCCATGCTGTTATTAGAGAAAAAACAAAATAATGGAAAGTGGATTTATGAGCTCTCAGGGGAAAATTAAAATGAGAGTGAAAACTCCTTCAGACATCTGCAGTGGTCTGATGAAACATGTTTTTTATTTTTTTATTTCACCTTTATTTAACCAGGTATGCAAGTTGAGAACAAGTTCTCATTTACAATTGCGACCTGGCCAAGATAAAGCAAAGCAGTTCGACAGATACAACGACACAGAGTTACACATGGAGTAAAACAAACAATACAGTCAATAATACAGTATAAACAAGTCTATATACAATGTGAGCAAATGAGGTGAGAAGGGAGGTAAAGGCAAAAAAGGCCATGGTGGCAAAGTAAATACAATATAGCAAGTAAAACACTGGAATGGTAGTTTTGCAATGGAAGAATGTGCAAAGTAGAAATAAAAATAATGGGGTGCAAAGGAGCAAAATAAATTAATTAATTAAATACAGTTGGGAAAGAGGTAGTTGTTTGGGCTAAATTATAGGTGGGCTATGTACAGGTGCAGTAATCTGTAAGATGCTCTGACAGTTGTTGCTTAAAGCTAGTGAGGGAGATAAGTGTTTCCAGTTTCAGAGATTTTTGTAGTTCGTTCCAGTCATTGGCAGTAGAGAACTGGAACGAGAGGCGGCCAAAGAAAGAATTGGTTTTGGGGGTGACTAGAGAGATATACCTGCTGGAGCGTGTGCTACAGGTGGGAGATGCTATGGTGACCAGCGAGCTGAGATAAGGGGGGACTTTACCTAGCAGGGTCTTGTAGATGACATGGAGCCAGTGGGTTTGGCGACGAGTATGAAGCGAGGGCCAGCCAACGAGAGCGTACAGGTCGCAATGGTGGGTAGTATATGGGGCTTTGGTGACAAAACGGATTACACTGTGATAGACTGCATCCAATTTGTTGAGTAGGGTATTGGAGGCTATTTTGTAAATGACATCGCCAAAGTCGAGGATTGGTAGGATGGTCAGTTTTACAAGGGTATGTTTGGCAGCATGAGTGTTGGGATGTCTCTCTCCCAACACATGGGGAGAGAGACAGATAAGAGCACCCAGGAGAGATCTCTCTCTCTCTCTCTCTGACAGCTGCTCTACCAGTGCACAATTGTTTTAGCATAGTCACCAAACCTGTGACTCTGAATAGAAGCACACCCATCCTAGGAAATGTCTGTGATAATGTAGCCTAAATGCACGGTGATAATGTAGTCTAAATGGATTGTGATAATGTAGTCTAAATTAACTGTGAGTAATATCTGCTACACAGTAGAAGGAGATGAGGAGGGCTGCATGGTATGTCTGTGCGATCGTTAAGTACACATCATCATCTGTCATGTGTGGGAGTCAGAGGAAAACATGTCAGCAGATAATTGATAGAGATGGCCATGACTCATAGATCTGAATGACTCATGTGTGACAGTGATGGAGAGGGAACCCACAATGGGGATGGGCAAAGGAAAGATGCCAGGAGAAGGAGTAAGGAAAGAGGAGAGACAGGTGGTGTGAGCTACTGTAAGGTGTTACGAGTGGACACTTAGTGCCTTCAGAAAGCATTCCCACCCCTTCACTTTACCAAATGTTGTTGTGTTACAGCCTCAATTTCAAATGGATTCAATTGAGATTCTGTATCACTGATCTACACACAATACCCCATAATGTTATTAATTAGGCTTTGGGTGGTGTATCAACGCACCCAGTCAGGCGTCCTTCCTAACTCAGTTTCAGGAGAAGAAGGAAACTGCTCAGGGATTTCACCATTAGGCCAATGGTAATTTTAAAACAGTTACAGAGTTTAATGGTTGTGATGAGGAAACTGAAGATGGATCAACAACATTGTAGTTACTCCACAATACTAACCTAATTGACAGAGTGAAAAGAAGGACACCTGGGGTCTCCATATTTTCAAGCATAGTGGTGGCTGCATCATGTTATGGGTATGCTTGTAATCATTAAGGACTGGGGAGTTTGTCAGGATGAAAAAAGAATCAGAATGGAGCTAAGCATGGGCAAAATCCTAGAGGAAAACCTGATTTAGTATGCTTTCCACCAGACACTGGGAGATTAATTCACCTTTCAACAGGACAATAACCTAAAACACAAGGCCAAATCTACACTGGAGTTGCTTACCAAGAAGGCAGTGAATGTTCCTGAGTGGCCGAGTTATAGGTCTGACTTAAATTTACTCAGTGCTGTAAAGTACTTAAGTAAAAATACTACTTAAATAGTTTTTGGGGGTATCTGTACTTTACTATTTATGACAACTTTCTAAAGACAATTATTTACTTTTTACTCCATATATTATCCCTGACACCCAAAAGTACATTTTTAAGACTTAGCAGGACATGAAAATGGTCCAATTCACACACTTATCATGAGAACATCCCTGGTTATCTCTACTGGCTCGAATCTTGCGGACTCACTAAACACAAATGCTTCATTTGTAAATGACGTCTGAGTTAGAGGTCAACCGAGTATGACTTTTCAACGCCGATACCGATTATTGGAAGACCCCCAAAAAAAAAAGCCGATACCGATTAATTGGCCGAGATAGATATATATATATACTGTATATATAATAACAATTACAGCAACACTGAATGAACACTTATTTTAACTTAATATAATACATCAATAAAATCAATTTAGTCTCAAATAAATAATGAAACATGATCAATTTGGTTTAAATAATGCAAAAACTAAGTGTTGGAGAAGAAAGTAAAAGTCCAACATGTGCCATGTAAAAAAAGGTCATGTTTAAGTTCCTTGCTCAGAACATGAGAACATATGAAAGCTGGTGGTTCCTTTTAACATGAGTCTTCAATATTCCCAGGTAAGAAGTTTTAGGTTGTAGTTATTATAGGACTATTTCTCTCTATACCATTTGTATTTCATATACCTTTGAACATTGGATGTTCTAATAGGTACTTTAGTATTGCCAACCTAATCTTGGGAGATGATAGGCTTGAAGTCATAAACAGCTCAATGCTTGAAGCACAGCGAAGAGCTGCTGGCAAATGCACGAAAGTGCTATTTGAATGAATACTTACGAGCCTGCTGCTGCCTGCCACCGCTCAGTCAGACTGCTCTATCAAATCATAGACTTAATTATAATATAATAACACACAGAAATACGAGCCTTAGGTCACTAATGTGGTCAAATCCGTAAACTATCATTTCGAAAACAAAACGTTTATTCTTTCAGTGAAATACAGAACCGTTCCGTATTTTATCTATCAGGTGACATCCATAAGTCTAAATATTGCTGTTACATTGCACAACCTTCAATGTTATGTCATAATTATGTAAAATTCTGGAAAATTAATTATGGTCTTTGTTAGGAAGAAATGGTCTTCACACAGTTCGCAACGAGCCAGGCGGCCCAAACAGCTGCATTTACCCAGACTCTGCTTGTACAGAACGGAAGGAAAGTGACGATTTCCCTAGTTAAAAGACATTCATGTTAGCACGCAATATTAACTAAATATGCAGGTTTAAAAATATATACTTGTGTATTGACTTTAAGAAAGGCATTGATGTTTATGGTTAGGTACACATTGGTGCAACGACAGTGCTTTTTTCGTGAATGCTCTTGTTAAATCACCCGTCTGGCAAAGTACGCTGTGATTCAATGACAAATTAATAGGCACCGCTTCAATTATATTCAACGCAGGACAAGCTAGATAAACTGGTAATATCATCAACCATGTGTAGTTAACTTGATTATGTTAAGATTGTGTCGGAGGAAACACCGTGCCCCTAGCGACCTGGTCAGCGTGCACTGCACCCGGCCCACCAAAGGAGTCGCTAGTGCGCGATGAGACAAGGATATCCCTACCGGCTAAACCCTCCCTATAACTCGGGACGACGCTAGGCCAATTGTGCGTCGCCCCATGGACCTCCCGGTCGTGGCCGGCTGCGACAGAGCCTGAACCCAGAGTCTCTGGTGGCACAGCTAGCACTGCAGTGCCTTAGACCACTGCGCCACCCTGGAGGCCGAAATTGGCCCTAATTAAATCGGCCATTCCGATTAATCGGTCGACCTATAGTCTGAGCGTTGGAGTGTGACCCTGGCTATCCATAAATACATTTTAAAAAATAGAATAGTTTGGTTTGCTTAATATAAGACATTTGAAATTATTTATACTTATAGTATAGTTTAGCAATTACATTTACTTTTGATACTTAAGTATATTTAAATCCAAATACTTGTATATTACTTATTGAAGTAGTATTTGGGTGACTTTCACTTTTACTTGAGTCATTTTCTTATAAGGCATCTTTAATTTTACTCAAGTATGACAATTCTGTACTTTTTCCACCACTGAATCTAATTGAAAATATATGGCAAGACATGAAAATGGTAGTGTAGCAATGATCAACAACCAATTCGACAGAGCTTGAAGAAATCTGAAAATAATAATTGGCAAATGTTACACAATCCAGGTGTGGAAAGAGACTTACCCTAAAAGACTCACAGCTGTAATTGCTGCCAAAGGTGCTTCTACAAAGTATTGTTTCAGCAGTGTGAATACTTATGTAAATTACATATCTGTATTTAATTTTCATTAGATAAATCAAGGGGTATGAATACTTTCTGAAGGCACTGTAAATCAAGGGGTATGAATACTTTCTGAAGGCACTGTAAATCAAGGGGTATGAATACTTTATATTGATGGGTTGGCGGGACTTTTAAACATCTTACCAAAATTATGACCAGGTCGGTTGGCGGAAATAAAAGTACAGGCTTTGTTGCCGGCAATACCTTTCAGATATAAAGGAAAGTCGGCAAAAATCTGGCGGCATGTTAAAGTTGCCAGCAAAAAACGTCTTGCTCTGCTGCAATCATCTAAGACAACTGGTGTGTTCATCTATCATCATCTAGAATCTAATTAGTGAAGACCTCTGTTATAATCATCAGATCACACACACACACACCTTCAGTAAACACCAATCGGATTAACTTCCCCTGGTACAAAACAATACCACAACAACAATGACAGCTCCTAAATATGGGGGCAACTCTTCAACGGTGCCCAATCTCAGTGACCAGGGAATTAAAGCAGAGATCATGAGGCTAATACCTAATTAAAATCCACAGCTCTGCGAGAGGAATGTTTACTATTATTGCACCACAAGTGTCCATTGTCCTATATTACTGAAGTTTCAGCAGTTTCTGGGCCATGGGCGAATGGAGAATCATCTAAATGGGTTCAGATCCTACAAATGCTGTTCAGTGACTTAGCGTAGCTTCATTCGCTACATCTGTTTGACCACATTGACCATAGCCACTTGCCAGGTTGTTATTGTAAATAAGAATATTTTCTCAACTGACTTCCCTGACTCACCAGGATGTAAGAATTTGTTCTTAACTGACCCGTTAAATAAAGGTTAAGTAAACAAACAGATGACTTTAAAGTTTAAACCCATGTCCATAAACACAAGCATACACAGACAAACCCTTCAGAGGCTAAGAGTACTGTGGAACGAAGCAGAGGCATAACCCCTCTCCTATGAATGAATGCAGATCCCAGAGAAAATCAGTCATAAATCCAATCTGTAGAAAAACGTGCATTACATGTATTACCACCATCTGTCATATCTAGGTCAGTTCAAATCAGTAAGGAGCTAAAGATACATCTCTGACTGAGCATTGCCTCAAAGAGAAGCGGACACATTAAAGATGCCAAATAACATTTAATAATCAGGTACTCACATTTGTTCCAGTGTGCAGCTGATAAATGAAGTTTACCCCACTGACTGTCAAAGTGAATTACCATGAGGACACAGTACCACACAGGGAATGAATCCACTCACAAACACACACACACACAACCCCTCCACTATAGCTAACTTGACAATTATTTCCTCAATATAGTTATTGCAGGTAATAAATACTTACAGAGGAAAACTCATTAGGAGGCTGCACTGAATCTCTTTCTCTACAGTGCAGATAGAGAAAAATAGTCTTAGTGGAAATATGAAGCATCTCTCTCTCCCCATAGCAGTGGGAGGAGGAGTATAAATGCTGGAAGGTCACTTCATTCAACTCCGGCTGTCGTCATACTCAAAAAGGGAGGGGTATGGAGAGAAAGAGAGAGCAAGTGTGTGAGGGAAGATAGAAATGAGATGTAGAGCAGAGAGAGAAGAGAAAGAGATGTCATTACAAGCTGTGCCCTTGCACCATCCTTCGCAGTCACCCTCTCTTCCACAAGCTCATTAAGTGCATATCAGAGAACTGGACTTAAACCAGCAATCGGTGAAGACAGCTCAAAACTACAGTTCAATCAAGAAAATGAATTCTCAAGGACACCAGAGCAGTGCCCACTCTTAGCAATGCAATTAGCAAAAAAGCCACACGATAGCTTGTTGAAATGACTGATAAGTGACAGTCTCCATTGGAGGTTTTTAATGGAACAGAACCAACCACCACAAGAATTATATTCAAATGTTGCATTATACGGCAGGGTAGCCTAGTGGTGCGGCAGGGTCGCCTAGTGGTGCGGCAGGGTCGCCTAGTGATTGGTTAGAGCGTTGGAGTAGTAACTGAAAGGTTGCAAGTTCGAATCCCTGAGCTGACACGGTACAAATCGGTTGTTCTGCCCCTGAACAAGGCAGTTAACCCACTGTTCCTATGCCGTCATTGAAAATAAGAATTTGTTCTTAACTGACTTGCCTAGTTAAATAAAGGTAAAATAAAAAATTGAGAAAACAGGAACACTTGTCCCAAACTGTCAACATTTATTGAGCAAGCCACCTTGTGGTTGATTGCATGAATGACGCTGGTAACCTTGACACGGAACGCTACATTATAAGATTTGTTTACCTCGGGTGCCTAACCTTAAATTCCAAAAACAGAACCTGCAGTTAATGTCCCAATATACATTTTCACCTCCAATGAGACAAGGTAAAGGTAAAAGGTCAAATATCCTAGTCTCAATACTTCGGCATAACTTTTTCATAATGTAAATTCTAATTCCTTTCAAAAGGATCACAAATCACTGTGTCATGTACAGCAGTAAGCCACAAATCATACAGTGTTGTCATAATTTATTTTGAATGTAAGCTAAACATTCTTCACCCACTCTACCATTTAAAAACGTCCCAATCCACTCAAACATATAATTTTCCAGTCTCTCACCCGATTGGTGCATCATGTGACTGGCGTTGGCCTTAGCCTGTTGGAGGGCAGAGACCCAGCGCTGACTCTCCCCATCTGAGGTGGCCTTCAGGTGGTAGCTCCGCCCTCCGCTGGTTAGCACCAGGTGGCACGCGTCACCCACTTCAATGTGTGCCGTGGTCAGGGAGATGGTGCCACGGCAAGTGTGGGCCATCTCTGCCTGAGTCCTAATGCACAGAGACGCACACACACCAACACACGTACACACACAGAGACAAGGGAAGAGTCTGCTGACTAAATCTAGTTCTACAGAGACAGAAATGTCACAACACGGCACACACACATGCACACCACACAAATCCAGCCACACACACATGCATTTATTTATATTTCCTAGGAGTACAGTATCTCATGGTTTGTTACACCTGCACCTACTTGAGCATAGCCGATGTGAGTGCCTGGCAGTGTATTTGTGTGTGCATGTCAGTGTAATGTGCATGCGTTGGTTATGCCAGGGCATTTAACTCTTTATTCTGTGCTGGTACTCAAAGAGTTCAGTGACATAAACACACATGGCAGAGCAGTCATGCATTCCCATCAAACACTGTAGGGCAGCCGGGGAAAGTGGTGTTGTCCAAGTGTGTCTACACACACCTCTGACAAATACCTCACAATGAGTGCCTAACAGTCTGGCTGACATCCCTCTTAACTGGTTTTAGGGAACTGTGCCTAACAACTGTGAAGGTCGTTACTGAATTAGAGGACCACACGTTCTAAAAGCATCAGATAAAACATGTCAGACATCTTATACATCATAAAGAAATGTAACGCCCTAGGTGGGTCTCGTAGGTTGCTACATAGATATGCAGTGTCGTACGCGCTGACAGTCATTCCTGTAAAATAACCCCCCACCCACAAAAGAAAAGCTCTTCCAATATGAATCTCACCTAAAATATTATTCACAGCTTCATCTATAACAATTATCTACATGAAATGTGCAAATGTCATCATGTATGCAACCATGAATATAGACTCATTGGTCAGTTTATTAGTTACACCATCCTGTTCACAAAAATGTGAACAGTATGGCTAGAATGGACAAAACGAGTGACCTAAGCGACAGAGCGTGGTATGATTGTCGGTGCCATACGCGCTGATTCCAGTATCTCAGAAACAGCCGGGCTCCTGTGCTTTTCACGCACGGCAGTGTGCGACAAACAAACGTCATCCAGTCAGCGGCAGTCCTGTGGGCGAAAACAGCTGTTGAGAAAGAATTGCAAGAATTGTGCAAGCTAACAGGCTGGCCACAAACAGGCAAATAACGGCGCAGTACAACACTGGTGTGCAGAACGGCATCTCGGATCACACAACTCGTCGGTCCTTATCATGGATGGGTTATTGGAGCAGATGACCACACGAAGTTCTACTCCTATCAGCTAAAAACAAGAAGACGTGGCTCCAGTGGGCATGTGATCACCAACATTGGACAATTGAGGAGTGGAAAAACATTGCCTGGTCCGACGAATCCCGGTCCCTACTGCCTCATGCTGATGGTAGAGTCAGGATTTGGAATCAGCAGCATGAGTCGATGGCACCATCCTGCCTAGTGTCAACAGTACAGGCTGGTGGCGGTGGTGTAATGGTCTGGGGGAGTCCCTTGATACCAATTGAGCAACGTTTGAACGTCACAGTGCACCTGAACATTGCCTCCATAACAGCCTGAATTATTCGGGGCTAAGGGGGGTCCGACCAAGTACTAGATGGGTGTACCTAATAAACGGTCCACTGAGTGTATATTCATTCATTTAGAGTCTGATATGTTTATTTTTTTCTGCTTTTGCCTAATTGTCTCCCACACATTCTGCATTTATGCCCAGTCATTGACTGACTAGAGAAATACCTTACTGTGGGATGATGCTCATCATGGCATGCTATTCTCAATTGCCAAATATCTTAACAGACTTGTTTTGGTGAGTAATATTGGTCCAACTACAGCAGTTCTAAAGTCACCTGTTAACGTTGCTGCATTTATATTAATTATGCACGCCAAGCAGTCTATAGACTGTCAACTACATGATTCATCTGAAATTACAGTCACTATGGGATTGGTTCTAAACTGCACTTGACTTTGCTTGTATTAACGCAGCTAGCTGTCTAACTAGCTTTCTAACGGTAGCATAGCTAGCTGCTAGCAATTACCTGTAATATGACAGAAGGCCGTTGCTAAGGACAAACCACCGGCGTTGGTAGCCCTTCAAGTAGTTAGTCCATTTATACAGCCAGCCTTTGTAGGTGTCAGACCCCACAGGTTGCCCCCCTGAAGAAGTAGGGGAAGAAAGCAAACTCTTCCCCGGTTCACTCATTTGCACCAGTGTCCGCGGTAGATGGAGTCAAAGGAATCAACACTGAGCTGCTAACGTTATCAGGCTACTAGTTAGCGCTGGAGGGATGATACTGCTCGCTAGCTTGCCTTATGAACGACCGCGACACCGTACCCATGAAGTAACGCCGAAGAGGTAACCCACTGTAGTTATTTACTAGTAGTTCAGCTAGACGGAGTGGGGCTACCACGGCAATGAAAGCCGTGTTTAGCTCGCTTGATTCTCCCGAGCCGAGCGTTCAGCACTGATCCTGGTGCGAATAGGGAAAGAAACGTGTGTGGCGTAGATGCTCGGCCAAATCCAACACTGGTTTATGACAAAGACTGTCTATTATATTGACAAGATATTCGAGTAACCGCTTAAGCAAAGGAAATACATGTCCTCAAAGATGGGAGGAAGCGAGATCAGTCTGCGGTCCAAACACGTTATTTTTTTACCCCTCAAACCTCACCACTTTCCCTCCGGGAATTCCCGTCGAAACCGGATGCAGTTTAATTGCCATTTTAAGTGGAGGTCCAATTCACGAACGTTACCCCTAAAGCGTCTGGTCTGTATCTTAACATTAATAAATGTGAACTCATAGCTGTCAAAGATTGTGTGACACCTTCATATTACGGTATTCCAGTAAAATAAGAACTTACATATTTAGGCATAACCATTAGAAAGGATCAGAAGTCTAGAGGCTTACTAAATTATTAACCCTCTTATTAAAAACACACAGAAGAAGCTAAATCAAGGGCTACAGAGGGACTTATCTTTAAAAGGTAGAGTCCTAATAACCAAGGCTGAAGGTATCTCTCGACAAACATATGGTGCTCTATCTTTATATCTTCACAGTAAAATAAGCAAGGAGATTGACCAGATGCTTTTCAACTTTCTTTGGAGAAACCCATTACATTAGGAAAACTTGTAATGAACACTTATGACAATGGTGGACTGAATTTTCTGGACTTTACTACTTTAAATAATACTTTTCAGATCAATTGGATAAAACAATTCCTAAGAAGACCCACTTCTATCTGGAATGTTATTCCTCATCATGTCTTCTCTACTTTTGGTGGCCTTAACTTCATGTTGTTTTTCAATTATAATATTGACAAAGTTCCAGTGAAACTTTCTGCTTTTCATCGGCAGGTTTTCTTATCATGGTCCTTAATTTATAAACACAATTTTTCTCCACACAGATATTATATATGGAATAATCGGGATATATTGTATAAAAATACTTCTTTGTTTTTAGAATATTGGTTCCGAAATAATATCCTATTGGTGAGCCAACTGGTAAATGCAGAGGGTCTTTTACTCAGTTATAAGGAATTCTTATCACTTTACAAGGTCCCTGTAACACCTAAAGATTTTGCAATTGTTTTAGATGCCATTCCCTCAGGCGTTGCTATGTTATTCAGGAACTGTCAAGACCTGACCCTCAGAGCCTACCTTGTATTGACCCCGTTGACTCATCAGTAGGAAAGATTTGTTTCTCTTTTGGTCCATTCAACAACAGAGTGATACGAACCTTGTTTCAGCAGGATGTTGTATCTATACCTTATGCCATGCCTTATTGGAATGGATTTTTTGATAATATCTGTTGGGAAAAAGTTTGGATGTTGCCACACACATACCTACTTGTTAGCAAAATTAAGGAAGTTTCCTTTAAAATTATTCATAAATATTATCCTGCCAACCACTATATGAAGAAGTTTAAGGAAAACATCAACTCAAATTGCTCCTTTTGTAATGACTACGAAACAGTGTTGCATCTTTTTTGGCATTGTATGCATGTAAGAAAACTGTGGCAAGACATCAGTAGGTTTATAATTGAACACATTTATGAAGATTTTACACTATTGTGGAGAGATGTACTGTTTGGATTCTTAACATACGTTAGAAATAAGCTTAATTTTTTAAATGTATTTCATTTAATTATTCTTTAGGCCAAATTTCATAGACACAAATGTAAATTTACAAACAGAAAACCACATTTTCTTACCCTACAAAAATAAATTGAACTTTATTTTAAGACGGTTAAATGCTCTACTAACAAAAAAGCTGTTAGAATTGTAAGTATATATATATATATATATATGTCCCTTAATGTCCTTGTGTAATTGTAATGTGATATTGTATCCCCTAGCTCGATTGTCCATTGTTTGTAATCTATGTATTCTTGTGTTCCCCCATGTGCTTTATGTATTGTTTTGTTGTTAATAAAAAATAGAAATAAAGTTACCCCCTCGGCCTTTGACTTAGCTCGAGGGAGCGAGTGAAGAACTTTGATCACTTGTGGGGTTGATAAGACCCACAATTCAATCCAAACTGCAATCACCTGTCAAACAATGGTGGCCACGAAGTGTCAAATTTAAACAACAAAGCTATATTTTCAGGATAGTCAGGCAAAATCATTTTTTTATCACGATAAAAAAAATATATATACAGTACCAGTCAAAGGTTTGGACATAACCTACTCATTCAAGGGTTTTTCTTCATTTTTGCTATTTTTCTACATTGTAAAATAATGGAGAAGACATCAACACTATGAAATAACACATATGAAATCATGTAGTAACCAAAAAAAGTGTTTAACAAATCAAAATCCACTACTGTTTAAAAGTTTGGGTCACTTTAAGGAATGTCCTTGTTTTGAAAGAAAAGCTTTTTTTGTCCACTAAGATGACATAAAATGTATCAGAAATACAGTGTAGACATTGTTAATGTTGTAAATGACTATTGTAGCTGGAAATGGCTGATTTTTAACGGAATATCTACATAAGCATACAGAGGCCCATTATCAGCAACCATCACTTCTATATTCCAATGGCACGTTGTGGTAGCTAATCCAAGTTTATAATTTTAAAAACCTAATTGATCAATAGAAAACCCTTTTGCAATTATGTCAGTGTAACCGATGTGAAATGGTTAGCAGGGTGCGCGCTAATAGCGTTTCAATCGGTGACATCACTCACTCTGAGACCTTGAAGTAGTTGTTCCCCTTGCTCTGAAGGGCCACGGCTTTTGTGGAGCTATGGGTAATGATGCTTCGAGGGTGGCTGTTGTCTATGTGTGCAGAGGGTCCCTGGTTAGAGCCCAGGTAGGAGCGAGGAGAGGGACTGAAGCTATACTGTTACATCAGCACAGCTGAAAACTGTTGCCCTGATTAAAGAAGCAATAAAAATGGCCTTCTTTAGACTAGATGAGTATCTGGAGCATCAGCATTTGTGGGTTAGATTACAGGCTCAAAATGACCAAAAACAAATAACTTCCTTCTGAAACTCGTTAGTCTATTCTTGTTCTGAGAAATGAAGGCTATTCCATGCAAGAAATTGCCAAGAAACTGAAGATCTCGTACAATGCTGTGTACTACTTTTTTCCCAGAAACAGCACAAACGGGCCCTAACCAGAATAGAAAGAGGAGTGGGAGGCCCCGGTGCACAACTGAGCAAGTGGACAAGTACATTAGAGTGTCTAGTTTGAGAAACAGATGGCTCACAAGTCCTCAACTGGCAGCTTCATTAAATAGTACCACAAAACACCAGTCTCAACATCAACAGTGAAGAGGCGATTCCGGGATGCTGGCCTTCTAGGCAGAGTTGCAAAGAAAAAGCCCTATCTCAGACTGGTCAATAAAAAGAAAAGATTAAGATGGGCAAATGAACACAGACACTGGATAGAGAAAGATTGGAAAAATGTGTTATGGAAAGACAAATCTAAGTTCGAGGTGTTCGGATCACAAAGAAGAACATTTGTGAGACGCAGAAAAAAATGAAAAGAGGAGTGTTTGACGCCATCTGTCAAGCATGGTGGAGGCAATGTGATGGTCCGGGAGTGCTTTGGTGGTGGGAAAGTGGGAGATTTGTACAGGGTAAAAGGGATCTTAAAGAAGGCTATCACTCCATTTTGCAACGCCATACCCTGTGGACGGTGCTTAATTGGAGCCAATTTCCTCCTACAACAGGGCAATGTCCCAAAGCACAGCTCTAAACTATGCAATAACTATTTAGGGAAGAAGCAGTCGGCTGGTATTCCGTCTATAACGGAGTGGCCAGCAGTCACCTGATCCCAACCCTATTGAGTCGTTGTGGGAGCAGCTTGACCGTATGGTACGTAAGAAGTGCCCATCAAGCCAATCCAACTTGTGGGAGGTGCTTCAGGATGCATGGGGTGAAATCTCTTCAGATTACCTCAACAAATTGACAACTAGAATGCCTAAGGTCTGCAAGGCTGTAACTGCTGCAAATGGATAGCAAAGTAAAAATCATTATAAGCTTGTTAATGTCTTGACTATATTTCCTATTCGTTTTGCAACTAATTTCATGTATATTTTCATGGAAAACAAGGACATTTCAAAGTGACCCCAAAGTTGAACAATATTTTCTATTTTAGATTAATCAGTTGCCTCCCTTTGCCTTGATAACAGCTTTGCACACAACCAGCTTCACTTGGAATGCTTTTCCAGCAGTCTTGAAGGAGTTCCCACATGCTGAGCTCTTGTTGGCTGCTTTTCCTTCACTCTGCAGTCCAACTCATCCCAAACCATCTCAATTGGGTTGTGGTCAGGTGATGGAGGCCAGGTCATCTGATGCAGCACTCCACCACTCTCCTTCTTGGTCAAATAGCCCTTACACAACCTGGAGATGTGTTGGATCTTTGTTGTTGAAAAACAAATAATAGTCCCACTATGCACAAAGCAGATGGGATGGCGTATCACCGCAGAATGTGTGGTAGACATGCTGGTTAAGTGTGCCTTGAATTCCCACTACATCAGTGTCACCAGCAAAGCATCCCCACACCATCACACCTCCATGCTTCACAGTGGGAATCACAGAGAAGATCCAGTCACCTACTCTGCATCTCACTAAGGCAAAAATCTCAAATTTGGGCTTAGACCAAAGGACAGATTTCCACCGGTCTAATGTCAATTGCTTGTGTTTCTTGGCCAAAGCATGGCTCTTCTTATTATTGGTGTTCTTTAGTGGTTTCTTTACAGTAAATTGACCACACTAGCTTCTGTACTTGAGAAGACTCATGAGCCCATAGGCTTACTGGTAAAATTACCAAGGGGCATTGTAATGCCATCACTTGAAGCATGATGTCACCATAGGATAAGCATAATCAATATGTACAACTCCTTTGAGCAAGCATACATCTTGGGCCCATCTCTCAAATGTCATGGTAACAGTCTGCGTAACTATTCAGCCGTCCACAATGAGACGTCAACATTTCCTTAAATCTGTAGTGAAACGATGATCATTCCATTACTTAATCAGTAGACAAGCACCCTTTCCAGGAAAGACAAGAGACTACATATTCACATTTTTTTTAATTCAACATGGTCAGAGAGGGGAGGGCAGAACAGGTTAAAAAAATGTTTTGCTTATCACAAAGGTTTCACAAATACAATCTCACAATTTATCTGTACACAACAGCATGCGTTTGCCACAGGTTCACAAATGTTCAACCAGACAGGAACAAAAAAAAGAACACTGGTAAAAAATAAAATAAAAATGGTCACCGAAGTCAACTATAGAAACACAAATTCCCACCATTAACCATTTATAAATATGGAGATACAAGTTTAAAATGTTCATTTAAAAATAAATCCTGTATAACATGGGAATTTATTCAAGCGTTGTATCCTTCAGTAGGGACGACCTCTGCGGTCCTGGCGATGGTCTCCCCTGGAGGGAATAAAAATTCCCGTTAACAACCTTGACCGATTTATTCAAAACAGCTTTCAGAATTTTTTTGGGACTTTCCCTTTCCATTAATTCAGTCTTACAATGCAATCAAGTAACTTCTGTTACAAAATGTGAAACTGTTGGGGTTTAAATGTGAGCACCCCAAGTGGGCATTAGAAGCTTGTTTGATGAGAGCTGGCTGAATGTGAATAACACTTCACTCACTTCATTTCCATCATCTTGCCGGGGGGGCCCATACCCCTCCTGCCTCGGCCGCCCATGTCATCCATGGGAGGGCCACCACGGCCCCTGCCGCCGAAACTTCCTCTTTCCATGCCACCACGTCCTCTGAATCCACGATCACCACCCCTGCCTCCACGGAAGCCTCCAGGGCCCCCTGGACCACCACGGTCCATCCCTCCACGCCCACGCATTCCTGGGCCACCCCTACCACGATCGCCACCTAGAAACAAGACAATGTGTTGGTTGGAAGGAAGACAATGTATAGCTTTTCCCATACTACTTAAATGTATCCTTCATGAAGTAGATATTTTTAAGCAAAGCATTACCTGAAGGGGAGAAAGGTGGTCCAAAGCCTTCTGGTTTTGGTGATTTGCACTGGTTACACTCCATTCTCCAGGCAAAGTTCTGGTTACCGCAGCCCCTGCAATCATAAGCCTCAGTCAGGACTACCCCAAACCACAGAGAAAGGCAGTTAAAGACTGAACAATTTACTTTTGTTAGTACTCACTCTTTAGGGCACTCCCAGTCTCCTGCTCTCTGCTGCATGTTGCCCCCTGAGGGACCACCTCTACCCATGCCATGAGGACTGCCCATGCCACGGGGACCACCCCTGGGGATAAATCCACCACGCTCCCCACCGCGTCCCATTGGACCACCACGACTCATCATTCCTGGCCCTAAGAGTGACCAATGGATAACAAACAGTCAGTGTTCAGAATGTTACACTGAGTTTGAGATCAACTTTTACCACCATCTACTAATTGTCAAAAATACATTACATCTCAAATATATTTTCTATCTACCAAGATGCAAATTGTTAAGGGCCCAACAAACAATTCACACGGAAACAGAAAAGCAAGTCAAGAAAGTGTCTACTTTCAGAGAACAAGTATATTATAAACATGATTAATCTCAATACTCCCAACTTTCTAAAGCACAAACAGAAAATAGTGCCCTGGGGTGGGGAAGTCAGACTCGTTGGTCTGGGTTTAAGATTCATTAAGATACTCTTTAGTTTCCTGGTTTTGGATTTCCCCATTATTTTTACCAGGGTGGCTAATAGTGTTTCATGTGATGGGAGAGTTTGTAAAGCAAATGCCCACCCGATTGATATAAATCATCATATCATTCTGCCAGGTAGGCCTACTTTGCAGTCAATATTTCATAGGGAAGATTTTTGGGAAAACCTTTAAAAATTACTGTTTAGGCATGCTTTTAGTGGCTACACAACACAGGTGCACAGAAATGTGTTAAACTTCTGAAAGTGGCAGGAAACATGAATCACTGATGCATTATTTTCCAACATTTTTAAACTAGTCAATAACTACTTTTGTAATAAGTTCACCACGTTTAACTTTGTGCTCAGTCCATAGGCATGATTCACATGGATGGTCCATTGAGATAAAAACGTATTGCTTTTTGGCAATCACCATTACATCCCTAAAGACATCCTAAAATGCAACAAGTGAAACAGATACAGAACCATTTGGAAATGTCCATTCCAGATGTGTGGAACAGGATTTGGCAGAACATACCTCCACGGTTCATCATGCCTCCCCGGTCACCCCTCATGGACATGCCTCCTCGCATCATCCCCATCATGGGCTTACGGCGAGCCATCGACACCTTTAGCTTCTTCCCCTGAAAGTCTTTGCCTAGGTAGAAGGGGGAAGAGAGGTACATATTCAATACCAACATCTACTGAAAGAACTCTGCTAAGATTATGCATGAAGCCCTAAAAATGATCAAGGAGCAATCAGAGGGCCTCCGTTAGTACCCCCCCCCCCAAAAAGACTCACCATCAAACCACTCAACTGCAGCTTTGGCGCATGGGGGCTCATCATAAGACAAAGTACAATCACCCTTTGGTTTCCCCGAATCTTTGTCGGTGTAAATGTTGATAGCAGGCAGACCTGTGCGCTTGTTGATCTGAAAAACAGAAGACAGTTAAATCACCCAATTCTTCAGTCGGTACTTTTCAAAAGCCTGCGATAACATTTAGGAAAGGCCTCCAAACTGCATCAGAGTCCAGTACCAACCCTGATTATTCCACTGTGCTTGAAAAAGTCAGCGACTTCGGGCAGCGTTGCATTCTCCGTCAGGCCAGTGATGTAAATAGTGTTATTCTCAGAGTCATCCTGTTCCTCTGGGCGTCCTGTGGACAGAATAAGGTCTGTTTAAAAAGAAACATTTATAAAATTGACGCACAAACATTGCTGGGTTTGATACATGGCATGATGAACTCACCTGTGTCTGAGTCTGGTCCTATTGCCAATCCACAAAGAAAGAAGACAAGAGACCAAACGTTAGTAAGCACATTTGCATTATCTATCCCACATGCTGCAGGTTGACTTTACCCTGGCACACATGCTCCTCTGAGCATTCCCCTTTGTATAAAAATAAACATGGTGTTGCAACCTTAGAAATTAGATTCTTGAAACCCAATTTGGGCAAATATATAAAAAGTGTTTTCAAATGAACTGAACACCCAAAACACCTAAGGCTGAAAATGAATCTACTTTGAAAGTAAAATAATCAAAAGACCACATTCACAAAATAAATATTTAGAAAAGTGGTGAAAAGCCTACTGGCTTCATTGGCTTGGGGCAGCATATAAAAAAAATATCAGTGGGAACACTTTAAAAATAGTAATCAAGTGGACGCTTGATATTGAAAATACCCTCAAAGCAGTGTGTGAGAAAAACCCTAATGAACCAGCCATATATTTTTTGTTTTCCCCTTTGGCTAGAAAATACAACACAACAAGTAGATACAAATGTATACATGTGTTAGGTGGTCTAGTGTATTATCGTCTTGTAATTGTCATTAAACTTACCACCAGGCTTACTGAAGCCACCTCTGTCTCCAGTGATGCTGGGGGAATAAGCGGAGATATGAAGACGATATCCCTTTAACAGCCACTTTGTACCACATAGGGATGGGGGAGATTTGGCACAGTTCTGACTAGCTCTTATTTATAAAAATGCCCAAGAAACTAACTTAGCCATTAACCCCCCAAAAGACACTTTGAATCTTTAAAGGAAATATAGAATCTTGACAGGGGTAGGGGTCTATACAACGTTTGTGATCTATGGGTTCCCTTGCTGAATACAATATATTAACTCAACCGGCATAACTTTCTACGAGTATCAATGTTTGGCATAAAGGGGTGGCTTTAATCTTTATTACCTCTGGGGTTGAAAACCCTTGTATTTGACACAACAGGATATATTTGAATTGTTTCAGATGCAGCTCAAGTTACAGACCAGTGATCTAGTTGGATTTGAAAAGTACTATACAACCATAATTTGTTCATAGACTTCAGGCTTAGAGGATAAGGTCATTATAAAAACTACCCCACCCCCCCCTCACAAAATGCCGTAACATGGGAGCCTTTACTATTCAGAGCTGTACCTGAGACAATTGTTACAAATAACTTATGGTACATTAATCAGTAAGTAAAATTTCAGCCAATAAACACATTGTTTTACACAATATTTGATTACACAAAGCAAAAAAATGCAACTAATAATAGTCACTAAATAACAGTTTGCTTTCTAAAAACGTTTTTCCCCCTTGATGACATTGACTTTTTGGGGGACATTTTTGGCCACCTCTTGTTGACACCACCGATATTGTCCCCTTTTCAAAAGGCTGCTGGCACAGACCCAGAACTGAGTTGTGGTACTGTAAAAGTATTGGTGTGTTTACATGGATCTCACTTTGTTACCTGTAGCATATAAATGCGACAAAGCATGTTAAAGAAAAGTGCACTTCAGCAATACATTTGAAGTCATACCATTTTTACACTTATTTGTTTCTTACCTGTGTGTAAGAAAGGTGAATGAATTGCATTTGTGATTATTGGGGCAACATTAAGTATGTTCAGTGCAAACTAAGGTAAAGGTGCCTCTGATTTTAAACCTTTTGATTTGACCAATACAATAACCACTGGTAGACGATAGTGATAAGTCGCTCTGGATAAGAGCGTCTGCTAAATGACTTAAATGTAAATGTGATATAAATAGATAGCCTTGAAGTGACAAAGCAATGCATTCACCTTTTTTTTAATCAAATACAACCACCCCCCCAACACCAACTCTGAACAAATATATTCAGGAGGTGTATGCTTTAGACCATTTCACTAAAATGTTGACATACTGAACGACTAACATCAAAACCTAACATGGCTAAATGCATAACTGTACTTTATGTATACAGGTTGAGCTACAGTGGGGCAAAAAAGTATTTAGTCAGCCACCGAATGTGCAAGTTCTCCCATTTAAAAAGACGAGGCCTGTAATTTACATAATAGGTACACTTCAACTATGTATGAAGACAAAATGAGAAGGAAAAAAAATCCAGAAAATCACATTGTAGAATTTAATGAATTTATTTGCAAATTATGGTGGAAAATAAAGTATTCAGTCAACAAAAGTTTCTCAATACTTTTTTATATACCCTTTGTTGGCAATGAGAGGGTCAAGTGTTTTCTGTAAGTCTTCACAAGGTTCACACACTGTTGCTGGTATATTGGCCCATTCCTCCATGCAGATCTCCTCTAGAGCAGTGATGTTTTGGGGCTGTTTCTGGGCAACACAGACTTAACTCCCTCCAAAAATGTTCTACGGGGTTGAGATCGAGAGACTGGCTAGGCCACTCCAGGACCTTGAAATGCTTCTTATGAAGCCACTCCATTGCCCGGGCGGTGTGTTTGGGATCATTGTCATGCTGAAAGACCCAGCCACGTTACATCTTCAATGCCTTTGCTGATGGTAGGCTTTGTTACTTTGGTCCCAGCTCTCTGCAGGTCATTCACTTGGTACCCCAGGGTGTTTCTGGGATTTTTGCTCACTGTTCTTGTGATCATTTTGACCCCACGGGGTGAGATCTTGCGTGGAGCCCCAGATCGAGGGAGATTATCAGTGGTCTTGTATGGCTTCCATTTCCTAATAATTGCTCCCACAGTTGATTTCTTCAAACCAAGCTGCTTACCCATTGCAGATTCAGGCTTCCCAGCCTGGTGCAGGTCTACAATTTTGTTTCTGGTGTCCTTTGACAGCTCTTTGGTCTTGGTCATAGTGGAGTTTGACTGTTTGAGGTTGTGGACAGGTGTCTTTTATACTGATAACAAGTTCAAACAGGTGCCATTAATACAGGTAACAAGTAGAGGACAGAGGAGTCTCTTAAAGAAGTTACAGGTCTGTGAGAGCCAGAAATCTTGCTTGTTTGTAGGTGACCAGATAATTATTTTCCACCATAATTTGCTAATAAATTCATTTTAGGATTTTTAATGTGATTTTCTAGACTTCTCATTTTGTCTGTCATAGTTGAAGTGTACCTATGATGAAAATTACAGGCCTCTCATCTTTTTAAGTGGGAGAACTTACACAATTGGTGGCTGACTAAATATTTTTTTGCCCCACTGTATAAGTTCCCAAGTGTATGTCCAGCTCAAACAATTGTAGCATGGTATACCTAAAAGAGTGTCAAAGTCTGCACACAAACTAAATACCTTCAAAATGAGACATGGCTAAATCTATAGAAAATTATTTCCTGAATTTAAAAAAATCAAAGACTAGAAAGATTTAATTAATTTCACTCATAGTCCCATTATAATAACATGTGGTTGAATAGCCTATCCAAAATACACTCCTTCATGACCATTTATTTGAATGTGACCAGAAGTGCCCTCATTCAAAAAGGCCTACTGGCATCCTTGTAGAATAAACATGCCTGCCACTTATTATCCCAACTGACTTTGGCTCTTGTGTGCTCCTGTGATTGAAAATAATTTCCACAGGAAAATTTCTCTCAACATTGGCTACCCAGAAGATGGCCAACTGGTACTTGCTTGACAAAGTTCAGTTGGGAGGGTCTAGGTCACATCTCAAACTAATTCCACGGATGGCCGAGTGTCAGCGGATTTACACTCCTTTTAACTCAATTGAAGAATTAAGGTCACCAATTAGTAAGGAACTCCCCTCACCTGGTTGTCTCGGTCTTAATTGAAGGAAAAATGAAAACCAGCAGATACTATGTCCTCCGTGGAATGAGTGACACCCCTAGACTAGGGGGCCAAAGGGGAGATATTTGCTGATGGTCTTTAGCTCGTGGATACCTTCTTACCTTTGGCCATACAGTGGGAGGGCTGAGAGCAGCAACCAGTGGCACAACATACATCTACAAGGGTGATTACTGATTTCACATTATATTTTAAAGGATGTGGTCATCAAGCTATACTGAACAAAAATAACACAACACGCAAAAAAGTCAAGGAGTTAACAGTTCATAAGCAAATCAGTCAATTGAAATAAATGTGTTAAGCCCTAATCTATGTATTTCACATGACTGGGAATACAGATATGCATCTGTTGGTCTCAGATAACTTAGTGTATGTTGTCCACAGCTTATGCCTGCCCATACCGTCACCCCACTATGGGGCACTCTTAACATGGACATAATTTAATATTTATCTGGCAACAGCTCGTGAACATTCCTGCAGTCAGCAGGCCAATAGCCTGGCAATGGAGAAATGCTAAATAGGGATGTTAACAAATGTATGCACATTTGAAAGAAATAAACCTTTTGTATATATGGAACATTTCTGGGATCTTTTATAGTAACTCATGAAATATGGGACCATCACTTCACATGCAGCATTTATATTTCTGTTCAGTGTAGTATAAAATGTAAACTACATCCTATGCCTCAACTCCCCACATAATTCCAACAGCAGATATCATGTGTATCATGCCTTTCTGCCGAGGTTAATTTGACTAACTGCCCTATCCAGTGAGGGGTGATGTGCCACTCTCAGCCCTGTGCAGGCCTCACTCTGCTGCTGTAGGAGAAAAGGTTTGATGAAATGAGAGGATGGGCGAGCACTTACCCCATGCCTCTGCTCATTCCACCACGCATGCCGCCACCACGCATCATCCCACCGCGGTCAAACCCTCCACGGCCGCGGCCCCGGCTCTCCCCCCCACCCATGCCTCGGCCCTCACCGCGGCCCCTATATCCACCCGACTCTGGCCCCGGGTAGCCCCGTCCGTTGGAATGATCCTGCCTGTAGTTGCCTGGGGAGAGAGCAGACAGTTAGGACCCACCACAATTAAGAACTATGAAGATAAACCAGTATAAAATCATACAATGCCATAAGACTTACTGTACTGGCTAGGTGTTCTATATTCACCCTGCTGACCATAGCTGCCTCCTGGTCCACCCTGTTGTCCATACTGGCTGGCAGGTGGCTGACTGTAGGACCCCCCGGATGTGGGTGCATAGCTGGAAGGTGGGGCCTGTTGCTGGGGTGGAGGGGCCTGTGGCGCCTGGTAACCGACACCCTGTTGGGTGTAGCCACTCTGCTGGCTCTGGTATCCACCACCTTGTGGCGGCTGGGAGAATGAGCCCTGCTGGGGTGCCTGAGAGTAGGAGTTCTGCCCATAGCTGGTGGGTGGCTGGCTGCTGGTGCTGTAGCTGTGGGGACAGGAGATGAGGACAAGAGAAATTGGGTCAAACCTCCAGATGGCATAATGCAGCTTGGTCTTTCTCAGATTAGTAAATACATGGCATTTGGCTTCACTCGCAATAACATATGTTAATAAGTCGCTAAATGTGTATGATCAATAACATCCTATAATAACATCTTATTTGATGGGTGGGATACTACCAACTCCCCCGCCAAGGATCGTTAAGTTAGATTCCCAGTACATGCGTGATTAAGTTACTTTGGATTAAAGTACCTGCCAAATTGTACATACCAGAACACTGGTTAATATGATAAAGGAGCTTGAGCTGACAGTTAAGCAAATGTTTAAGAGTGAAATTTGAGGGCTCAAAGACACCTGGGTGGTGCTCCAGCGGCCGGCTGCTGCCCATATCCCTGGTATGCAGTCTGGGTTCCATATCCACTCTGGACCCCATAAGAGCCCTGGCTGCTGCTGGTGGTGGCAGCAGCAGGGGCTGCAGCATACCCTGCAGCTCCATACCCCTGGGTTGGCTGGCTGTAACCCTGGGGGGCAACAGGAGTGGTGGCATAACCAGCTGAGAGGAGAAAAGCAAAAGTCGGTGTTAAACTGCGTACACAAGCCCCAGCTGCCCCACAACAAACTAGGGGCTAATGCAGGGGATGGGCAATTCCAGTCCCCGAGGGTCTGATTGGTGTCAGTTTTGCCCCAGCTAACACATCGGACAAAAAAAAAAACCCACCTAATCATGACCTTCAGTTTAGAATGCCATTTGAATATCAGCTGTGTTTGCTAGGGATGGAGAAAGCCAGGCCCTCAGGGACTGGAGTTGCCCGCCCCATGGCTAGTGGCATAGAACTGTACATTTCAATGCGTCCTGGGCTCACAAAAAGTTGTATAGCTTTTGAATACAATGCATTTGAGTTTCATTTCATGTTTTTATCGGAATAGATAAAAGTTACCACCTGCAGCGGGTGGCTGCTGACTGTAACCCTGTTGAGCGTAGCCACTTGAGGTGCTACCACCTTGGGGATAGGTTGACTCAGTCGGCTGGCTGTATGACCCATATCCCTGCGGTTGGCCATAACTCGGCTGAAAAACAACAGATGTCAACTATCGATAATCCAACACCATTACAGATCAGTTGTTTCTTCAGAAAAAAAAAAGTTTCTGAAAACTGCCCCCCCAAACTCAGGAGAGAAGCTTCAGATTGTGTTAATTCATTGAGCCCGTTCAGATCATTGAACCCTAAAAAGCTAGGGGCTATGGAAAGGGGCTTTGGTCAGAACAAAAGTAGCCTACCTGTGTGTTTTGTCCATAGCCAGCCTGAGAGGGCGGAGCCACATAGGAGCCATACCTACAAAAATAAAACAGCCTTAGTCTCTACTCCACCCCCCACCATCTTCATTGACTCGTCAATACAACAATTGTCGTCGAGTCGGACAAATGTTCGGGGATTACTATCAATGAGATAAACAGTTAAATTATATACATTCGTTTTTCAGTGCAAGAATACACTTACCCCGGTTGGCCTCCTGCCTGTCCATAGGAGCTGTAGTCTGCAAAATACAACATAACCATGAGGACAGTTCCATTTTGATAATAAATGGCATCATGAACATGTTTCTTTAATTCTTTACCATGTCAAAATTACTAAGTGTTTGTGGAAAATGCAGTCTCCAAAACCTGGCTATTAGTTGACAAACAAAGCTCAACTCAAGAAATGGCCGCCTTTATCAGCTTGTTTTACAGTGTCCATACCAACTAACGTTAGAACAGGCGCGCATTCGCTCAGCTAACGAAAAAGCTAGCTAGCAACGTTAACTAGTAAGAGCCATCGGACAATACTATAGTTAGAACTAGCAAACTAGAGGAATGAGAGGCAAGTTTCACGGAACAATAACTCCCAACCTGTTCAAAAACAGTTATAGGCTTGGGGTTTTGAAAATGTAATTACAAAATGCAATAGCAGTTATAGCTAGTTAGCTAGCATTAAAAGCTAGCGAAATAACCCCTCCCCCATACAAGGTAATGTAGCTAAATGGCTCCCACTGCACATAACGGTACTTAACTGCTGCCTACATGTCTAATACCTAATATTGACATTGATAAACTGATATGTAGACGAATTAATACGGTTTCACAATCCTTACCCGCTGCTGATGCCATTTCAATGTCTGGTCTTCACAGAATGTTCTTCTCTCTATTCAGACACGCGCAACTGGCCTGGTTTTAAACGAAGGCGGACCTAAACTGAAAGGGACGGTCTACTTCTTGTTCGTTGTGGGGGGGGTTTATCGGCGGTTGGCATACAACGCTATGGTGCATTACCGCCACCTATTGCACTGGAGTGTGGGACAGAGACAGGGAGATAATGAATCCTACCTGCCAGCCCCGTTACTCTTAAAAAAGATAATACAATATTTGAGACGATATCTAACGACGTTCTACTTAATAAACTCTTTAAACTAATTTCCTGTATCCCGTTCTACTTCATACTAGATCTCAGTCTCTCTCTTTCCCTCTGATACTACCCACACTGGAGCAATATATGCTCCACAGTCTCTGTTTCCTGGAATTAATCACACGTTCCTGTTGGATGCTTTCCTATCACATTTAAAGTCTCAGATGTGTCTTCAGGACAAGTCTCTGAACATCCTTGAGTGGCAAAGCCAAAGCCCGGACTTCTGGAATATTTCTGGAGAGACCTGAAAATAAGTGTGCAGCAACGCTTCCCATACAACCTGACAGAGCTTGAGAGGATCTGCAGAGAAAAATGGGAGAAACTCCCCAAATACAGGTGTGCCAAGCTTGTAGCGTCATACCCAAGAAGACTCACTGCTTTAATCGCTGCCAAAGATGCTTCAACATAGTACTGAGTAAAGGGTCTGAATACTTTTGTAAATGTGATATTTCAGTTTTTTTAATTTGATAAATTAGCAAACATTTCTAAAAACATGTTTGTACTTTATCATTGTGGTGTATTGTGTGTAGATTGGTGAGGGGAAAAAAAACAATTTATTAAATTTTAGAATAAGGCTGTAACATAACAAAAAGGAAAAGGGATCTGAATACTTTCCTGAATGCACTTTACATGGTCCTCAATGAGGAACGCCCAGCCCCCCACTCCTTTCCCGTCACATTTAGCACCTTCTTACACTTTCCCACCACACTCTCAATGTGTTAGTCCAGTGTTAAAGTATGCCCCAAGGAACCTGAAGGACCCCACCTTTAAAATTTAATGGCTCTTTTTTGAGTTTTTATTATTAGTGGATATTGGCCTAATTCTGCCCTGCATGCATTGTTTGTAGTTTTCCTCTGGACATGTAGGAGAATCTTACATAACTCTGCATGCAGGGTTTCAATGGGGTGTTTGTCCCATTTGATGAAATCTTGTTTTGCAAGTGGACCACACACCTCGCTGCCATAAAGTGCAATTGTTTCAATTACATATTCAATTCGTTTTAGCCAAATTTGAATAGGTATTTCAATATGAATTAGCTTTTTAATGGCGTTGAATGCCCTGCTTGCTTTCTCTCTCAGCTCATTCACATTAAGGTGTCCAGTTGAGTATATTTTTAAACCTAAGTAATTGCAGTGTGTACAGTACTCCATATATTTTGTACCAATTTAGAACTTTGTTCTAATTCCCTGAGATCTGGATCTTCTCTGGAAAATCATTATTTTAGTCTTTTTGGGGTTTACTGCCAGGGCCCAGGTCTGGTCCGCTCTAGCAGGTCCAGGCTCTGCTGTAAGCCATGTGCTGTGGGTGACAGCAGGCATAGATCATCTGCGAAGAGTAGGCATTTAACTTCTGAATTGTGGAGACTAACACCAGGGGCTGAGGATTTTTCTAGAATAGTGGCCAATTCGTTAATGTAATTATTGAAGAGTGCAGATTGCAACCCTGGCATAGGCCCCACCTCTGGTTAAAGAATTCTGTTATTTTCTTACCAATTTTAATGCTGTGCATATTGCCAGTATACATTAATGTAATTATGTCATATGTTTTACCCTCTACACCACTTCTCCTCTCTCTCTCTCTACCTCCTTTCGCAAGGCATTCTGGAACTTGAAGTCAATAGCCCCACCTTATCTCAGCTCACTGGTCACCATAGCAGCACCCACTCGTAGCACGCACTCCAGCAGGTATATCTCACTGGTCACACCCAAAGCCAATACCTCCTTTGGTCATCTTTCCTTCCAGTTTTCTGCTGCCCATGACTGGAACGAATTGCAAAAATCTCTGAAGCTGGAGACTCACATCTCCCTCACTAGCTTTAAGCACCAGCTGTCAGAGCAGTTTACAGATCACTGCACCTCTGCCTATCTGTAAACAGCCCATCTATCCACCTACCTCATCCCCATACTGGTATTTATTTATTTATTTTGCTCCTTTGCACCCCAGTATCTCTACCTGCACATTCATCTTCTGCCGATCTACCATTCCAGTGTTTTAATTGCCATATTGTAATTACTTCACCACCATGGCCTATTTATTTCCTTAACTTACCTCATTTGCCCTCACTGTATATAGACTTTTTGTTTACTTTTGTTCTACTGTATAATTGACTGTATGTTTTGTTTATTCCATGTGTAACTCTATGTTGTTGTATGTATCGAATTGCTACGCTTTATCTTGGCCAGGTCGCAGCTGAAATGAGAACTTGTTCTCAACTAGCCTACCTGGTTAAATAAAGGTGGAAAAGTAGTTCTCTCAAACTCCAACACACGAATTCCAACACAATTAATTATGTAAATAACTGTAAAGAAAATTAATTGAGCTGTATCTAAAGATAAAACTTTAAACATTAACTCTCTAAGCCATTAGAGTTACAACAATAGACTCAGTAGCTGCCCCACTAAAGCTGTTCTCACCCAGTTATTCATACTATCCACATCCCCTCTCATATCCACCCGAGCCATCACCTGCTCTCTTAGCTTCTGAAACTGATCCCACTTTGCCCTTCCAAACGCCCACCTGCCTATTCCATCCACTGACACCTCCTCCTCCCTCCGGTCTACTGTGCATACTATGGGGTAATGATCACTCTCTACTGTAAAGTCCATGGAGAACAAGAGCACCTCCTCCCAGCTGCCCACTGCACTGAGGCTAGGTAACACGGTCACCACCAATAAATCCATGATAATCGAACATTTCAAGAAGCATTTCTCTACGGCTGGCAATGCTTTCCTCCTGGCTATCCCAACCCTGGCCAACAGCTCCGCACCCCCTTAGCTACTTGCAGATGTTCTGAAAGAGCTGCAAAACCTGGACCTGTACAAATCAGCTGGGCTAGAAAATCTGGACCCTCTCTTTCTAAAAATTATCTGCCACCATTGTTGCAACCCTTATTACCAGTCTGTTCAACCTCTTGTATCGTCCGAGATCCCTAAAGATTGGAAATCTGCCGCGGTCAAACCCCTCTTCAAAGGGGGTGACACTCCGAAACTGTTATAGACCTATAGCCATCCTGCCCTTTCTAACGTCTTCAAAAGCCTAGTTAACAAACAGATCACTGACCATTTCGAATCCCACGTACCTTCTCCGCTGTGCAATCCGGTTTCCGAGCTGGCCACGGGTGAACCTCAGCCACGCTCAAGGTACTAAACATATCATAACCGCCATTGTTTAAAGACAGTACTGTGCAGCCGTCTTCATTGACCTGGCCAAGGCTTTTGACACTGTCAATCCCTGTATTCTTATCGGCAGACTCAATAGCCTTGGTTTAACCCTAACCCTAACCCTAACCCTAACCCTAACCCTAACCCTAACCCTAACCCTAACCCTAACCCTAACCCTAACCCTAACTCTAAGCCTGGACTTTAATAAACTCTGTTTCTGTTAAGTGCGTTTGTCCTCTTTCACCTTCACAGACCTGCCTGGTTCACCAACTACTTCACAGACAGAATTCAGTGTGTCAAATTGGAGGGCATGTTGTCCGGACCTCTGGCAGTCTCTATGGGGGTACCACAGGGTTCAATACTCAGGCCGACTCTTTTCTCTGTATATATCAACAATGTACCGCTTGCTGCGGGTGATTCCCTGATCCACCTCTATGCAGACGACACCATTCTGTATACATCTAGACATTTGGACACTGTGTTAACTAACCTCCAAACGAGCTTCAATGCCATACAACACTCCTTCCATGGCCTCCAACGGCTCTTAAACACTAGTAAAACCAAATGCATGCTTTTCAACCGTTTGCTGCCCGCACCTGCCCGCCCGACTAGCATCACTACTCTGGACGGTTCTGACCTAGAATATGTGGACAACTACAAATACCTAGGAGTCTGTCTAGACTGTAAACTCTCCTTCCAGACTCATATTAAACATCTCCAATCTAGAATTGTCTTTCTATTTCGCAATAAAGCCTCCTTCACTCACGCAGCCCAACTTACCCTAGTAAAACTGACTATCCTACCTATCCTCGACTTCGGCGATGTCATCTACAAAATAGCTTCCAATACTCTACTCACAAACTGGATGCAGTCTATCACAGTGCCATCCGTTTTGTTACCAAAGCCCCTTATACCACCCACCGCTGTGACCTGTATGCTCTTGTCGGCTGGCTCTCGCTACATATTCGTCGCCAGACCCACTGGCTCAAGGGTCATCTAGAAGTCTATGCTAGGTAAAGCCCCGCCTTATCTCAGCTCACTGGTCACGATAACAACACCCACCCATAGCACGCGCTCCAGCAGGTATATCTCACTGGTCATCCCCAAAGCCAACACCTCTTTTGGCCGCCTTTCCTTCCAGTTCTCTGCTGCCAGTGACTGGAATGAATAACAAAAATCGCTGAAGCTGGAGACTTATATATTATTATATATTTCCCTGACTAACTTTAAACATCAGCTAACCTATTGCTGCTTTGTCTGCTCTTAATGAACCAAGGTCTCAGGTTTCCGACCTCTCTGACAGTTCCAGAGTCTTCTCGTGCCACCTGTTCCCGTTGCCGTGTCTCCAGAACAGGGTTAATCCCACCTTGCTACTACATAGTCCATCTGTAAATAGCCCACCCAATCTACCTACCTCATCTCCATATTGTTTTTATTTACTTTTCTGTTCTTTTGCACACCAGTATCACCACTTGCACATCTATCACTCCAGTGTTAATCTGCTAAATTGTAATTACTTCGCTACTATGGCCTATTTATTGCCTACCTCCTCACGCCATTTGCACACACTGTATATAGACTTTCTTTTTTTCTACTGTGTTATTGACTGTACGCTTGTTTATTCCATGTGTAACTCTGTGTTGTTTGTGTCACACTGATTTGCTTTATTTTGGCCAGGTCGCAGTTGTGAATGAGAACTTGTTCTCAACTAGCTTACCGGGTCAAATAAAGGGGAATAAAAAAAAATATTTAAAAAATACTGTCGATTCCTCCCATCGTACTGGATGCCAGATTGCATAAGGGCACAAGGTGAGATCCAGATGCAGACCTAGGAGGCATATGGATTGAGTCTTTGATATTTATTATAATCCAAACAGGTAGGCAACAGAATGGTCGTGGACAGGCAAAAGGTCAAAACCAGTTCTGAGTCCAGCAGGTACAGAGTGGCAGGCACGCTCAAGGTCAAGGCAGGCAGAATGGTCAGGCAGGCGGGTACAGAGTCCAGAAACAGGCAAGGGTCAAAACCAGGAGGACTAGCAAAAAGAGATAGAAAAAGCAGAAGCACGGGAAAAACACACTGGTTGACTTGAACATACAAGACAAAATAGCACAGAGAGACAGTAAACATAGGGATTAATACACCGGGGGAAATAAGCGACACCTGGAGGGGGTGGAGACTATTACAAGGACAGGTGAAACAGATCAGGGCGTGACAGATTGAGGTCCAAGGCAGACTCTTTCCTTGTGGCTACATCAATCCTGGTCCCTCGGCCATCACTCAGGTACACCAGCTCTTTCATTTCTATCAGATCACAATTTCCACCCATCTGTTCCCCCCAGAGCATGTTGTGGGCATTAAAATCTCCACACCACAATACTGTACTTCTATCCTGGCCAATCACACCCTCTCCAGCACTTCCAAGTCCAATATCCGACAAGGATTATATTAGTTCACTAGCACCCCTCCTCTCAACATCCACCACCACATATTCCTCCACATATTCCTCTTCAATACCTATAATAAACTCCACAGTCGGTTTAAGCCATGTTTCCTGCACACAAAACGGGACTGGTCATCACTTGTTCTTCTTCTTCAGGATTGGGTTAGTGGATCCGAACCAGCTTTCAATGTGCATACATCGACACCTACTGTGCTGGAGTGTGAGGCCAGTCACAGCCTAACTAACAACAACAATAAGAATAAGAACGCAACATGCAATGATTTCAAAGATTTTACTGAGTTACAGTTCATATAAGGAAATCAGTCAATTGAAATGAATTCATTAGGATGTAATCTATGAATTTCACATGACTGGGAATACAGATATTCATCTTCAGATCACAGATATGCATCTTCTGGTCACAGATACTTTAAAATAAAAGGTAGGGGTGTGGATCAGAAAACCAGTCATCATCTGGTGTGACCACCATTTGCTTCATGTAGTGCGACACATCTCCTTTGCGTAGAGTTCCTCAGAGTGTTGATTGTGGCCTGTGGAATGTTGTCCCACTCCTCTTCAATGGCTGTACGACGTTGCTGGATATTGATGATAACTGGAACGCGCTGTCATACATGTCGATCCAGAGCATCCCAAACATGCTCAATGGGTTACATGTCTGGTGAGTATGCAGACCATGGAAGAAGTAGTTTATGCCTGCCCCATACCATAACCCCATCTCCACCATAGTGCAATCTGTTCACAATGTTGACATCAGCAAACCGCTCGCCCACACAATGCCATACACGTGGTCTGCGGTTGTGAGGCTGTTGGACGTACTGCCAAATTCTTTAAAACAATGTTGGATTTGGCTTATGCTAGAGAAATTAACATTCAATTCTCTGGCAACAGCTCTTGTGGGCATTCCTTCCGTCAGCATGCCAATCGTACACTCCCTGGCATTTTATTGACCCCAGCACATGGTGCACCGTGTAATGATTATGCTGTTTAATCAGCTTCTTGATATGCCACACTTGTCAGGTGGATGGATTATCTTGGCAAAGGAGAAATGCTCACTTACAGGGATGTAAACCAATTTGTGCATATGTAACATCTCTGGGATTTTTTGTTTTAGCTCATGAAGCATGGGACCAACACTGTTGCGTTTATATTTTTGTTCGTTGTACATTCAATTATCTTCATTAGTGCTGTTCCTCTAAGAAAGTGAACTAGAGCCCTAGACATCAATTCCTCTCCCCCACTACACCACCCAAACCCCAATCCCATCCAGCCTCTCAAGCCCTTTCGCATAATCTCTACCTATCTACATCATACAATTCCCAAAATATCAACACATGCTCCACCGTTTCCTCCACTAAACACTCATCACACAGACCTGTTTCATGTTTTTATTTATTTATTTTACCAGGTGAATTTGTCAGTTAAGAACAAATTCTTATTTTCAATGACGGCCTAGGAACAGTGGGTTAACTGCCTGTTCAGGGGCAGAATGACAGATTTGTACCATGTCAGCTCGGGGGTTTGAACTTGCAACCTTCCGGTTACTAGTCCAACGCTCTAACCACTAGGCCGCCCCAATAATCCACATGGTATTCAAACCTGTGTGCCCAAACCGTAGTCTACTCCACACAACGTCCTCTGTCCTACATCCCATACTCCTCACCTCTTCCTTTATTGACCGATCTACATGATAAAATTGCCTCCCCTTACAACTAGCATCCCACTCCCTTTGCCGAAGATCGAGCCCTTTTGCCCGGATCAGGACTTGACTTCCCTTCGGCCCAGCGGGACCTGCATATCTACCCCTCTCTCCTCACAGCACTCTTACCCTCCATACCTCTCCACAAACAAGTCTACCCTACCCGACCTGCCTGTCTTCACACTATTCAACACTGCAGCCAAATCAGAGCAGATCACCATTCTGAGTGGTTTCATCTTCTCCACCCATCTCAGACCTATAATCATGGCCATCAACTCTGCCACATACACTGACACATAATCAGTTAACCGCTTACATACTCTGACATTGAAACCTGGGATATACATCCCAGCCCCCACCTTTCTACTGGCTGGATCCTTTGAACCATCTGTCCTTAAAAACAAATAAAAATGAGTATCTATATATCTCTCCTCTCAGGTCCTCACCCCATTCTCTCCTGTCCTCAGTCATGTCCACATCGACATTTGGTTTCGGGAAACAGCCATGTAGGAATGTTCCCCAATGCAATTGCTGGCCCTATCTCTCTCCCAAAGTCCATATTCTACCACCTTCTGCTCGATTGTCCACCTGTATGCCCTATGCTAACGCCCTCCTCGCTCTGTTCATTCCCCAGTTGCCGTGACAGCAGGATGTCCTTCTGAACTCCCTTTCAACCTTGCCCAGTACGCTAATGCAAGTTTATCCTGCCTTATCCTCAGTGCAGTTCCTCACTATCCACCTGCAATGCCTCAACAGGCGTTGTCCTGAAGGCACCCATACACAATCTCAGGGCCCTTGACTGTATCCTATCCAGGCACTGTAGCACCGTTTCGGCTGCCGATCCATATACAAATCACCCACAATCCAAAAATGATCTGATCAATGCATTGTACATATACAACAGTGTTAGTCTATCCGACACCCAATCATATCTGCCACTGTTTCCATGAGGTTCAGCACCTTCCTACACTTATTTTCAATATGCTCAACATGTCCATGTAATCCACTCATCAAACCACATACCTAAATACTTCAAACCAGACACCCTGCCTATACTGTATATTGGCAGCCTAATATCTTTAACCTTCCTCCTAGAAAACACCATAAAGTAGGACTTGGCCACAGACATCCTAAACCCCCATGTTAGAGACCAATCTTCCACAACTCCCACAACTTGCATTTTCCTCATCACACATTTCACAGTCCCACCTCTCTTCCATACAGCCCCATCATCAGCATACAAGGACACACACACTCCCTGTCCCACCTCTTTAAACATGTCATCTATCATCAGGGTGAACAAGACCTGATTAACCACACTTCCCTGAGGAGTAACATTGTCCACTTCAAACTGCATTGACAATTCTGACCCCACCCTCACCCATATGACTCGATCGAAGTTCATGATCCAGTTATACAGATGTCCTCCAATGTCCAATGCACTCAACTTGATCAACAACTCTTCCCTCCACATGGCATCGTAAGCTTTCTCAATGTCAAAATACACAACACTCATCACCTCTTTTATTATCAGGGCCTTGGCTATCTATGTATTAACTGTCACCAGGGCATCAATGGCAGACATTCCTCTCCTGAACCCACTCTGTGCAGAGCTCATCAAACCCCTAACCTGTCGTCACTAGTTACCACAGCCACAAAGTCAAAACTCTTCCCATTTCTAGCGCTTCTCTTCTTCTTCTTTGATATTATGGCAGTCCGCAAACAAATGTTATAGGTGCATGCCGCCACATATTGTATTGGTTGTGTTTCAGCCTACTATTTTGTAGTATGAATTCATTACAATTGTGGAAAAAATATATATACAGTACCAGCCAAAAGTTTGGATACCTACTCATTCAAGGGGTTTTCTTTATTTACACTATTTTCTACATTGTAGAATGATAGTGAAGACATCAAAACTATGAAATAACACACAAGGAATCATGTAGTAACCCAATAAGCGCTGAACAAATCAAAATATATTTTCTATTCTTCAAAGTAGCCACCCTTTGCCTTGATGACAGCTTTTGCACACTCTTGGCATTCTCTCAACCAGCTTCACCTGTAATGCTTTTCCAAAAGTCTTTAAGTTCCCCCATATGCTGAGCACCTGTTGGCTGCTTTTCCTTCACTCTGTGGTCCACCTTATCACAAATCTTCTCGATTGGGTGGAGGTCTGGTGATTGTGGAGGCCCGGTCATCTGATGCAGCACTCCATCAATCTCATTTTTGGTCAAATAGCCCTTACACAGCTTGGACGTGTGTTGGATCATTGTTCTGTTGAAAACCAAATGATAGTCCCAATAAGCGCAAACCAGATGGGATGGCGTATCACTGCAGAATGCTGTGGTAGCCATGCTGGTTAAATGTGCCTTGAATTCTAAATAAATCACAGACAGTGTCCCCAGCAAAGCACCCCCACACCATCACACCTCCTCCATGCTTCACGGTGGGAACCACACATGCAGAGATCATCCGTGCACCTAGTCTGCGTCTTACAAAGACATGGTGGTTGTAACCAAAAATCTCAAATTTGGACTCATCAGACCAAAGGACAGATTTCCACTGATCCAATGTCCATTGCTTGTGTTTCTTGGCCCAAGCAAGTCTCTTCTTATTGGTGTCCTTTAGTAGTGGTTTCTTTGCAGCAATTCAACTATGAATTGCTGCAAGTGCTCCCGAGTGGTGCAGCGGTCTAAGGCACTGCATCTCAGTGCAAGAGGCGAGAGGCGTCACTACAGTCCCTGATTGGGGGTCCCATAGGGCGGCGCACATTTGGCCCAGCATTGTCCTGAAGGCCTGATTCATACAGTCTCCTCTGAACAGTTGATGTTGCGATGTGTCTGTTACTTGAACTCTGTGAAGCATTTATTTGGGCTGCAATTTCTGAGGCTGATAACTCTAATAAACTTATCCTCTGCAGGATAACTCTGGGTCTTCCATTCCTGTGGCGTTACCCATGAGAGCCAGTTTCATCATAGCGCTTGATGGTTTTTGCTACTGCACTTGAAATTCTTGAAATTTTCTGTATTGACTTAAAGTAATGGACTCTCGTCTCTCTTTGCTTATTTGAGCTGTTCTTGCCATAATATGGACTTGGTCTAGGGCTATATTCTGTATACCACCCCTACCTTGTCACAACACAACAATTTGGCTCAAACACATTAAGAAGGAAAGAAATTAAGCTGGTTGAGAGAATTCTAAGAGTATGCAAAAATGTCATCCAGGCAAAGGGTGACTACTTTGAAGAATCTCAAATCTCAAATAAAAATATTTTGATTTGTTTAGCACTTTTTTGGTTACTACATGATTCCATATGTGTTATTTCATAGTTTTGATGCCTTCACTATTATTCTACAATGGAGAAAATAGTAAAATAAAATAAAAACCGTGGAATGAGTAGGTGTGTCCAAACTTTTGACTGGTACTGTATATATTTTGCCCTACCAACTAACACTGCACCCATTACAACCTCACCACTATTCCACTACTTTGGCTCTATCTGATCCTACTCCAGGCCAGCAGCCTGGGAGGACTGAACACTATAGTTCAAAACATCTTGTAACGCTTCTGCAGTAAAATCTCGTACACCAAAGTACTCCTCTGCAGCTGCCACCACAACATCTATCCTCTGTGATTTACATTCCATTCCTGCCGTACAATTGACGACCATGGCTATGAATGGCAAAAAAACTACCTTCCTGAAAGACATTATTCCTATCACTCTCTATTGGCCTTGGCCTACTCACAAGGATCTTCTTAGAATCTCTCACCCTGGGCCCCATCTTCCTCTACTACTCTCTTCACTGCCTCGGCATACAACACCTTCTGCACTAATGTGATCCTGGCACCCTCAACCAGCCTTTCTCTCACCAGACACCTCTGGTCTTCAGTACCATGGGTACCCCTACAGTTTATACACACAACTTTTTCCATCAATACTATAACACTGCTTTGTCTCATGTCCGCCTGCACACTTCTCACGTCTAAGAATCTCCCTCCTACACCCTGATGCTTCTACTACCATTCATCTTCTTAAAATCTGATTTTAAACCTAATCCTAACCTCAATCCTTACCTGTTTTCATGAATATTTACGATATAGCCAATTTTCACTTTGTGGCTGTGGTAACTAGTTGAAACCCTGGGGACTGGACACAGTCAAAGGGAGTCTATTATACTGACAGGATAGTCAAGTGACTGCTCCAACAATGGAAATAGATGTCCTCAAAGAGGTAAGACTATAGGTGGGACCATTCTAGCCAATGAGAGGGCAATACGCATGTGAACAACAGGCCATAGAGATAGAGGACTTGTATATGTGCCATTATGCTGTCTGCGACATGTATGTTAGCACCCAGCCCTAGTACTCTGTGAACTCTTGTTGATCCCGGTGGACTCTCTTGTGGAATTCTTGTTTGTTTGTTTTTTGAGTATCTTTTGAGGCTTTTTGTGCTATACCTTCCACCTTGTGGATTTACCTTTTTGTCTTGGAGGATTACCTTTGTTCTTGTGGAATTCCTTTTGAGGTTGTGGAGTTACATGTTTTCCTGAAGAACTTCACTTTTTACTTCATTAAATACACCGTCTCAAGTACTGCTGTGTCTGCTTCATCTTCTGGGTTCTGCCGACTATTCGTGGCTCAGTTGGTTAAGTGACTGTTTTTCACTCCGGAGACCTGGGTTTGTAACCGGGTCCTGACACAAACCATTACAAAACATATATTCAATCAAATAACCTTCACATGGAAAATTGGCAATTACATTGTTTGTTGACCAAATTTGACACCATCATTGACCTCCATAAAAAATTCCTAATTTTGTAGGCTTATTTTCGTGGGCAGATTTTGAGCTGAGTAAAACTTCTCGCTTTGCCTCTTCCTCTCTGAAATACTTCAGTAAAAGTGTGAATGGACATGGCATCAATCTGAAGAAAACTTTAATCCACACAGGAACTTGTCAGTCAGCCACCTGGAATACCTATTGTATTCATGGCATATTAAATTAGATATATTTACAAGATCTATAAAATGTCATTGATTAGTCTGTATTCATGGTATTGAGCATTGACTCTTTATTTTCTGGCATTTGTGCATCACATCCAAAAACTAGGTCTAAAAAAGGATTAAGATCCTAACTTCTTAAAAAGACATAAATAAATACATGATGCTAAATGACATGAATCATGATGATACCAGTGATCCATTTACCAACTATCAAATGAATTGCACCTCCCTTCACTATAGACACCATCCAGACGGATCAAACAGTCTATGGTCAGAGTCCAATTCATGTCTACAAAAATTATAATTTGAGCTTCAAGTCAACTTCAGTGGATGTCCTTCACCACCAACATTTAAACAAATGTTTCAAGCCTGTGCAATTTGTCTTGGTGTAAGTATCTCCTAACATTTGGCATCGTCAGAGTAAGAGTTATTAGTGAAAATGCTGACTTTTATTGTACAATCATTTCTGCATTGTTCTTTGAAAAGTGCTCTGTGGCAATGTCCTCTGCAAAAACTGGTAATTGAGCTGTCATCTTTTATCCTCCCGAAATGCCACAAGGAGTGTATAATGGCAAAACCGGAGGAACATATGTTCTACAAGTTTACAATTCATTAGACAATACTATTTCCTCAGAGTTGTATTCATGTGTATAAGCACTTTGAAAAACTGCACAATTAGCAGCGAATGGTATTCGCATTTGTCATTATCGGGAAGAAATTGTTATGGCACTAGAAATCAGGATATTTGATAAGACCTCTAGTCCTTTATGTTTTGAATCTCTATATTTTTTATTCTGTACTTTAAAGTTGCCTCGGATGAATATGAGTCAAGTAATAAATTAGCTTTAAAATAGACTATAATTTTTCTACAAAAAGCAAATAAAATGCTCAGAGCCACCAAATTGGCTTAAAGTGACCACTATATGAGATGCATCAATTCCTCCAGAATATTACAAAGTACATATCAACAGACCTAGATGAAAACTTTTGAATCCCACTGAATTGAGGTTAGCTGGTTATGGACGCAATTATGATGTAAGGAAGTCAGTGCAGCCAATAGTGTCAAAAGTCATATGCTGAAAGACTTTGCTACAAGTCATCCCACCGCTGCTCTGCAGTTTCTCCTCTTCATCAGTGTGCCATCTTGCTCTAACTCAGAGCATCCTTCCTGGTACATGTTTTCCTGTTCAAATCCAGTGAATCTGGTTGTCGCTGGTCACAGTAAACCGTCCTGCTCAAAGACTGAGGGCAGGGCGGAGAAGTCGAAGGGGGCAAACTTAATACCCGTCCCATGATAGAACTTATTCTGGAACTCCACCCTACAAAGGAGAGCATTCACATATGTAAATAACCAGTACGAATACATGCGTGAATAAATGACCGAGTGAATAATTAGAAGAGAGTTAAAGATTTTTAAAAAGTATACAGAGTAGGTGACCACTGGGGAATGACAGAGTATGTGAGAGTGGATGAGTGATTAACAGAGAGTGATTGATTGACTGACTGAATGAGTCATTCAGTAAGGCATCACTTAGTTAAGTATACAGATAGACTCACCAGTGCAGCCGGAGGGCATGGAGGAACGCTGAGAGCCCTTCCATGACAAGCAGGATGGACACAGTGAGCACAGCGAACAGGCTGAACACTGGTACCAGAAACAGCACCCCCAGTCTGGAGGTCATCCTCAGGCCCAGACGCATCACCATGGCCCACAGCACCTCGGAAAGCTCTGACAAACACGTAGATGGACACACAGTAAGAGGGAGATTTATGAATCAATATCTGAACATGGAGACAGTAATTGATAGTAATTGCCCCCCGGTGGCCTTTTAAAGGTGTAGTGAGTACGATCCTTACGAGCATGGGCTAAACTGAGGGCCCAGAGACGTAGGTAAGACGCCGTGTTGGAGATGCAGCCCAGGCAATACTCTATGGTGTGGATGGCCTGGTGCAGGAACACGTCCCCAAAGTCAGACTGAAAGATGTACAACACATTGACTAGATAGAAAGGCAACAGTGATGACTGAAATACAGCTGCTCTTACTCAAATGTTTATATGAGATGTATGTACAGTTGCGGTTTTGACCTCCTTAGGCTGGTTGTCCCTGCTGGTCATGAGGTCATCAAATCCCTCTTCCTCATCATCAGCGTAAGCTGGTGCTTGGGACATATCATCCTCACTCGCGCGCCGAACTCTCTCATAACCCTAAAATACAGACAACAGACGTTAAAATGCACATATATTATTCACTAAAAACACATGGGTAACAAAGTCATGACACGACTCTTTCCACCATACTCACCCTGCGCAATCGCAGGCTCTTCCCTCCCCGGTGCAGCCAGTAGAGGTAGACAGGTTTTCCTAAAAGCAGCACAGGCACAGACAGCAGAGCCACCACCACCAGGAAGACCTGCAGCCCAGTCTGTGCAGCAAAATACACAGGGTCAAACACAGAGCCACATGTACAGAGACGTTCAAAATGGACATTCAGAGATTCAGATAGAGATGCTGAGAAAACCCAGAGTCAGGGGGGACACTCTGAGTCATGACTCCGTCACTAACACCCACCTGTCCGGGGTAGAGAGGGGTGTTGTCCCCTCCCTGCATTAGGAACATGTTGATGAAGTGGATGAGGATGCTGGGGGCCAGGCGGGAGTCACGTGCACCAAAAGCCAGCCACTTGTAGATGATCATGAAGACCAGGTAGCCAAAGAGACACATCAGGAACAGAAACTCAGGGAGGAACAGCAGGTAGATGTTGAACCTCTGTTTGAAGTGCCTGGATAAATGGAAGAGAAGAGGGAAGGGAAGGGGAAGAACAAATTTATATAAATGTAGAGGAACTCTTTCTGATGTTTTGTATTCCACAGTCGTGACTACTGTTAGGAACCACTAACTGGTCACTCACAGATGGTTGAATACACTGAGCACCACCCCAAAGCTCATGTGCATGACCCCTATGATGACAGACATCTTCATCTTGTAGGAGTTCAGGAAGGACAGGCGATTCACTGCCATGTTCCATATCTGTAGGTGTGATACAAAGCATAACATGAACATAACATTAGACAATATCAATACCTGTGTCACGTCTACCCCCGCTCCCCCCTCCGGCACTCAACGTTGCCAGTCTACTAACCACCGGTCCTGGCAACCCATCATTTCATCACCTGGCAACCATCATTACGCACACCAGTGCCTCATCTTTAGGCACACCTGGACATCATCACTTCCCTGATTTCTCCCCATTTATTTAGCATTCTGTTGTTGTTACCCATCAGGCAGTGTTGTTTATGTTCAGATGCTACGCTTGTTTGTGTATACACTTTATGTTCATTCATATTAAACTCACCGACTGCACCTGCTTCCTGTGTCTTCGTTACAGAATACTGCCTCCTAAAATGGAAGCAGCAGCCAACCCGAGACATCTCCAAGATGGTCGACGAACAGCCAGCTGGCGCAACCGGGGACTGTGATGGATGAGGTCTTCTGTGTTCTTCAACGTCTAGATCTTCCTCAAGAGGTGTTACCTCCAACAAGCGGAGGATCCTCTACCATTCAGCAGTCCGGCCAGGTCAGCGATGCCTGTTTGTCCCTCCCGGAAAAATATGACGGGACACTATCGAAATGCTGTGGCTCCTTACTCCAGTGCTCACACTATTTTGCTCATCAGATGGGAGCCCCTGCCACTGAGAGGTCCAAGGTTGCCACGGTTATTGGAGGGCAGAGAGGGGGGTAAGTGCCTACTCCAACTACTACAGGATGGCCAGACGGCTGCAAAGTACACCCTCAACTTCCATACAGTGTCAGCATGCAGCGTCTGGAATGTGCCGGCGCGCTGCACCTTATGAAGAGAGGATTGTGCGAAGAGGTCCAGACGGAGTTAGCATGCCGATACGACACCCTCTTGCACTCATCACGATGGCCATCAGTCTGGATATTTAACCTTCCCATCGCCTCTCTCCCTGCTTCGTTAACCGTTCTGATTCAGAGCCACACGCCTCCCCGCGGCTGAGCAACACTGTCGGAGACAGCTGTGGCTCTGTTCCTATTATGGTCAGTAGGGGCACCAGCTTCAACGGTGTCCACTACTTCCCAACCCGGGATACACTAAAGCAGAGGGATGGCCCCGTGATCATCCATCTCCGGTGGTAGGCGGGAGTCATCACTTTCCGCCAAACCCGCACCTACTACCTGCCCTCCGGAGCGCACCTATGTGCCCACGCAGGTAAGGGCTCGCTGTTGACCTGGGCGCACACATCCCTTGTTGCTGCACACCCAGGTATCCCCCACATCATTCAATCCATCTCCGCTAAGTACTGGTGGCCCACCTCTCACCTTCTTTTCACTTTTCCCTCCTCAGGCCGGTGGTTGCTGATGCCGTACCCCACAACCCCCACCCCCTGCCTTCTCTGAACATCAAGGCAGTATTGTATCTGTGTTCATGTTCAGACGCTACTCTTGTTTGTGTATTCACTTTATGTTAATTCGTATTAAACTCACTGACTGCACCTTCTTCTCTGACTCCCTGAGTCTTCGTTACAATCTGGATATTTGAGATCAGTGAAAGGCACAAGTGTAACAGTATAGCTTTCATCCGTCCCTCTCGCTCCCACCCGGGCTCGAACCAGGGACCCTCTGCACAGAGACAACAGTCACCCACGAAGCATTGTTACCCATCGCGCCACAAAAGCTGCGGCCCTTGCAGCACAAGGGGAACAACTACTTCAGATCTCAGAGCGAGTGACGTCCCCCGATTGAAACGCTATTAGGGCGCACCACCGCTAACTAGCTAGCCATTTGACATCGGTTACACAAGGAAGAGTATAATTGTGTGTAGCATCTGAAACTATCCTGTGCATGTATACTCACAGGATCAATGCCAAAAGGGTATGGTCCAACGAAGACACCACTGACATTAGGATCAAGGATGAGCAAAGTATTTGTTTGGAGTGTTTCATTTCTGGAATAAAAGGTGAAGAAGAGTACAATAACCTCAGCCAGTTACTGCTGAATGAAAACTACAGGTACACTACCGTTCAAAAGTTTGCGGTCACTTAGAAATATCCTTGTTTTTTGAAATAAAATCACTTTTATTTTTACCCATTAAAATATCATCAAATTGATCAGAAATACAGTGTAGATATTGTTAACGTTGTAAATGACTATTGTAGCTGGCAACGGATTTAAAAAAAAATAATGAAGGAATATCTACCAGTCTCAACGTCAACAGCAAAGAGGCGACTCCGAGATGCTGGCCTTCTAGGCAGAGTTCCAGTGTCAGTGTTTTTTCCCATCTTAATTTTTTATTTTTATTGGCCAGTCTGAGATATGGCTTTTTGTTTGCAACTCTGCCTAGAAGGCCAGCATCCCTGAATCGCCTCTTCACTTTTGGCATTCAGACAGGTGTTTTGAGGGTACTATTTAATTAAGCTGCCAGTTGAGGACTTATGAGGCATCTGTTTCTCAAACTAGATCCTCGTGTACTTGTCCTCTTGCTCAGTTGTGCACTGGGGCATCCCTGTGAAGGGAGTAGTACTCAAGATCTTCAGTTCTATTCTGGTTAGGGCCAGTTTGCGTGCTTGTTCTGACAGGGAATGAAGGGAATTGTAGTAACACTCCTGAGACGTTGTACAAGATCTTCAGTTTCTTGGCAATTTCTTACATGGAATAGCCCTAATTTCTCAGAACAAGAATATACTGACAGGTTTCAGAAGAAAGTTCTTTGTTTCTAGCCATTTTGAGCCTGTAATCTAACCCACAAATGCTGATGTTCCAGATACTCAACTAGTCTAAAGGCCAGTTTTGTGGTTTTCTTTCAAAAACAAGGACATTTCTAAGTGACCCCAAACTTTTGAACAGTAGTGTACACTGACAAAATGTACGTGCGTACTATGCTTGTGCATGTTTTTGTGTGTTAGTTTAGACTCACGTCCACTGCTGATCTGTGAACATAGCCCTAACACTCCAGCCTGAGCCAAATATGTTGAGTGACTTGGAGAAGCAGTCATTGTAGATCAGCCCCGTGTACACAGAGAAAAGGCCCATCATTAGTATGATATAACGTCCCTCGAAGAACATTGTCCAGATCTAAGGACAACACAGAAACCAATATTAATGGAAATCTATCAATTTACGCAACAAAATCAAGATGACCACAAAAACACAGTCGAGTGTGATAGAAATTTCCCTTTAAACATTCTTACCTCATTATCAGAGCGCTTGCGTTTGTGGCTCTTCTCTGTCAGCACCATCCACAGGGCAAAGCATGCCATGACCATGCCGTGACCAAGGTCCCCAAACATGACCGCAAACAAGAACGGGAACGTAATGATGGTGTAGGGGGCTGCCAATCAGAGATAAACATGATCAGGTGGACAACTTTGCTGGCCTTCATTCAGTCCTATGTAACTTTGCTCAACCTGACCTGTCTGCCTTACATTAAGTGTTTTTTCGTACTTCTAATGCTATAAAAGTGCTCAGCCGTGCTTGCCTAAATATTGTGTCTGAAGTGTTCCAAACTAGCTTACCTGTAGGTCTGTCTGTGAACTGTATTTGTACTCACCTGGACTAACCTCCCTGTAGTCTCCAACCCCATAAGCCTCTACGATACTCTGAAAGCCAGAGGTGAACTTGTTTGTTCTCAAGAGCGTAGGCGGAGTGTCATTGCTTGGGATTCGGTTTACAAAGGATGGTACAGTGGCGTCACCTTTTCTCTGATAAGGGAAAAAATCCATGTATTACATTTATACACTACTGTCAGATTTGACTAAACACTGTGTCTGTAGGCGGTTAGCATTTATTGGAATGACTCGCGTACTGTAAGCAGCTCTGCAAAGAGGTGACAATCTGGCACAGCCACAGTCATCAAATCAGATTTGAAACCTAACCCCAACCTTAACCACACTGCAAAACGTAAAGCCTAACCGTAACTTTAAATTAAGACCAAAAAGCACATTTTTGTTTCCATGAACTTTTACAATATGGCCAATCTAGTGGAAATCAAACAGGACAAGACTCATCCCCATGAACGTCGATGTGCGTATCTGTAGGACTACAGTATCCTCAACAGCCTCACTCACCGAGCCTTCCTCCAACGCCCCCCGCAGGTTGGTCAGGTCGTTGACAGGGCACCACACCTCAGCTATGAGACACTTGTTGGTGACGTCAAAGCTACACAGGTTGAGGATGTGGTAGATGGCCTTCATCTTCTTCCCCTGCACTACCCAGGTGAAGGCTGACTCTGAGGCCTTCTGCAGCACCTGTCTCAGGTACTCCTCCGTGCGGTGGAGCACCTGGTGAAGCCAGGGGACATTTACAGGATGTTGTTCAAGCATTTGCATGTAGTATTGTTACTAGGGTTAATGCAAATCATCTAGCCATCCTCTGTCATACATTGTTTGGGCTTTGCCTCAACATAAAAACAGAGACATATACATACATTGTTTAAGTCCTGGATGCGTGTCCTTAGGCTGTCCATCACACCTGGCCTCTCCTCGTCGTTCTCAGGGTGAGGGTAAAGGTGACAGTGGTAACTGGAAGAAAATAATAACAAATATAATTGTGGCCTGATACAGATCAATGACAGACAGGCTTGTGAGATGATGCCGATCTGATGCTGATAATGGATGATTTTGTCTGTTTTGTGATGGAAAAAGTACACTTACCAATCACAGATCTTCTGGACCTTCTGTCCAATCTGGTCTCCCCAAAATGAGATGAGGAACACCACATTTGTGCTGATCTCACCCTGAAAGGGACACACACACACACACAACACTTATAGTATTCCTCTTATTATGACATGAATTGATATGGTGGACATAGCAATACGGATTTCAGGAATCTATCTATTTCTACTCACCGTGTCCAGGTCAGCGAGGCTCTCACCCAGCTCTGCATAGCTGAGGATAGTGTAGCCCTTACACACCCTCCACAACATGCGCTCAAAGGCCTCCACCTTCACCCGGTGGATTAGACCTGACACGAACCTACAGCCAAGAGGAATACTTTACTATTCAGGACTCAAGCTGATTCTGAATGTGATTAGCTACCCATAATGTGAGTGTCTATTTCTCTGTTAAACTCACCCCAGCTTGGCTCCCAGTCTCTGCATACCAGTGCAGCCTGCAGAGTCTGACTCAATGGATTGGAACTCTTCATACTGGGGGCCAAAGGCCTCATGCTGCATACAAGGAAAGGCCAGGTTAGCATTATCAACACACAAACACCAGTAGCCTAGATTTAATAAAAACAATTGGAAATTCTTTCAAAAATTGGTAATGATGAAATAAAATTGTATTTAAGTAGTTTTTAAATGTTAATTTATTAGTTTATAGATAGTTTGTAAATCTGTACTAGCAAAGTTAAGACATAATGGTTGAACTTCATTGCCACACCGATTGTCAAGTGTAGCCTATAATCTGCAAGCTAAAAACAATGCATCATAGGCTGTGGAATCACATGACCAATTGACATATTGTGTTCATTGTTCATCAAAGTCAGGTGACATTCATGCGCGTGGTGTGACCGTATCATGTCAGCACGGTCTCTGCTTCCCCCTGTCTTATTCCAGGTTTATGGGAACTCACATGGAGAGGACAGCAAGAGCCAAAACATGGTGTCACTGTCAACAAACAAATGCATCTGGGAGAGCAATAGAGCAAAGGGTGAGTCTGATAAGAGTATGTGTTACTTAAATGGCATGAGGTAGTTATGAGGCGAGGTCATGTGATAGTAGAGTGTATGGTGTAAATAGACATGATAACCTGGCACTAACCCGGGAGCGGCTGTGTACGAAGGTGCGCGTGATCCTCAGCATGTGCGTGTACTCAGTCAGCTCCAGAAGATTCCGCTGCAGCTTCTCTTTGTTCCTGGCCACCTCACTAAGCTCCACCTCCAGCCTCTGGAGCTGCTCCTGGGGGACCACAGCAGACAAACCATACACGGAAAACTCCCCTTAACCACAGCAGAGAGACCACACACGGTCAACTCCCCTTGACCACAGCAATCATATGGGAATCAGTTCCCCTCAACCATTATTAACACAAAATCAATACCCTAAACCCTGCTCGATACTATCTTGAAACATTTACCAACTGAGTGATTCAACCTAAACACAGTGCACTCAATGGCAGTGCCCATCAACCACATCACTCACTTGTTTTTACATGACAAACAGCATCTCAGACCTACCATGATCTCAAGGACATGTTTGGGGGGAGGGGCGACTGGACAGATTTCGTCATCTTCTGGCACGGCAATATTTGCCTTTCGAATTTCCCTCAAAAGGTACCCTGTCCAAACAAAAAAAAGTTTAAAAAAAAAGTTATTGTTTAATCAGTTAAACAAACACTGACTGAGCACATAAGAACACACAATCATTATGGGAATCTGTTGAAACATCCACATTTAGAAAACCCAGACAGGTTTGATCAAAACATAAAGAGGCCTTGCTAAAAATATTTGTGGAGGAACAACTGAGATCTATATCTAGCACAAAGCTAGTCTTTCACAGCAAAAAAATATATATCATTAGCTGATAATACATTCTCCTGCTGTTGTCATCACTATATTTAGCATGACTTGTAATTCAATCTGACTGCATGGCTGTTACCAAAAGCAATCTGTCATTCTGTAGAGTAGACCAGAGCCTGATCAAACCCCACCAGTAAATCAAACGTATGGTGGTACTAGTCCTGCTTTAGTGTCCATCTCAGTGACCTCACCCAGAATTCTCTCCATCTCCTCGCATCTCTTGATTTCACTGACGAAACGGCGCTGGAACGAGTTGACACTGGGGTTGAGCTGAAACCAGAGGAGCACAGTGGTTAGGTGACATTGCCAGGTGGAGCAATGCTCACACCATGGAATTGATCAAATAGATGCCTTTCCAGTCCATTTTTTTCTATTCTGCAGAATGTATCACTCAAATATCAACATATAATTTTGAAAGATCGAAATCCATTGCTTTTAAAATCTAGGCCAGGTCAGTTCAATTAGACTAAACAAACCATGTGACCAAGGTACCTGGGTAAGATGTTTTTGGAGCCCCTGAATCTAGTCAGACCATACAGCGGCATTGAGACCTCCATCAATACTACCAGCCAATCACAGAATAGGAGGAACAACGACATGTGATCCAATTAGGCTTTTAATGGTTTGCTTAATCAGCTTGTGCTACTTCCTTGACAAATAATTGGCCAATAAGTATCACATTAACTGGACTGATAGACAACCTTATGATTTATGATGATAGACAGACACATGTAGGATGAATGATGATAGACAGACACATGTAGGTTGAATGATGATAGACACATTTAGGATGAATGATGATAGACAGACACATGTAGGATGAATGATGATAGACAGACATATTTAGGATGAATGATGATAGACACATGTAGGATGAATGATGATAGACACACATGTAGGATGAATGATGATAGACAGACACATTTAGGTTGAATGATGATAGACACATGTAGGATGAATGATGATAGACAGACACATGTAGGATGAATGATGATAGGAAGGCACATTTAGGATTACTGATAGGGGCACTGGCAGTCTTGTAACACACACATAGATGCAGACTGACAGGCAGACAGACAGACAGACAGACAGACAGACAGACACACAGAGAGGCAGGCAGGCAGGCAGGCAGGCAGGCAGGCAGGCAGGCAGGCAGGCAGGCAGGCAGGCAGGCAGGCAGGCAGGCAGACAGACAGACAGACAGACAGACAGACAGACAGACAGACAGACAGACAGACAGACAGACACACACACACACACACACACACACACACACACACACACACACACACAGAAAACAAGTTGTTTGGTCCATGTTTGGTCCAGACACAATTGACAACTGACAGGCACTGAGCAGGCCTAACTGATATACACTTGTGTTGGTATTATTGCATTGCAAGTCTGTAGATAGGCTCGACAGACAGGTGGTGTACTTACATCTCGAAACTCGACCAGACCCATTTCTCCCAGCTCACTTATGCAATCGTATGCAGAACCGGACTGCAGAAACAACTGCACCAAGCACATCTCCTCACTTCGGAACACCGAGACCATCTTATCTGCCACCGGCACCTTGCTGACGAAATCTCCGGCCTAGGCCTATTAATTTACACTACGTGAACTGTAGCAGTTGCCTAGGTGCTTGCGTTCAATAAATCATAACAACGCGACAACACAACTCTGTCGGTTTCTACTATGCCACGTTTCGCAATAACGTTTCCGAAAATTAATACATCGTATCGAGTATGAGCTCTCTCAATTTTGCTGAATTACTCTGCCTGGTGACAGTAGCCGTCTTAGTTATTTAATCGATAATAGCGCTCGAGCTCTTAGATCCTTAGGTCCCCTAAAATATAAGAAAAAAAGAATATACTATAACCCACCCTAACCCTTCTATCGCTTTGCACATATTTTATCGAGCGAGCCACATACTACGCGTCATCCTGTACCTTTAATAGCTGTCGCTATCACAACGAGTCAACTCTATCCCCGTCGCAATGCTGGGCAAGACTGCTCATTATGCAAAGCAACAATTATATATATATATATAATCAGATAATATCCAAAATTATACATATAAATAAAAAGTACAAGTTAAACTGTGGGTAAATATAAATACAGCCTTGATCCCAGTACATCGGCCACCTATATCGACAGATTGCGACTGGTTGCCAGATATTTTTCTTTCAGCACTGATCCTCAGATTTATCATAGGGCGTTAGTTTTAAAAGTTATTCTTACAAGTGTATAACTACACCCATAGTCTATACACTCAAATATGACCACATTTTGATTGCGAAATTACTAATACGCAAATACCACATTATTCTCGATAACGTTTATGAGCCCTTGTGGCAAGAGAGAAATTAACACATCCAATAGGCCTGGTACAGTCAATATATTTTTCTATAACATTTCCAAAAACACGGAGAATTGTAGATTAATTGCCATTTAATGTGTATTAGTCTATATTTACTTCTCAAGAAATTGTCACTTTTCTGATAGCCTGTATGGGGACTAATACATCTGGACTAATAAACACCATAGCTACAATGTGGACCTATTCTGGCAACCAAGGCATCCTATGATTTATTAAATTCCATCATTCAAATTCGGGCCGACCATCTCCCCTTTCTTAGTCTGTGTAGGCTTGTGCGATGATTTTAGGTGGTGGTAGAGTCAAATATTATCCACTAGTTTATAATTTTTAAGTCAAGTGTATTTCAATCAAACTGCTTACTGTGATGTTTTTTTTTCGTAACCCACTTTGATCTCATCAGCACTTTGCCTTCAAGACCAGATTAGAGGGTAGAGTGTAATTGTTCAGTTCGTCATCACCCGAATCCTTAACCCAAATAGCCTAATCTATCCAGTTGGGTAACATGTTGAATGAGGCAGACAGGATTTCTGACATCATTGTAACAACTGTCTTATGACTTATATATTTTTTTCTGCAGGTTTACCATGATTTGATCATTTTATTGATGTAGTAGCAATTACAAAAACAGTGTTTACTAAATAGTGGTATTGGATGTTATAATTTTGCACACAGGCTTTACACAACTTGTTTCAACATTTATTTGTGGGTATAAATATTCTCAGTTCTGACACTTTGTAAATCAGTGATAAAAAAATGAAGATTGATGTCCAGTGTCCAAATGATCCCTAACTCGGCATAACATTTGCCAAGAATGGATAAATGTTGCACACAGGTGTGCATAAAGATTAATGGCAATTTGCTGCCAAATGTGCTTCTCCCAAGTATTGATTCAAGCAATAGTTAAGCAATTAAGAAATCACAGGTTATTTGTTTTTAATCAATTGTAGAAATTAAAACTCATGGTATGAATACTTTCAAAAGGCACTGTAAACATGTATTTTCTCTAGCAACATCATCTCTTACAAAGTCCTATACTAGTGCCAAGAAGTACACAGTCAGAGAAAAATGTAATTCACTTAACATATCAGAAGCTTAGCCAAGTTTATCCAATAAATTAGGTGCTTCAAGTGGAGATTTGTTTTGACTGGTCAAAACTGACCTCCACTGGAAAGAACCACTGTGCTGCATATAAAGGACCAGCCGTGGCTAAATGACAGACTGTTCAACACCTCAGAAGCCCATTTCCAGTCAAACTGTCACCGGAGGCTCTGAGCCAGTCTATTGAGCTCCTGTGAGAGAGCAGTGACAGTGTCCAGGATCCTCTGCTTGTCTCCATCCTCCAGCCGGGCCCCACAGCGCTGAGCAAACCTATCTGGGTGCCAAACGGCCTGCTGGCGCCGGAGAAGTTTACGGAACACTGCAACATCTTTCTTGTCTGTGCCATGCAACATCACCTCCACCATCTCCTCCACTGAACCCTTCGGTGCCGGCCAGGGTATGTCCCCATAACTCAGCTTTGTGGTGACTGCTGCTGCAGTGTCAGTGCTGAAGGTCGCTGCACATCGCTCTTCATAGTGTTGTTTTTTCCCCTGACGTGTCTCCTCCACTTTTTGTGCAGCACGTGCCAGGTACTCTTCATGCTCCCTTTGTAGCCGCTCATGCAGCTCTCTGTTAGCACGCTCCTCCTCCTCTGCCTCTTTCTTTCCTTTCTTCCTCTTCCCATGAGAGCCTGAGGATGCCAGTCTTTGAGCTTCTGCACGCCGTTTTGTGACATACTCATGTCTAATTCTATCTGCCCAGTCTTGAAAGTCCTCCTCACCGGTATTCTCCTCAAATAAATAATCTGCTGTAAGAGGGCGAAAAAAAAGAAGAAAAGACAAATGGACAATGATCTAAATGAAATCAGATTATTCAGGAGTGAAATATTGCTACCTTACCATCATATGGTCCAAAGGTTTCAAAGAACTCATCCTGGCATTCCCCAAAAAAGCTTCTCTTGCCACTCTTTCTCAGCGTCTTTTTCTTTAGATGAGTTTCCCTTCGGTGCAGTCTTTTGGAGAAAAGAAAGAATCAGTGCTCAGGGATGTACAGTACAGACAATACAACCATACCCCTAGCTTCAGAATTACCAGACTGGTTACCAAATGTGCAAGACTTCTGGATGGTTGTACGAGGTTATGTCCCAGCACTCTCCTAAAATACATATTAGCAACTCATACATATGGCCGAGACATTCATACCTTCTCATATTTCATCCATTGCAGTAGGTCATGAGGTGTAATTCCTGCATTATTTGGTGCAACCATGGCTTCTGGGCAACTCTTTTGAAGGGGCACTACGAGGTCATCATATACTGGATAAAGAAGAAGAACAAGGTTAAGGCATGTTTTTATTATTCTACATATTTTTGTTGTTTAGTAGCTAATATTGGCATTCCATTACCTATTTTGCCATGTTTCAGAGCCTTGTTAGCAGCAATGTGTAGAGGCGTGTCGCCTTTTTTGTCTTTCAAAAGGATGTCGGCTCCATTTTTCAACAAAAGCCGGAGGATGGCGTCATCACCAAGCGAGCAGGCCAGGTGCAGGGGAGTCCTGCGCTTTTTCCCCTGGGAGAAGTTGACGTCAAGGTCGGAGTGTTTCCGCAAGTATGACTTCAGCTTCATTAAACTGCCCTCTTCCACGTATTTTATCATCTTTTTCTGTGTACGAGTCACCATGACTTGCCTCTGTATGGTGATTTACTGTAATGTGCTGTAACAACAATAGTTAGTAGTTTGATAACTCAGCTACCCAAATTAGCTAGTCAACAACAACAAAAATAATATCTAGCTATAGCTTGTCATAAAATACCAAAAATGGATGGCGTAATCCTATTACCCGTCTCTGGTGCATAAAGGCTTTTTTCAATTGATTAAGCCAATGTCAATGGCTCGCATCCCCCATTAGTTAGCTAGTTTGCCGATTAGCTAATGCTTCTAACCTCGACCAAATTTGAGGTAGCACGGACAAATAACAATGTAACACAAAGTCAATATCATGGGAAAATCTCAAATCGATTTCCCGCATCCTCAAAACCTATTGCATAATAAAGCCAGAGATCCCGCCTCCCTGACCTTCTCTTCCAATGGGGGTTGAGAAAGACGCGGTGAGAATTGAATTGAGATTCCTCCCATGTCCTATCTCGTTAACTCCCCCTGTATATTTCTTCCGAGTCATTCAGTTCCGGGTGGGTTGTAATTCTGTATTTAATCACCAAGTGGCGGTATACTGCTATAATCAAAACGTTAAATGACTGACTTTATGCACTGCACTTAATTGATATCTTAATCTCTTGTTCTGATTGCTCGTGTTTAAAAGAAGATTGGTAAAACTAACGTCAGTTTTTAATCCAAGTGACCATACTTTTCGAGGTAGACTGCTTTAGCAGGGGGGAGCTGGTGATCCCCTGTGCTGCTTTAAATAGCAATGTGACTTTGTGTGATTGATTGATTGTGTGTTGGCAACGGATATAAATCTTAGCCATAAATTACATAACATATGATGTAGCTATAGAGCTGAAGTTTGTTGAGCAAGTGTATTTTTCTCTTTTTAATTGTTTGTTGGCCCCTAACATCTTTATATTAAATTATTTTGGTCTGATCATCGTTTCTCATCTCAAGTTCCACCTTTCCTCTCATTTGGGTGTTGATGCTCTGCAATGCATCTGTTCTGGAGGTCCTTTCAGTTTACCACCTGTCAGGAAGAGGATACTATATAGGCTATGAGAGAGCATCTGTCTGTCTCTGTGTGGGTGTTGTAGGTGTGTTGGTGGGCAGCAGCTAGTTGTTGTCACAGGCACCAACATCAATGGCGCCAGAAATAACAGAATAACATAACCAAAATGTGGAACATCAGACTTAATCTATTTTTTTTACAAGAGCAATTTGTTTTTCAAGTTTCAAAGTTTATTCGCCACGTGTACAATGGGTGTAAAATAGTACAGTGAAATTATTACTTTGAGAGCTCTTTCTGATAGCTCTTTTTGATAATAATAATATTTTGTATCTCTGTGTGTGCATTTTAATGTGAGTGTGTGAGGGAATTTTGATAAACACAGATTTCGCCACACATTTGAATGCCGTCCCCCATTTGTATTAATCATAACTCATCTGAAAATGTCTAATAAATAGTAAACAGTGCACACAGTGCATTCGGAAAGTATGCAGACCCCTTGATTTTTCCACATGTTATTATATCTCATGAAATATCACATTTACATAAGAAATCAGACCCTTTACTCAGTACTTTGTTGAAGTTCCTTTGGCAGCAATTACAGCCTTGAGTCTTCTTGGGTATGACGCTACAAGCTTAGCACATCTGTATTTGGTGAGTTTCTCCCATTCTTCTCTGCAGATCCTCTCAAGCTCTGTCAGGTTGGATGGGGAGCGTCGTTGCACAGCTATTTTCAGGTCTCTCCAGAGATGTTTGATCAGGTTCAAGTCCAGGCTCTGGCTGGGCCACTCAACGACATTCAGAGACTTGTCCCAAAGCCACTCCTGTGTTTTCTTGGCTTTGTGCTTAGGGTCGTTGTCCTATTGGAAGGTGAAACTTCGCCCCAGTCTGAGGTCCTTAGCGCTCTGGAGCAGGTGTTCAACAAGGATCTCTCTCTACTTTGCTCCGTTCATCTTTCCCTCGATCCTGACTAGTCTCCCAGTCCCTGCCGCTGAAAAACATCCCCACAGCATGACACTGCCACCACCATGCTTCACCGTAGGGATTGTGCAAGGCTTCCTCCAGACGTGACGCTTGGCATTTAGGCCGAAGAGTTCAATCTTGATTTCATCAGACCAGAGAATCTTGTTTCTCATGGTCAGAGAGTCTTTAGGTGCCTTTTGGCAAACTCCAAGCGGACTGTCATGTGCCTTTTACTGGGGAGTGGCTTCCGTCTGGCCACTCTAACATAAAGGCATGATTGGTGGAGTGCTGCAGAGATGGTTGTCCTTCTGGAAGGTTCTCCCATTTCCCCAGAGGAACTCTGGAGCACTGTCAGAGTGACCATTGGGTTCTTGGTCACTTCCCTGACCAAGGCCCTTCTCCCCCGATTGCTCAGTTTGCCTGGGCAGCCAGCTCTAGGAAGAGTCTTGCTGGTACCAAACTTGATGGAGGCCATTGTGTTCTTGGGGACCTCCAATGCTGCATAACTTTTGTGGTACCCTACCCCAGATCTGTGCCTTGACACAATCCTGTCTCGGGGCTCTACGGACAATTCATTCGATGGCATGGCTCTGAATTGAATTGACCACAGGTGGACTCTAATCAAGTTGTCGAAACATCTCAAGGATGATCTATGGAAACAGGATGCACCCGAGCTCATTTTCAGTCTCATTGCAAAGGGTATAAATACACTTATAAATAAGTTATTCTGTTTATTTTATACATTTGCAAAATTGGTACAAACTGTTTTTTATTTCTCATTATGGGGTATTCTGTGTAGATTAATGAGGGAAAAAAGTAATGCAATCAATTTTAGAATAACGCTGTAACGTAAAAACATGTGGAAAAGGTCAATGGGTCTGAATACTTCAATGGGTCCGAATGCACTGTATTTGTATTACAAACTTACCCTGTGATCAAATAAGGATGTAATCAGCTGAGCTAACTCTTGTCCTAAAGTGCAGCAAACCTCAGACATTTATACCTGTCCCCAGGTCTGTCTGTCTGTCAGTGTAGCTGTCAGTCCCTGAGATGCAGTAATGTTATGCTCTTAGGGCTTGAATGAGTCCAGCTGAACTGCCTCTGTGCTGGGTCTGATGACAGGGGCTTCATTTAGCCCTCTGGTGGGTCTTAGGGAGGGAGAGGCCTTCTGTGCAGAGAGAGGGCTCCCTCACAATGGAGGGGATAGAGGAGATGAAGGCGTGCTTTGTGCCCTGGAGAGCAGGATCTGTTCGGAATAATTCAGTTCCTCACACCCGTAGATCCGGAGCGGTCCCCCAGTCACAACCCCCTTCCACCCACATGGCTGTCGGAAACGACGTGACTCCTTTAACGATACCCCTCTTGTGTGAAAGCCTTTGAAATGTCAGAGAGAAGGCTCCACTCTGTCACTTCAGGTGATTGGGTCACATGCTCACCTCAGGTGTTTGGGTCACATCCTTACTTCTCTGTAGAGACTAGGCTGAAAGCGATAGATGTGATTCTCACTGACAGCCTGTTTCAGCAAGATGAGCTGGATCACCTCCCCCCATACCATTGCCCCAGAGTGGGGTCATGTTCCAGGTTTGATCAGATCATATCACAGTGTTATGTAGCTGTTCCTGCTAACACCCTGAACTCCCATGGGGTTAGGCAGGGCATGCGTCTCTCGGGCCAGGGGAATGAAGCGATACTGCTGAAAGACAGGATATCCCTGGACAGGAACCCTTACCTTGCCCCAGCCTCCTCTTGTCTGCCCTGCCTGGCCTGCTGACTCTATCCTGTCCACTGAGGTCCATCACCCTGCAGAGAGGGGGAGGGGAATGGGGAATGGGGAGGGTTAAGGCAGGCAGCAGGAAGGCAGGGGTCCTACAAGACGCTCCAAGGGTCATCTCCCTATACAGCCAAAGCACAGCTAGGTCTGGCCCCAGGTCCGGTTTGTGGCCTGGGCTACCTTCTCCCCATTGTTCAGATGGAAGAGAAACGTCCACACACTTCCTCTGGATCTGTCTTTAGTCTGTTTTTTTTGTCTGATTTAGGACATCTGGAGATATGTGTAATGTATGACATCCCTGTTTTAATAGCATTAACCCATTGTGAAAGTTGGCTGGAGTCACTCATAGCATGTAGAGCAGTTGTGGAGGACTGTAGTGAGGGAAGGGTGTTTGTCTGAAATGGCTGATCTTCTGAACAAGGGTTTGAAGAGGGCCGTTTCAGTTTCACCATTATTGCCCATAAAGCGGTTTTCACACCTCACGTGCAAACCACAGCCTTATTTACAACGATTGTAAAAACACCCTCCTGTTAACAACAATGTCAACAAGGAATAAACTCTTATTTGACCCACAAGGTGCTATGGTTGGTAAATATTCCTTTGAGTTTTCCTGGGTGTGGTAACACCTTCCATACAGTCTATCAGGGGCATGTCTACTGATGATAATAGCCATTAGGCTAAAGGAGATCATCACTCGGACACTTCAATTCTACTACTCTCCCCTAGTCTAATGACATTCAGTGGTATATTCAAGCCGGACTATTTTCTAAAGGTGAAATGATTTCTGTGCTGTTTCACATTTTCCCATGTTGTTTGGCATTTAACTGTGAGGATGCCTTTGCAGCTTGTGTGTACTGTGTATTTGCCATCAGTTCTATTCCATTGGAAATGGGTGACTTGATATTGGTAAGGCAGAGTGGTCTTGCATTTACCACTCATACTACTTGAAAACATTCAAAATAGTTGAAGTACCCTTTTGACGCTTGCCTTTACCCAGGTAGGGGCTACAATGGCCGTGTAGGTGGCTTAGTGGGCTGTTGATATGTTTGTCTGGGCAAACAGAAAAGATGAAGGATCAGTTGCACCAGTGTCATTGCAGAGCTGTGCCTATACACCTTGATCAATAGCTGCAATATACATTATATAGTGCTCATTTTCTTGCCGGTCAGAAAAACAACTTTGTTCATACTGGCGCCACAATGTCAAATGAGTCGGTTTGCTACAGTGTCAGCAAAGCTATGTCGAGAACCTAAGACTAAGGGCCTTTGTGGGTCTACAGTAGGGTGGCCATCTAACATTTGAGCTACAGCGGAGTAAGCAGCATCTATGCAACAAAAAAAAATATGTTGAACATCTTGCAAATGCATGGAAGCTTCCTACAGTACCTTTAGCTATTGGAAAGAGGGTTCCAGAGACTTCTGATCTGGAGGTATCTATAAAAACTCTACCCATGTCTTTCTCTCCTTGTTTGATTGAGATGTTTGTCTGTACAGTCATTTTGTGAACGTTGTTTGTCATCCAATGCAAAGTTCATTAAGATAATGAAATGAGAGGTGTTTTGAATGGGAAATCCCCATGGTACGGCTGCTGCTGTCGTAAATATAGGCCCACTTGAATCTCACACACTGTTATTACATAGGAATGTTGATTTGACATCTCTTGTGCACTCTATTTTGAAAAGTTCTCTACGCCATACCGTCTATGCCATCTCACACAGGGACCAGAGGGGTGCAGGGAACAGACACACAAATGCTTTTCATGTTACTATGGCTAAATGCCCTCTCTAGCTCAAAGAGAAACCATGTTGCCCAGCAAATGCAAGGTTCTGGCCATGAAATCTGTACAATATGATCAAATTACCTCCATAAAACTTGACAACCTCAGAGCATAATCTATTCAGATTCTTTCACACTTTTTTTTGAACCCTCCTTTGACCCTCCCGAGTTGTGCAGCGGTCTAAGGCACTGCATCTCAGTACTAGAGGCGTCACTACAGACCCTGGTTTGATCCCGGGCTGCATCACAACCAGCCGTGATCGGGAGTCTCGTAGGGCGGCGCACAATTGGCTCAGCGCTGTCCGGATTAAGTGAGGGTTTGGCTGGGGTCGGCCGTCATTGTAAATAAGAATTTGTTCTTAACTGACTTGCCTAGTTAAATAAAGGTTAAATGAAAATAAATAAAATACAATTGTAGCGTCGGCAGATGGGGTCATGTTTTTACATGGTGAGCGATGCCTGGTGTGTCTGATGTGGACCAGGTCTGGACAGCTGCTGATGAGGAAGACATGGGGGCTTCATGTGGGCTTCATGTGATGGGTGAAATCTCCTGTCTGATAAATGAACCTAACCTGTATCAGACATGAGATGAGTTCATACTGTAGCAGTGATTTCAATCTGTCCACGGGCCTGCGTTCTGTGCGATGGGTTTAGCATGCACGAGAAAGAGGCAGAATAAATGTGTGTGCATTTGTTGGGCTTCTGAAACATGCAGAGAATTCCAACATTGTGGTATAATGACAGAGGACATGTTTGGGTTGTAGATTAGAGACAGGGATGAGGTTTTCTAATTGGGAAGAGTTTTACTGGTGTCTGTACATTTGAGACTATGAGAAATAAACAACAGACTGAGAAATAACTTCCAACTGGCCTCCAGGTCCACACTTTAACTGTTGAATCAGGCTCAGCCTCCACCAAGCCCAATCTATCTTGTCAACAAAGGCAAATATTGTCTCACAGGAGGAGTGTGGTGTCCATAAGTGACCCAGGATTAGTAGCCCACTCCTCCTATCCCCCCTACTGTCACTGATTATATCCTGAAGCTCATTACAGCCAAATCAGTTAATCATGGTGATCGTCTCTTACAGGTCAATGACCCGCTGTACGCACCACGCTTGTTTGCAAATGTCTCATACAGTATTTACATTATTGTTATTGGCTTGAACTGGATTCAGTGCAAAACCTCCCAACAGTGGAACATGATAATAGTACACCACACTATTTGCACTTGTTTCAAACAGGGTGTGAATATTACATATTTTATTTTCAAATAAGATACTGAAGCTTATGTGTTGCTTGAGGGAGTGAGGGAGAGATGTGGTAGCATGGTTGCAGCGGTTTGACATAATTAACATGTAAGTTCTCTGAGAAGATTGTCCTCTGGGAGTTTATACTGTATGTCTAACAAATCTTCAACACATTTCTGTTCATCGTCTAAGGGGAAAGGAGCAAAGAAATAAACAAGTTGGAGGGGGGAAATAGAACTCAAACATGTATTTCCTTTAGACAGCTCTGATTATGGTCTGACTGCAGACAATGGGAGGGAGACTGCCACCCTTCAACCTTGTGTGCTAACAGGAAAAAACACATTCTACTGAATAGTGTTTCCATGACATCATAACCAGCAACAGAGTGACATGAAGATTTTAGTTAAAAAGATCACTTTAAAAAAAATTACAAATCACACACATAAAAGCATTATACAGCATGTATTCACATCTTTGTCAAATAAAGACAAGTTAATTCATGCCTTCTCCAATTCTAATTCAATAAAAACACACACTAAAATATAATCTGTCAGAGCAGTCACCTATTAGTTAGCCCTTCTCCCCCTCAACAACATTTGTCAGCTGCCATCTGTCCGTCTGGAACCCCCACTCGACGTGCCCTTGTCTCCCCTTCCAACCCTTTAATCAAACTGCAACACCTTTCTTTGACTGGCTGACTGGGGCAGATAAGACAAAGACAGTCTGGACGATGGGGTCTCACCTCTTTCCAATTAGCAAGTGCTTACAAAATAAAAACGGACAGCATGGTACACAGGCATGAATAATACATTCCACCAGTGTTAAAAGCCAGAGCCTTGGGACCCCCATCCAAGAGCTTGCCTTAAGTCCACACAGGACACCAGCAGAACAATATGAGCTACTTTGTCCTTTTGAAATACATTCAACTCTGTCCAAAATGTCTGGGTTCTGGTTTGCATCACCCTGGTATGGAGCTTGGTCCCCTGTATCAAGCAGTTCAAGGGATTTGTACAAACTTCTCAATCACTGAAAGTGGGCTTGGAGGATGTTAGGGAGGATGTTAGTGAGTCTATCAGTTTCCCCACTCACTCAGTCTGCAGTCCACATGTATGGGGCAGGCAGATGATGACAACCCCAGGAACTGACTGGATAGGTAATTATGTCATGCACCTCTGAAGTCCTAGATGTACCTGCAGTGTTCAGGTGGAGGCAGGACAGGGCAGCTGGGGAACCATTCCCTCTGGCTGGCGTCCCTCTCCTGTGCCCTGACTACAGCACAAACATTACATCTTAGTGGCCAGCGATTGGGCCTCTGTCTTCTGGGAGGACAGGGAGCTGTTTGGGCTGGCGTGAATGGCCTTCTTCAGGTTGAGCAGACAAAGGCACTGGGAGCGGAATCGCAGGTCGAAGAAGGCGTACAGGAAGGGATTGAGACAGCTGTTGACGTAGGCCAGGCAGGTAGCGTAAGGGTGGGCCAGCAGGAGGAAGCTGAGGAAAGCACAGGTGTTTGGAGCCAGGTTCAGGTAGGAGAGGGCATCAGCGCTCTTCAGCATGTGGAAGGGCATCCAGCAGGCAGCAAACACAAGAACCAGGGTGGTGATGATTTTCAGTAGACGCCGTTTCCTCTGGTCCTCCTTACGCAGACTGTTGAAGTGGCGTGTCACGGTGCAGCCGATGAAGCAGTAGCACACCATCATGGCCAGGAAGGGCAGGAGGAAGCCCAGAGCAGAGGAGGAGATGCTGAGCCCTGCAATCCACATGAACTCCTGCTGCTTCAATAAATTTGATTGATTGATTGTTTGATTGTCCCCACCCAACACCAGGCTGAAGTCCATGCCACAGGAGATGCGGTCGCTGTTCTCGTCGTACTTGGTGGTGCGAAAGATGAGGGTGGGGGCGGCCAGCAGGCCGGAGAGGAGCCAGATAGCCGTCAGGGAGGACTGCAAGTGAACACGGGTACACAGCTGGGTGCTGGACAGAGAGTGCACGATGGCTAGGTAGCGGTCAAAGCTCATGGCGGTGAGGCAGAAGACGCTGGCGTACATGTTGAGCAGCACCACGTAACTGCTGATCTTGCAGAGGGCCACACCGAAGGGCCAGTGGTAGCCTAGTGCAGTGTACACTGCCCACAGTGGCAGAGTCAGCACGAAGGTCAGGTCAGCCATGGCCAGGTTGCCTATGTAGATGTCTGCTGTCCGGCGCTTGGCCCGAGACCTCCACACAGTGAAGATGACCACGCCGTTGCCAGAGAGACCCAGGATGAAGATGAGCATGTAGAGGACTGGGATGACCGAGTAGGATGGCTCCCACTCAGAGTAGTCACACATGGTGCTGTTCTCCTGCTCTTCATAGTCATAGTCATAGTAGTCAGGGCTCTTGGTGGTTGTCCACGGCTCCATTCTTTCGTCTCAGAGTATCCTTTCCTTTTTTTCTTTCAAAGTTTCTATTATTTGATCAGTTTAAATAATTGTATCTAATATATTAATAAAATGTATAAAGCAATTAGAAACGTAGTCCAAATATGTGTGCAAGAAGTTCAGAAAAAGCACATGAGTTTCAAAATAGTTCCTGCTCAGTCGAGGGCAATTTCAGGTCTGGTGTCACAGGCAGGCTGCCTTTTTAAACCTAGTCAGTTCTGCACACACCCCTCTGTCCCCTCCTACCAGGCCGATCCCAGCACTCCCAACCCCCCTTTCCCATACGCTCTCGCTCTTTCACCAGCACCCATTCCCCCCCGTGACTCCCTCCACATGCCCTTGTGAAGATAACTCTCCAATAGTCGGTAAGCAGGGCTCAATTAAAAGCGAAAACCGTAATGAAATTACAAATAGGGCATGAAAAGATACACTATTGCAACTCTTATGAAGCACACTTTTACAATCTTCGAGACTGTAGCCTATTTGTGAAAGCGCATCTTGTGGATCTGACACATTTTACAACCTTCAGAAGTCATAAGAAGTAGAATTAAATTGATTTTAACACCATTCGTTTTATTGCCTGTCTTAGCAAGCCAGGGCAAGCCACTAGTCTAACATTTGACAATTACAATAATAAAGTGACGGCATTTGAGGGGAAACCACTGCTAATTTGGCAATTGTACACCCAAATTTGAATATACACTACCGGTCAAAAGTTTTACACAGTTTTACACCTACTTATTTAAGAGTTTTTCTTTATAATAGTGAAGACCACAGAATGATGAAATAACATATATGGAATCATGTAGTAACCAAAAAAGTGTTAAACAAACAACAAATCAAAATAAATGTTATAATTGAGATTCTTCAAATAGCCACCCTTTGCCTTGATGCCAGCTTTGCACACTCTTGCCATTCTCAACCAGCTTCACCTGGAATGCCTTTCCAACAGTTCCCACAAATGCTGAGCACTTATTGGCTGCTTTTCCTTCACTCTGCGGTCCGGCTCATCCCAAACCATCTCAATTTGTTTGAGGTGGGGGGGATTGTGGAGGCCAGGTCATCTGATGCAGCACTCCATCAATCTCCTTCTTGGTAAAATAGCCCTTACACAGCCTGGAGGTGTGTTTGGTCATAGTCCTGTTGAAAAGCAAATGACAGTCCAGCTAAGCACAAACCAGATGGATGGCGTATCGCTGCAGAATTCTGTGGTAGACATGCTGGTTAAGTGTGCCTTGAATTCTAAATAAATCACAGTGTCACCATCAAAGCACCCCCACACCATAACACCTCCTCCTCCATACTTTACGGTGGGAAATGCACATGCAGAGATCATCCGTTCACCCACACGGCGGTTGGAACCAATAATCTCTAATTTGGACTCCAGACCAAAGGACAAATTTCCTCCGGTCTAATGTCTATTGCTCGTGTTTCTTGGCCCAAGCAAGTCTCTTCTTATTATTGGGGTCATTTACTAGTGGTTTATTTGTAGCAATTCAACCATGAAGGCCTGATTCACACAGTCTCCTCTGAATAGTTGATGTTGAGATGTGTCTGTTACTTGAACTCTGTGAAGCATTTATTTGGGCTGCAATTTCTGAGGCTGGTAACTCTAATGAACTTATCCTTTCCAGCAGAGGTAACTCTGGGTCTTCCATACCTGTGGCGGTCCTCATGAGAGCCAGTTTCATCATAGTGCTTAATGGTTTTTGCAACTGCACTTGAAGAAACTTGAAAAGTTCTTGAAATGCTCTCTATTGACTGACCTTCATGTAATAAAGTAATGATGGACTGTCGTTTCTCTTTGCTTATTTGAGCTGTTCTTACCATAATATGGACTTGGTCTTTTACCAAATAGGGCTATCTTCTGTATACCACCCCTACCTCGTCACTACACAACTGAATGCATGAAATGCATTAAGAAGTGAAGAAATTCAACAAATAAATTGTTAATTGAAATGCATTCCAGGTGACTACCTCATGAAGCTGTTTGAGAGAATGCCAAGAGTGTGCAAAGCTGTCATCTAGGCAATGGGTGGCTATTTGAAGAATCTCAAATAAACAAATATTTTTGAATACTTTTTAGAATACTTTTTTGGTTACTACATGATTCCATATGTGTTATTTCATAGTTTTGATATCTTCACTATTATTCTACAATGTAGAAAATAGTCACAAAAAAAAAAATGAAAAACCTTGAATGAGTAGGTGTTCTAAAACCTTTGACTGGTAGTGTACATTTCCATGTCAATGATCACACAATAGCGGAGGTGCATAAAGTTGGTGGCCCCCATGCACTTACCGCAAATTCCTTGTTTTGCTGGTTCGCTGTATTGTACATTGCTCTCCGTTAGTCTTTTTTTCCTAAGGTCATTAGCAGATTATACATGATCCCAATTTTAGTTTCCAGACGCCGCCGGCATTTAGAAAAACTGAAAAAGTAGATTATGCGGATTTATTGGCACATTGAACATATCGCTCACGGTAGTTTTAAAACTCTTTGTGGATAGTGCTAAAACAATGACGTCAAATCGGAGTTTTGCCACCTTTATGCACATTCGCCATTGCAACGGTCTGCTTGTTCAAACATGAAATATGTTATTACTGCAGTGCTATATGAGTATAACACAGTATTTGACATAATAAATGTTAATAAATGATCAATTATCCTGGTCTAGCAAATAGACATTGATGCAGAAAAATATTATATTATAAATATTTGTCACGACTTCTGCCGAGGTTGGCTCTCCTGCCCGTTCGGGCTGTGCTCGGCGGTCGTCGTCACCGTCCTATTAGCCACTACCGATCCCTTTTCGGTTATCTGTTGGTTTTGTCTGATTGTTTTCACCTGTGTGTTAGTTAATTAGTGTCTGTATATAATGTAGGTTGTCCCGCCCTTGTTTTGTGCAGGATTGTTTGTTTTTGACATTTCGTTTCAGCTGTCGGTGTTTTTTGTGTTTTATTTCTCCGGTTTCTCTGTTTATTCCTGTTTTGGATATTTTTCACCCTGTTTGTATTTTTGGGTTGTCCGTGTTTATTGTTGTTCACCGGAGAATAAACCTTTATTCATTATTTGCTCTCTGCGCCTGATTCCACCCACCTTGACTAGTCGTGACAATATTATATTCTCTTTTGAATGGGAATTTGTTGTTCTGCATGAAATAAGACTGAAAAGGGTATTTGCCTATGTTGTACATGTACTGTATTATGTACAGTAAATGTTTAGCTTACTGTTTTCTTATCTGACCTTTAGATGTCTTTGCGTGGGGTCTACCCTATCAGCGTGGGGTCTGCCCTATGTTAGTCTTAAAGAACAATAAAATATTATTTATTGTAATTTACCTAAAAACAACCCCAAGAAGCAGCATACTTTTTGGATATAGGCAGCCAGGAAGACTTGGTCTGCGTGGGCTCATCAGTTCAGACATATTCCCACATCCAGGACAATGCTATTGTTGGCCATCACTACCTGATATCAAATTACACCACATGACCAAAAGCATGTAGACACTGCTCGTCGAACATCTCACTCCAAAATCATGGGCATTAATATGGAGTTGGTCCCCCCCCCCTCTTTGCTGCTATAACATCCTCTACTCTTCTGGGAAGGCTTTCCACTAGATATTGGAACATTGCTGCGGGGACTTGCTTCCATTCAGCCACAAGAGCAATAGTGAGGTCGGGCACTGATGTTGGGCGATTAGACCTGCCTCGCAGTCGGCGTTCCAATTCATCCTAAATCTGTTCGATGGGGTTGAGGTCAGAGCTCTGTGCAAGCCAGTCAAGTTCTTCCACACCGATCTCAACAAATCATTTCTGTATGGACCTCGCTTTGTGCACGGGGGCATTGTCATGTTGAAACAGGAAAGGCCCTTCCCCAAACCGTTTCCACAAAGATGGAAGCACATGATCATCTAGAATGCATTGTACGCTGTAGCTTTAATGATATTTCTTCCCTGGAACTAAGGGGCCGAGCCCAAAACATGAAAAACAGCCCCAGACCATTATTCCTCCGCCACCAAACGTTACAGTTGGCACTATGCATTGGGGCAGGTAGCGTTCTCCTGGCATCCGCCAAACCCAGATCTGTCTGTTGGACTGCCAGATGAGGCGTGATTCATCACTCCAGAGAATGCCAATGGTGGCGACCTTTACACCACTCCAGCTGACGCTTGGCATTGCACATGGGGATCTTAGGCTTGTGTGCGGCTGCTCGGCCATGGAAACCCATTTCATGAAGCTCCCGACGAACAGTTCTTGTGCTGATATTGCTTCCAGAGGCAGTTTGGAACTCGGTAGTGAGTGTTAAAACCGAGGACAGACAATGCGGTACATACTTCAGCACTCATCAGTCCCGTTCTGTGAGCTTGTGTGGCCTACCACTTCGCGGCTGAGCCATTGTTGCTCCTCGACGTTTCCACTTAACAGCACTTACAGTTAACCGAGGCAACTCTAGCAGAGCAGAAATTTGGCGAACTGACTTCATGGAAAGGTGCTACGTTGAAAGTCACAGCTCTTCAATAAGGCCATTCTACTGCCAATGTGTGTCTATGGAGATTGCATGGCTGTGTGCTCAATTTTGTACAACTGTCAGCAATGGGTGTGGCTGAAATAGCCCAATCCACAAATTTAAAAGGGTGTTCACATACTCGTGTTGACTGATCTGGTGCTTTGGGGACAGTCAGACATACTCATTATCCTGTGGGTCAGTGTGATACTGTGAGGTTGAGACCTGGCCTTATAATTTTAAATACAAGTGCTCAATAGTTTGTCTAATATCCACTCAGAAATATGATTTTGTCCAAATGGTTTAGTTAGTGAGAATCATCAGTTGACTGATGTAAAGGGAATCTGATCTAGTCGCTGTATATCCACGTTGGAGGAGCCCAGGTGGGAAGGCTCATTCTCTACCCTCTGTTTCTCAGTAGTGTGGCAGCAGTGGCGCCACAGACCTGACCCTCTCAGACGCAACTATTACTCAACAATCTGCTCAGCTGGTTCCCTCCTCCTCCATCCCCCTATTCCTATCTCACCCACAGCTCTCTCTCGCCCTCCATCCCCCGACCCCTCTACACTCATCTCTCTCTTCCTCTGATGACGAGCCAGAACCAGGATATGTGAAAGTATCTGGTTCTTGTCAGTACTAGTCTTCAAGCGTCACTTACCCTACATTGACCAGTTATTTTTGTTACTTATTTTAGTGGTTTGTGTGGTGAGTAACCTGGTCGAATTGTCTTTCTCTCTTTGCTCTGTCTCCTAACCCACCCTCTCTCCTTGGAGCTGCCTCCTGAGCTCTCTTGCAGCTCAGAGCAGGAAAGGAGCAGAGTGAGTTGAATCAAAGCAAGCTTCCCCTGTTCTAAAGGGGCTCTATTTATATGTGAGGTTGTAATTTATGCAGCATTGTAGGGACGTTGGGAGGATATGCTGGTCAGGGCCGTGAAATCTAAAGTTAAATAAAAGATTACACCTAATCCCATTCACACCCACCCACCATTCAGCACCATAGACTTTATCAACCCTCTAACGAGCAGATAGGCTAATTTGACCGAGATCGGATATAAGAAACAGATGGCCAATGCTGATGATTAACATGAACGACACCTTCCAATCTTCCTATGTCCATTGCAATGTTGCCTGATGTGTCGACCCACGTTGCCCTGAGAGATTCACTGATATCCAAAGGAATTCTAACTTTTCATTTTGTCAGTCAGTGTGATCTTAGTTCTGTTTTTCCAACATTCCATTGGTGTTTTCTCTCTAAATTGCCCACCTGTTTTTTAATAGATTGTTTTTGCTACTGTGTGCTGTTTATTTTGCTCTCATCCTCTCCTGTGTGGCCTTGTGTAGTAAATCATGCACAGGCAAGACACCATGAAGCTTCCTATACATGTGTTCTGCTGTTGACCACGTGACATCTCATGTCATCTCCTGTTCTCACCCAAGGTCTTCAATCTATAATCCGTTGGTTTACATAGCAAGTTTTAAAAACGTTGCTGTATTGAAAAAGAGAGGGATAAGAATGGAGACCACACACAACCAAACAAACGCATGCATACACTCACACACAAATTCAAGAATGTACAAACGTACACACACGCTACACATACAGACAGAGGGTCTACATATGTCTGCATGGCAGCTGAGCGCTCCTTTGATGTGTGTTTATGAGCCAGGGGGTTCTGTTGTGTTTTTTTCACCAAATGTGTAGGAGGTGATACGGCAGGGTGTGTGTGTGTTGTGTTTTGGTGTGTGTGTGTGTGTGTGTGTGTGTGTGTGTGTGTGTGTGTGTGTGTGTGTGTGTGTGTGTAGCTGTCAGAGACCACATTCATTTGCCCCCTGTAACTTACTGTGACAGCTGGCTCTGCGGGGATTGATTTGTGAGCTGACCAACACTGAGCCAGTCAGTCACTACTACAGCCAGTGACATACATATCTGTTTTATAACTTTATATTTAGTGTACAAACACATAACAAACACTGAGGAGAATAATATTGAAGTCACACTAGTGAAGTACCATCAATGTCAAAATAAGACCGATATTGTGTACAGTCTCCAAAACGAACACCCCTTCCCGGTTGGAGTGCGCACATTTGGGCACCTTTATGGTTCATCCCCCTGTCCTCTCCACCTCCCTTCAACCAGGGGGATGAGATGGTTTAAACCAACCTGTTAGGCACTGGGGCCACTGCTGGGGAGAGGAAGACTACATGACGGAGAGTGTGACCGTCTGTTTGGACATGTAAACAATCATAATGCATGCGATTGTTTGGACATGTATCTTCTTCTGTGAGACCTCAGACTGTCTGATACCCTTGGCTGGTGCCGAATGTTCATGTGACAAAATGTCATAACACTTAGATGTGGTCTACCACACAACACACACCCATATGACTTGCTGCTCAAAAGCTAGATGAGAAATAGGCCAGGCAGTGTCATGTCATGTCATGTCAGGTCATATCATGTCTCATGTCTGCAAGGAACATGGGCTAGAAACACTTGGACAAACCAGCCAGGACCTGTGTCTTGTTTCACTTGTTAGGAAAGAACCCACAAGATAGTCAAAGAGAGGGGATCCAATGAAATGTGAATAACTGACCTCATAACAGGCCTCTCTATTGAGTTCACCTCCAGGCTGCTTCGGAGGGTTTAAACATTTTAATGAATGTGAAAACTAGTTAAAATTAAATGTGCATAATTTTCTTAACTGCTTCCTGCAGACAGAGAGATATACAGAAAGCTATGTTCTGTCCTAGATTTGGTCTTGTCCCACAGTGACCCAAGCGCTGAGAATACTGAATGAGCTTTTTGAGGCTCATCTCATTTTTCTCTCTCTGCTTCCTCTATATATAAAAACTTATGAAATCATTGTACTGCACCATGAGGATTTCCATTTCAGCCTTCCTCAAGCAAGACTTTTTTGCGTGCCTAACACACTTTAACGAGTAGCCGTGCATTTAAGCCCCGCAACATCCCAAACACACACGTGTGGCTGGACGATCACACGCACCCAGACCTCCGGTCTTCATCGTCCTGATGACGGAGCACCGGTGATTAGAAATCTGCATGATTGGGCCTTTCCCTCTGGCAATTAGATGAGGTGAAAGATGGGAGCTTCCAGCTGCTGAGGAGGAAGCATGCAACCAGTGCTGTGTTCACTTAAATGTCCCTTATCATCCCGCGTTAGAGGATCTGCGACTAGGGTTGCAAAATTCACGGGAACTTTCAATAAATTCACTGGTTTTCCCGAAATCACGGTTGGAGGATCCCCGGAATCAGGAGGGAATAAACAGGAAAACCAGTGAATTTATTGAAAGTTACTGGAATTTTGCAACCCTACCTGGGACAAACAGAGGAAATAACGGGCCCAGAGCATGTCCCCTTACTACAAGATTTCCTCCCTAGCTTTTTATGGCATTCCATGTGCATAAGCGACATGTCAGTGAAAAGGGAAGTCCACTCTGAGTGGGTGCATAGTTTCTTTGTCTCATACTGAAGCTTTCTTATGGCATGCTTGAGAACAGAGAGGGTATGGTGGGAGCGACAGTTTAGCCAAGAACTTTCAGCCATCCTCTGTGAAAGAAAAGCAAATATACAGTAAGTGAAAGTAAGACACAACACTTAAATAAATATAGGCATACAATATGTAGACATGGTTTATTTTGTGCATTACAATGATGTGAAACTAAACTGTACAATGTGCCAACATAACTGTAACTTTGTAAGGATATGCCATTTCTGCATTTGACAATACACCACAACCTTGTGGCATAAAGTTCACCCCTAAACGGTTTGTGCTTAGTTGTACAGACAATGTTGTATAGACAAAGCTACCCAGAGCACTTTCTATGTCAGAAAACAACATAAAAAGACCCTTATGGAGTGTATCCACTGTAACCACTCTGTTTCAGCACCCCAGGAATAAGGTTCACAAGGTGTTTTTCTGACCTCATTGCCCCCATGCCCACTTCCTGCCCTTTGGACAGACAAAACAGCGAGAGCTATCTTGAGCTTTGCTTTAAACCCTGGCTGACGCACCAGTGTCCGGTCTCTGTTTGTGGGCCACACTTCACGACGCTGGCTACCTTGTTCAGATTAATCATCTTCCTTTCACTCGGTTGTTGTCTTTATAAAGGGGGACTGTGTAATAAAAATATTTACAGCAAATGTGTGCACAACAGGGGAAATCCCCATTCATTGTTTTAATATTGAGTATAAATAAATAGCTCACTGTTCAGGGTTAGCAGTGAGAGTGCAGCAACTAGCATGTGAAGATGGGGAGCCAATGTATCTCTTAAGCAGGAGAGACTGTAGCGTTTAGACCCCAGAGGGAAGAGGAGAGAGCGATTCGGAGCTAGTTGGCTATAACAATTGGGACAGCAAAGCAGCATCCCAACCTAGCTGGCCCGCAAGTCTGTTAGTGCTGATAGACATTGCCGCAGCAGGGTCAAAGGTTCAATAGGGACTTCCTGTCTGGCACAGGATGTGGATCTGTGCTTCAGGAGATTATCTTTGTTTGGGTACGATAAGATGTTGTTTTTGGGGACTAGGTAAGGCCGTGTATAGCAATAGTCATGTAAACACTTTATTCTGCTTATCTTAATAAGCGTAAGGTCAAAATTCGAACTAAGCATACGCAGATTAAAATACCTGGTTTTCTGAGCAATCTTTCAAATGATTAGGACATGTAAACAGCTTAATTGGCATTCCAGCTGTGTATTTGATCTGCACATGTGCTGGTAGCGCAAGCCTCCCTCTTACACAAGAGTGAGTTCAGAAAAACTGAAAGTAAGTGTCTCAGAAATAGTTCTCACATACAAACTTTATATGTCCCAACTCAAATACGCATCACAAAAATAACATGGTCGCGTGTGGTGAAATATTTATTTTGATTGCCGATTTTCTGCCTTTACCCTGGGCTCTGGGAGTCACTTAAATGGCTATATTGGTTTGCTTAATTGTTTATCAGGGGCTTTGTGGAGATGTAACAATGAAGCATTGAGGCAACATACACACAGCAGACGTTAGGTTTTATTACCTGGTTGATCGCAATGAGGATGCAAAACACTGGCTGATTCCTTTGGATTGTATTTCATCTAGGAACCGGGTTTAAATCCTAAATGGCACCCTATTCCCTTATATTGTACTCCATTTGACCAGGGCCCATAGGGAATTGGGTGTCATTTGCTACGCAACCTGGGTGAAGATAAAATGTGACTCAGGGGGCATAGAGAAGAATAATCTTTCTCCGGCATCAACATTCAATAATCTACGGCAAGTTTCAGTTTAATGCCTAGCTCTATAGTTGTTGAGCTAACTCACTAAGAGAGTGAAGAGGACCTACTTTTCAGGTCAGTATTTACTGTAATTGCTTATTCGCGTTGCTTATTCCGTTACGATTGGACCCGAGGACAGTAAGACCCGTTCCGAAAAGGTCTGTGGAAAAAGCGTCCTAAACAGACCCGCGCCGGTTCGGATCCGAGAGACCCGTTCAGATCCAAGAGAGAAATAAATATCAGACTGGGCGCTGCCAGCGTCCTCTCTAAATGAGCGATATTGGCCAAATGATCCACAGTTATATGTCCTTAAACTGCCTATATCATATTTAAAAATGTATTTGTTGTGTTTCGTGTGTAGCATTTTCAAAACTTGTTAGCTTATTGTTTTGTTGTTTTTTACTTTCCTAAAACAATAATTGTCCACCTCATGGTTCAGCTGTCAGAGATTTGAGCACTAAATGCATCAGGGCATTGCATGCATAGACCTATAGGCGTCCACTGTATGATTTGAATATTTAAAATATAAATGCATTTCCTTATAGGCTACTTATCAGTTACTGCTATACAGATATAGGCAAACAGAAGGAGACTAATTCCAAAATGTTCAATCAGAATATGTTTTATAAAGACAAGTGTTATATTGTTAGATTAAAGGAGTAACTCTGGTAGGCCTAAAACATTCTTCCTCACCTCATATTCAACTGTGCGCACTGGAACCCTGGCGCGTACTATCTTCTTAGGCCTTCATAGCTAAGCCTAATAATAGCCATTCTGCACCAAACCTTCACAAAAGTTTCTGAACTTTATTGGGGTAATATCAAAAGTCAAGTCATTGTTTATAGGAAAAATATGAACAGGTTATTATATAGCTGCATTCAATTAAGTTTTGCATCTTGCCCTCTTTTGGTTTTTCATTTTCATGATTTGAGTGTGAGTAGCCCTATAGGCCTACCGGTATTTCTAAATATATTGAGGCAAACACAACATGAACATAATTTGGACAAAGAATATGGATTGGCCTCCCGAGTGTCGCAGTGGTCTAAGGCACTGCATCGTAGTGTTTGAGGCATCACTACAGACCCAGGTTTGATCCCAGGCTGTGTCACAACCTGCCGTGACCAGGAGTCCCATAGGGCGGCGCACAATTGTCCGGGTTAGGGGAGAGTTTGGCAGGGGGCTTTACTTGGCTCATCGAGCTCTAGCAACTCCTTGTGGTGGGCCGGGCGCCTGTAGGCTGACTACGGTTGTCAGTTGAATGGTGTTTCCTCCAACACATTGATGCGGCTGGCTTCCGGTGTTAAGCGGGTGGATGTTAAGAAGCGCGGATTGGCGGGTCATGTTTTGACGCATTACCCGACCTTTGCCTCTCCCAAGCCAGTTGGGGAGTTGCAGCGATGAGACAAGATCGAAAAAAGGGGGTCAGAGGCCGAGCAGTTGCCGTACCAGGCAGTGATGCAACCAGACAGGATGCTCTCTGTAGCAGCTGTAGAACCTTTTGAGGATCTCAGGTTCCATGCCAAATCTTTTTAGTTTCCTTAGGGGGAATAGGCTTTGCCGTGCCCTCTTCACGACAGTCTTGGTGTGTTTGGACCATTCTAGTTTGTTGTTGATGTGGACACCAAGGAATTTGAAGCTCTCAACCTGCTCCAC